>NW_027203359.1:0-352500 GCF_024711535.1 Dipodomys merriami
ACCAGATCCCCCCCCAAAAAAAGTCTCATGACTTTCCTGCCCGAGCTGGCTTTGAACTGTGATCCTCAGATTTCAGCCTCCTGAGTCACCTGACAGGTGTGAGCCACCAGCCCCCAGCTCAACCTTTTTTTTTTTTCTTTTTTTCAAAGCTGGTCCTAGGGCTTGAACTCAGGGTCTGGACACTGTCCCTGAGCATTTTTTTGCTCAAGGCTAGCACTCTACCACTTGAGCCACAGCCCTACTTCTGGCTTTTTGGTGGTTCATTGGAGATAAGAGTCTCACAGACTTTCCCACCCAGGCTGGCTTCCAACCACAATCCTCAGAACTCAGTGTCCTGAGTAGCTAGGATTATACACATAAGCCACCAACACCCAGCAAGTTTTTATTTTTTTAAGTAAAAAGAATAAAGGTTGCTGGGCATTGGCAAGTCACATTCAACGTGCGGACTTAGAGCCTCCTTTTAATGGGAGAATTAGCAAAGATGGATGTCCACTCTTTTCATGGAACAGGTACTGAGTCTCAGCTACATTGTAAGTCCTGCATCTGTAAGTATGGAGGCGACACCTGAAATTCCAGTTCTGAGGGGGCCCCATTCTCATATGTGGAGACCTGAACAGACAAGAGAACACATACATAAATGACAGTAACTACTGTTAACTGCATATTAATTCAGTACTAGGTTTTGGGTATCGTTGTCTTTCTGCCTTGTACGTTAGGTATTGATGTTCTGACGGGCATCTTTGGTAGGGGGATGGGTCAGCCCTGGAGGGTACATGGGTAAAAAATTCTGCCAACATGCTACCTGTGTGATTTTGGATGACTCATTTTCCCCATCTATCAACTCAGGAACTGGGGCTGATGGGAGAACGAATATTTGTGAGTTTTGGTTGGAGTTTGTGGAATAAAAGACAGAGCTTCAAGCCTTCGACAAATCAAATCAGCTGTTCAGTCGGCCCTTGCGAGCAGCAACCAGCACAGGCAGGCACCAGGCGCTGCCTGTTCCAAGTGGCTCTTTGGCGGTGGAGAGGAGCAGACCTGCTTTGCCTGTCATTTCCAGGAAAAGATGCACCAACATCCTGTGTGGCTGCAGCAAGCCTGGCTCCCGCTCACATCCCCAGGAAGGCAGAGCGAGGGCTTGAGCTGAGGCAGGAGCAGATCTTGTGCAAAATTAATGCTGTACAGACTGGAGCTCTGTGTTGCAGCACCAGAACTCAATCTCCTGGTTGTGTGGCCTGGGACACACACACAGCCTGGCAGAGCCTCGGCTCCTGGTGTGTGCAACACGAGTTGCAGCTCCCACCCTTCCAGGCAGTTTGTACTAGTGCCAAGCAGTGGGTCCTCATCTCCCATGCCGTTGTTAAGCCACTGGCTTACCTCGTGTGCCTTCCAGCCTGCGGGAAGTAGGCTAAGGCCAGCCTGGGAGATTATTTGCAGGGAATTAGTGCAGGAGAGAGCAGGATTAGGGCAGTCCTCCAGCCAGGGTGACAGCGGCTCCCATGTGCAAAGGGATGGTACCACCTTGCGCTGAGAACAACCCCTGGCCACTCAGGGCGCTTAGGAAGGATGGACGGAGAAAGAGGCAGGCAGGAGCAGTGGGACCCCCTAGGGGCATGGGGTGAGGTAGACATTCCCTTGCACCTCCCTCTCTCCACCTGCAAAATGTGCCTGGTGCCTGCCAGCCCACATCATACTGTGACTAACTTTAACTTCTTTCATAACTTGAATAAGATGGTGCCTAATGAGTACTCACTCGTTAGACATGGATTTTTTTAAACTTTTAACCTCATTTCATACTTACAATTTTCAGATGGAGAAACTGAGAGGTGGCATGATTGTTTGTTTGTTTTAGACAAGGGTCTCATCTTATAGCCCAGGGCTGGGGCCTTGAACTCTTATACTTTTGCCTCTGCCTCCCCATTGCTCAGATTATAGGCAGGAGGCACTATACCCATTTACCTTATCTGATATTTTGTTTCTAAATTAATGGGTTGACAGTCCCCAATAATGCTTCATGGTAGTCAGAATGGCCCCTACACCAGTGCAGGCCTTTGTCCGGAGTGTCTCTGAATAGACCCTGTTTACCCCATCTCCATTCTGCCTTCAAAGCCAGAGTGTACCCCAAGAGGGGGCAGGATGTATGAGCCACAGACTCCCTGGCTTGTCTGGTCAGAAACCATCAGGTGCCTCAGCGGCACTGTTAGAGGACTCCAAGGAACCAAGACAAAGATGCTGGCATAAGCAAACCACCAACAGAGCTCTGTGTGTGTGTGTGTGTGTGTGTGTGTGTGTGTGTGTGTGTGTGTGTATTCTTTCTTGGCTTTTTTCTATCTATCATGGCTGTCGCTTTACCACTTGAGCCACACCCCCACTTCTGGCTTTTTGCTGGTTACTCAGAGATAAGAGTCTCTGAGTAGCTGGAGCTACTCCAGTTTCTGCTGGAGCTGGCTTCAAACCATGATCCTCAGATCTCAGCTACTCCTGAGTAGCTAAGATTACAGGTGACCACCATTGCCTGGCTACGAGTAGGATTTGACATTGCTCTGAGAAGCATAAGAGAAAAGAGAATAGCCCATTATAGAATACATAGCATTTAGATCTACATTTTTTACATTAAAATTAAATGAGAAACACTTGACTACTTTTCCCCTGAAAGTTTATATAGTTAAGTTGACCCAAAACATAAATTTTTTGAGGGTATGTAAAGCCTTTTCTTTGAGAAAATGGGAAATTATTTTATACTTAGAGCTGCAATGCCAACGAGTCCCTGTGGGAAGAGAATGATAAGCCTAGAGTTCATGTTTTGGCCTGAAGAGAGCCTGTCTTTGTCACAAAAGGTGACTTCCGGTGGTGGAGGGCTTGCTTACACCCCAGCTGGCTACTGTGCTGCACAAGGCCCCTTTGCTTAGTGAGAACAGTCTCAAGTCCAAGGTAAGCCTGTGCTCAAGCCTCCTGTGTTTGTTTCCTGGAGATTGTCCAGGAGGCAAAGATCCACAGGGCCAGCCTTCATTCGTCCTTAGCTTCTAGGCCAGCAGGGGGCACTGCGTAGCTCTCCGCATTTCCCTGTCTCTATCCCTCTGCTCTTGGGCATCTACTTGACTGGCTCCATTCTGATCTGCAAAAGAGGCCTCTCTGTCTTTCTGTTTTTTTTTTCCCCTAATGCTGGGGTGTCAAAGCCAGAGCCTCATACCCATGTTAGGTTAGTGCTCCACCACTGAGCAGCACATCCAGCCATGTGTTCAAGTTCTTAAACATAGAACTAGTCAAAGCCAATACTGGGCATCATTTTTTGTCCCTCCCTGGGAGCCCAGTATGCTGCAGGGGGTCAATTTGCACTAGGTGGCTGAGACTGGTTCTAGTCCTACTCTAGGGGTGACTCGAGGGTTAACGAGAAGGCATAGTGGATGACAGGTATTATTTGCCTCTATTTCTAAATTTTCTCTGCAGATTCTTCTAGATGCCTTGGATAGCTGGCAGCAGATGGGTGCAATTCTGTTAAGTGTTACCTAGGCTCTGCACTTGCCTTGGATTTGTTCATGGACGTGCCATTTGGTCTCTTTATGGAATGCCCTTTTTTAAAAAAAAAATTTCTTCCAAGGGTGTCCTTTCATTGCTTGGCTGCTGTTTAGCACTTTCTCATTCTTTCTGGAAAGAGATAGCTCTTGTGGAAATAGTGTATTTCCTTCCTTTGAATTTGTATGTGTCTTCTTTGAATTCTATTTCCCGCTTCTGGCGGAGAATAGAGAATTAGATTATCCTGGGCATTAATGATTTATTGCATGTACCGCTCTTTATAGAAATTCTTTTACTTCGAAGGAAGATCTCATTTTGCAGAAGAAAGAGTTGAGAGGGAAATGGATGTTTTCTGGAGCCCTACATGAATTTTGAAGAAAAAAATCTGTTGAGTGGTGAATTTTTAATAACTCTAACTAAGTACCATTTTTTAAGATTAGATATTAAGTTGAAGCCTTTAGGGTTATCACTGTTGAAAACTACAAATAGAACCAATTTATTATGGAGGAAATCCAGTTTTGATGTGAAAATACCTCCAAGGGTCAGTATGTATAGAAAGCAAAGATTCCTCGGGTCAGGGTTGAGGGGTCCATAGTAAACCCATCCAACAAGGGAACAGTGGCTACAATTATGTGTACAGTTTTCCAATTGGCTGGGAACGTGGGCCTGAATTAAGGCAGTATTTGTTTCTATCCACTGGGAGACAGTGGTGATGCCGAAGAGGAGGGCTGTATAGAGAATAGCAGCTGCACAGACTCAGAATGGCATTCCCTTTATTATTCCCTCTTCTTCCCACTCCCGTGATGACTTGGATCTAACCACAGAGTGACATGTCCTCTGCATGTATGACTCGGATGACAGAATCATAAGGTACAGAAAACCTGGTGAATTATTCTAACTAATCTCCAACCCCAGGTCTCTCTAATAACTAAGCTGAGAGTTAGACAGGACCAGAGTCTTGGCCAAGAAGTGGTGATATAGTACTAAGCCTTTCATATCTCCAGTGTTCTCTTTGGCACATGTCAGATGTTTTGGGTGGCCTAGCAGAGGACCCAAAATACTACTGTCAAACCAAGTGTGTGTGCTCTTAAAACATCTCACCTGAACCCATATTTAATATCAGAAACTATCCCAAGTTTTAAAAAGGCAATGAGAACTAAGTGTTATGGCTCATACCTCTAATCTTAGCTAATAGGGAGGCAAAGATTGAGAGGACTGCAGTTTAAGACTCAAAAGTGAAAGCTCAAAAAGCAGAGCTATGAGACCTGAAAAGATTGAGAGTTTGTAATGCCTTCTCCCAGCATCCTCTCAGCCTGCTCAGAGTTTCCTGGAATTAGTCAGTCCTGGCCTAGCAGGAATTCAGATCTATCCTTGATGGGAACTAATTCCCCCCTCAACTGCCTGGGAGCCTGGGGGTGGACTAAAGTTTATGCAAATTGTAAGCTGTTTACTGAGGTAGTCATCTACCACTTGTACACAAAATATTGTCCATGTGGATGCTCAGACCTTACTATCTGCATGAGCTTCACTATACGAAACACAAGAAAAACTTTGGTCAATGGAACCTTGGATCCTGAAGCTGGCAGAAGGCTCCAGGTCCCCTGGCACCTCAAACTTCAATTCTACAGTCCGGTCTTCGTTACTGCCTTGTCCTCGGTCACGGTGGGTTGCAGCATCTGCGTTGGGTTGCAACACCCATCTAACAAGCAAGTAAGGCATTTACAGTCCAGGCCCACAGGGGGACAAGTGCACAGCGTCCTGCTTCGAGTGCATTTACAACAGGGGAACACACAGGGCCCAGGGTGGAACCCCAGCTGGAAGGTGCCCAGAGGTACCCACTGTTTCCATTTTGTAATGGTGCTAAAGAAACCAAGTCCAAGCCCTGGAACTAAACAGAACCCAAGTTCCAATCCAATGGACAGAAGAACACCATTTCCTTTTCTGAAAGATGGGAAGCGTGTTTGTCCTGTGCATGGCAGCACATCCTACCTTGTTAATCCATAGGACTGACATCTTCTTTCCCTCACTAACCTACACAGTGTCACTTTTTTTTTAATCCTCCTGACTCAACCTCTGGAATGTTGGGATTATAGGCATGCACTACCATACCTAGCTCTTGTTGCCACATTAGAGTAAGTCTGTGATCTGAGCTCCTGCCTTGATGTCTTCAAACCATCCTGGCACCCATGTGCTTTTGGAGATGGTCAGAAATCTGGGCTGATATCATGGCAATGGCTCTTATTTCTGAGTGGTTGACACCCAGTGAAATTCTGAGACTGAATCTTTATTTCCTGTCTATATGGTGGGGACAACTTGTTCAATCTGATGTGTGATGTTGGAATAAATGAAAGTAAATGTTTGGTAAATGTGTGAGGCACAGCATTCAGAAATAGCCCTACTCGTTCTAGGCTCGCAACTAACTGGGGCTGGTGTATTAAGCAGGGCATAATGTACTCCATAGTTAGGGCTTACAATTTATTTGCTGTCTTTCACTGGTTTCTGTAGAATTACTAACAGAAATTCAGGCCTGGGAAGGTGGCTCAGTGGTAGAGCGCTTGCCTTGCATGCATGAGGCCCTGTGTTCGATTCCTTAGCACCACATAAGCAGAAAAAGCTGGAAGTGGCACTGTGGCTCAAGTGGTAGAGCGCTAGCATTGAGCTGAAGAGCTGAGGGACAGTGCCCAGGCCCAGAGTTCAGGCCCCACGACCAGCCAAAACCAAAAGAGAATTACTAATAGAAGTTCAGAGCACTGGGGGCTGGGAAGGTGGCTCAGTGGTAGAGCGCTTGCCTTGCATGCCAGAGGCCCTGGGTTCGATTCCTCAGCACCACATAAGCACAAAGAAAAAAGCCAGAAGTGGCACTGTGGCTCAAGTGGTAGAGTGCTAGCCTTGAGCTGAAGAGCTGAGGGACAGTGCCCAGAGTTCAGGCCCCACGACCGGACCCCCCCCCAAAAAAAAGAAGAAGTTCAGAGCACTGGAGCTAACTGTGTTAATATTGGCCCTATGTTGCAGGACTCACCAGCCATCAGTGCTGGGGCTTTGGGGGAGGGGGGGGGGCGTCTGCCTGTGCGTGACTTTCTTATTGTCAACATAGCTCTTCCTTTGCCTCACCATGAAACATGTTTGTTTGTTTTTTTGAAACATATTTTACTATTATAGATTCACCAGCTTAGAGAGGGAGAGGGATCTTTATAATCTGTTTTTCTTTTAAAGCCACGGAAGGAAAGGTAAACATAGATTCTCACATATAAGAAGCTGACACTGGAAGCAAACAGTGATTTGTGTGCATTGTGGTGTGTGTGTGTGTGTGTGTGTGTGTGTGTGTGTGTGTGTGTGTGTGTGTGTGTGTGTGTGTGTGTGTGTGTGTGTGTGTGTGTGTGTGTGTGTGTGTGTGTGTGTGTGTGTGTGTGTGTGTGTGTGTGTGTGTTACTAGGGCTTAAATCTAGGGCCATGACTAGCAAGTATTCTACTACTTGGGCTATATACCTTCAGCCTCTCTGGATTTGAGTTCAAGTCTCACCAACTTGGCCAGAGTCGGTCTGCAGCTTGCCTCAGCCTCCTAAGTAATAGGATTACAGGCCTGCCCCCAAGCACCCAGCTTGTTGTTTGTTAAGGTAGTGCTCGCCCATGCTGGGTAAGCGCTCTGTTTCTGCTCTATACACCTACAGCTCTCACTTAGCTGTTAAATGTTGAAGACCTATCTCTTCTTCAACAAAGAAGATAAACTGTCCATGCTGAGCACAGAATGCCAGGCCACTGTGGGGGGAGAGAACAGTGGTGTGTCCCTCAGGGTCAGCTCACTTCATTGAAAGGTCGTGTACACCTGACATCCAGCTATGGTAGGAAGTAAAAAATAGGAGGATCACAGTTCAGGTGTGTGCCCAGGCTGGAAGGGGGACCCAATCTCAAGAATAACCAGTGCAAAAAAAGGTCTAGAAGTGTAGCTCCACAGGATAGCACCTGCCTAGAAAAAATGAGGGCAGACTCACCAATGCACAGCTTTTGGAAAGCTTTAGAGGGTTAGAAAGTACCACCAAGTCCTACCCCAACCCCCACATCTCCCTCTTACCCATGAAAATTTTGTGGGAAACTGTTAGATGTTTTTTTTTAGAACCTACGTGTGAGCTGTCCTGAATAAATACATTCCAAGATTCTCATACAGCCTGTGGGTTTTGTTATTTTTGACCAAGGGGAGTCTGCTTTCTGTCAGCAGTAAGGATGAGAAATGATGATTTAGTATCATGAAGATGAATCCATTACCACATTGGCTCAACTAGAAAGTTTGCTACATTTTAAGTTGTTGGAGGAAAAAACATATCTACTGATAAAAATGTCTTAGACCTACATTAGGGCATAGGGTATGAATTCCACTGTTACTTAGAGGAAATTGTAATACATTGCCAGTTTTTTGAGGATCCTTGTAAAGGAGCGAAAAGCATAAACATCCAAGTACTTTCTGGTGGTTCAATCCACAGGGTAAAAGCACTGATTCACCAGGAATGAGTTCTGTGACCAAAACAGCCACTTAGACCCCATCAGAGAAAGTATCTCCAACAGGAAAACAGAGGAGATGCGTAGCCTTGGAAGCTATAATGCAATGCATGGGGGAAACCTGCGGGCTGGCACTGAATCATGAGCGTGTATGGAGGAACCTGCTGTGTGCCCTGCACTGCAAGTGCCTTGGAATGGTGCCCCCTCCCCATCCCCGTATCTGTGAAGGGCTAACTTGTAAGGTCACTTCCTCAGCCCAGAGGGACAGACTTAGCCTTGGTAGCCCTGGACTCCAGAGCCTGCACCTAGCTCCTGCATGTCCAGATCATCTTGCTTGTTCTGCCTCCTGGCATCCATTCTTCTCTCTTTTGGTAACAGCCCCTTAAAATCCTCCTGGAGATCTCTCTCCACCTGTGTCCACACGTGGTGAGGCTGACACCCAAGATACCATCTCATTAGCCACACAATTGGCATTTAACAAAAACCAAGGAAGTTGTAATTTGAGGAACCCAAATTGTAGCTCGTTTATTCTCATAGTAGTGTCCCAAAAGACTGACTGGCAAGTCTGCTGCCTGGTCGCCAGAGACACCAGGATGAGTGTCTCAGTACACTTTGTCCCAAAGGGAGCTAGAGATAGGTTTCTTGCTGGAAACTGAAGAACTCTACAACCCCTTCAGAACCCCTGCACATCTTAATATCATTATGTGTGAGAACTGGGAGACCAATGGTACTGTGTCCACTCTGCCACAGTCCTGGTGACAATGCATGGCAAGTTCTTAGCACAGCATTTGATGCACAGAAAACACTCCAAGCTACTAGTCAAGAGGTACCGGAGCAATTATTGCCAGTAGGAGAGCCAAATCTGTAAAATGGAAATAATGATGGTTGTAAGAATCCATTTTCTCCCAGGTAGGAATAAGTTCATATAATGCTTATACAAGTTGCCTGCATTCGTTACGTAATTGGACTCCATACGGAGCTCACGGAGGAAGCATTTGTCCAGGGGCAGATTATTCCTCCCACTCTAAATTGTTAAGATTGAAGAATAACTGACTGTTTAATAAAAGAACAACTCAGCATTCAATAGAGTCAACTGGGTCCTGACACTCCTAAAATTTAAGTGTTAAGGGGGTGGATGATCCAGCTGATGAACTGACAGTTCTTTTCGTGAGGACAGTTATAAAATAACCATAGAACTTCCTTACGATCTCAAAGTGCTAATGTGTTCTAGCTTCAAGAATGACTTGGATGGCAATCACCTATTTCCCCTTCATTTCCATTTTCCATTTCCATGGAAATCAATATTCTGTCTATGCCTACTTGATGTCATAAGCCAGGTTTAGCTACAGAGTTGAAATTAACAGGAGAAAATATTTTCACAAAACCCAAAGACTATACAGTTCCAAAGTGGAGTCTCTGAGCACTTAAATGGACTTTACCATCACTGCCACACATGTCTATGAGACTGTTTTGCACCACCAGCTGAGCTGAATTACTGGGGAAAGGAAGAGACTTGGTCTCCTCCTGGGCAGAGGAGTCAGCCCAGGGCCAGGAAACTGGTGCGTCAGAAGCAGAATGAACAAATACACCAATATACGAGGGCTATAGGGGCTTAAATGTAGGTTAAAGGAGTCACAAATGGGAGTGGAAACTAGAATATACTGTGAAGTCAAAGTGAACTCAAGGTTTTTAGTATATATAGATGAATGGGTGTGAAAACAAACATAGATAAGCATCACATTTCTGGATAATTTGTCTGTTGAAGGACAGAGGTAGTGCTGGCACAGCACCAATCTAGGTTTTTAATACTTAGATAGGTCTTCACTACCATGAACCATGACTTTAGAGAAATGCCTAGTCTCAGATTTGGGAGAGGGAGAACAGAAGATAAGCTTGAAATGCCTTGAGGTGCTAGAACTGTAAGGAAATGTTCCCAGACCCTGGGGACGCTTGAAAGGGCTCCTGCCAGCCAAAGCTGGAACAGGAGCTCCCAAATCAATCATGATTTCAGACAGACATGCAAGAATCCATGTTCTACAGTGATAGAAACAAATGGGGAGAAAATAAAATTCTCTTACAGTAGATGTCAATCAAATGTGGATGTTAGAATTAGATGTGATTATTAAAGTCACTATTTGCAATAAATGTTTCTAATAAAAGTAATTATGGATACTAATACTTGAGGATAAAAAAAAAAATGAAAGAAGCCAGGCATTGGTGGCTAACACCTGTAAGCCTCGCTATTCAGGAAGATCGCCTTTTAAAGCCAGCCCAGTCAGGAAAGTCCGTGAGACTCTTGTCTCCAATAAACCATCAGAAAATCAGAAGTGGCGCTGTGGCTCATGTGGTAGAGTGCTTCCATTGAGCTGAAGAGCTGAGGGACAGCATCCAGACCCAGTATTCAAGCCCCACGACTGACCAGAAACTGACCCCCCCCAAAAAAAAATTAAGAACAGAATGTTGTTATATCTCAACGTAGCTGGTGCCAGTGGGTCACGCCTGTAATCCTAGCTACTCAGCAGGCTGAGATCTGAGGATCACCATTTGAAGCAATCCCAAGCAGAAAAATCCATAAGATCCTTATCTCTAATTAGCCACCAAAAAGCTGTGGCTCAAGTGGTAGAGTGCCAGCCCTGAGTGAAAAGCTAAGGGACAGCACCCAGTAGTCCAGTAACACAAGTAGCAGCACAAAATAAAACAAAACATGTGACACAACTCTTCAAACTTCTGTTACGCCCTTGGGAATTACATTTTAACTTCCAGAGCTAAAATGAAATGGTACTGAGCAGTGAAGGAAAAACATTAAAAAAAAAAAAAGTTCTCTCTGTAAAAACCAGAGGGAGCGGGGAGAGGACTGAAGGAGGAAAAGGCAAAAGTTCTGTTTAACTTATTATTTTTCCTATAAACACAATTGACATGGTGAGTGAGCACAAAGAACCAAGGAGGAAATAAACCTAAACTTTTGTTTTCCTGGAAAGGAAGATTCTCTAGTTCCCCTCACATTTCTACTTCCCCACCCTCATTCTACGCCTATTCTACAGATCTCTCAACACATTTCTCAGCTCCTGGGTTTTAATGTGTCATGTACATCTTCCATGTCAGTGGACCTCACCAGTATTTTAAAAGACAAATTCTAAAACTTTATGACAAACAGGTGACATTTACTATCTGTCGCATTCACTAGCTACAAGGGAAAATGGAAATCAATCTTTCTCAGCATGCTATTGTCCTAACAGCTGCCAGGACATATTATTCTTCCTAAGCAAAATGAACAGTAACAACAGAGCAGGGTAAAAGAATCTATTTGGGCATAACTCAGGCCAGCCCTGATTATAGCCCAGGCTGGCCTTGAACCTGTAATCCTCCTGAGTGCTACAATTACAGGTATGTGCCATCATACTTGGCTCCAGGGACTGCATTCCTATAAAGCTAGTTCGAACTCCAACTCTGCCGTCAGCCGTGTGCAGTTCAGATAAATTCTTTTTGTTCCTCAGGCTCCTTCATTTAATACCAAAACAGCATCCCATTTTGCTGCACATTTTAAGATTTGAAGAGGTATATTTCAACTGATTTTTTTTTCCTTTTAAAAATGAGTGCATTTTAAAAATTGTTGTTGCAAGCCGGGTGCTGGTGGCTCACGCCTGTAATTCTAGCTACTCAGGAGGCTAAGATCTGAGGATCAAGGTTCAAAGCCAGCCAGGCAGGAAAGTCCCTAAGACTCTTAACTCCTATTATCAGAAGTGGCGCTGTGGCTCAAGTGATAGAGCACTCGCCTTGAGCTGAAGAGCGCAGGGACAGCACCCAGGCCTAGTGTTCAAGCTCCACAACAGACAAAAAAAAAAAAAAAAGTTGCAGAAACTGATAAACAGATTCAAAAATGGGTAAAGGCCTAAAATCTAAAATTATCATGCATAGGGAAAAAAATGTAGGTTCTTAGCTGTGTAATTTTAGATGAGGAAATGGTTTCTAAATGACGCCAATAGCACAAGAAGCCAAAAGGGGGAAAATTAAATTGGATGTCACCAAAATTACACTTTTGTGCTTCAAAGCACACTACCAACCGCAAAACAGACTTTTTTTCTTTTTCTTTTTTGCAAATCATATATGTTAAGAGTTTAGGACTCAGAACTTTTTTGGAGGGTGGGATGGAGAGTGGAGTTTGAGCTCAGCACCTTGAGTTTGTTAGGCTTTGCTTGCTCCCAGCTGGCACTCTATTTCAGTCATGGCTGTAGTCTGGTATTCTAGAAGGGAGTAGTTAATTCTTTTGAACAGGCTAGCTTTATAAACCACAATTCTCCAGATCTCAGCCTCTTGAATAACTAGGATTACAAGTATGAGACACTAGTGCCTGGCTCTAGGATGTATTTCTTTAAAACTTGTTAACATAACAGTGAAAAGAGAAACTAATTTTAAAAATAGGCAAAAGATTTGAACAGACATGACTCCAAAAAGCTAAAAGCACATGAAATGCTTGTGATGATTCATTAGGGAAACACAAATCAAAACCTTAAGGAGCTTGCTCTTCACATAGACCAGATGGAGAATAGCAAGTATGGGCAAAGATGCAGAGATCATGCACATTTCACTCATGTACTGGTGGCAATGTGAAATGGTACAGCCACTTTGGAAAACAGCTGGCAGTCCCCAAATCGGTAAGCAGAGCCACCAAATGATCCAGCAATTCTATTAAGATATAATTGGGAAAAACGAAAGTACATGTTCATACAAAACATCTTGTACAGGGGCTGGAAAGGTGGCTCAGTGGTAGAGCGCTTGGCCTTGCATGCATGAGGCCCTGGGTTCGATTCCTCAGCACCACATAAGCAAAAAAAAAAAAAAAAAATCCGGAAGTGGTGCTGTGGCTCAAGTGGTAGAGCGCTAGCCTTAAGCTGAAGAGCTGAGGGAGAGCGCCCAGGCCCAGAGTTCAGGCCCCACGACTGGACCCCCTCCCCCCCAAAAAATCTTGCACACTAACGTCAAAGGAGCTTTCTTCATTAATAGCACCTCCCACCCCCCAAAATGGAGAACAATCAATGTCCATCAACTAATGAAGGAATAAACAAAAGATGGTATAGTGGTGTAATGGAATGTAAGTCAACTACAAAAAGGACATGGACATAAAGTGTCATGGTGCACATCTATCAGCTCAGCACTCAGAAGGCTGAGACAGGCTATAAAACAAGATTATGTCTCAAAAAAGATACTAATACATGGCTACTGTATGGAAAACATGCTAAAAGGATGTTTACTAAAACATGATACCAAAACATGCTGCTAAACCCTGAACACATGCTATGTGAAAGAAGTCAGACACAAAAGGGCACATGTGGTATGACTCTTATTTTTATGAAATGTTCAGAAGAGACAAATCTGTAGACACAGAAAGATTTAATGATTGACAGGGGTTAGGAATTAGGAAAAATGGGAAGTACCTGCTAATGTATATGAGGTTTCCTTTTGGAATGATGAAAAAGTTATGGAATTACATAGTAGTCACTGCTGCACAAATAAGAATGTCCCCAAACCAATAATTTGCATACTTTAAGATAATGAATATTTTATGATATGTAAATTGTACATCAATTTGAAAAAAACAAACAGTGAATGGCCCCCTTTAGAAAGCTCATTTCCTCATTTCCATTTTAGGTCACCTACAGGGCCATGAAACCAGGAAAATAACTGTGATGATAACTGCACCGGGAATCCCACTGCAACAACACAGGAGTCCTTCCTTTTTCTTTTTTAAGACAAAGTCTCACAATGTAGCCCAGGCTGGCTGGCCTCTAACTTGCCATCTTCCTGCCTTAGGATCTGTGCCGGGATTAACAGCATGTACCGTCTTTTCAGCAAAATTATTTCTATTTCTAACCTGAAAATCTATCTTGTATTTATTCTTGCTTTTAAACATCTCAATGTTTCTCTGAGCTCATAATTTAATCTCACTATTGTTTTCAATTTCTATTTTTCTAAAGCACCTGAGGCTACAAAAAAGCTTTTTAGGCATTTTAGTAACATTGTCATCTAGAAACAGGAAAGTATTGCTTTCTTGATGACTTTTTTTTTCAGCACAGCCATGCTCAAGTAGTGCTCTAAAATTTAATTCTTGTTCATAGAATAGTAAAAAGGCTAGGCAAGAAATAGCTTTTTAAACACTGTAGCATTATAATGTAACAGGTACAGCCAGATGTTTTGATGCATGGAACACTTGCAGCCTTTCCTTCCTCCTGGACTATAAATAGAATTATAAGGCCACTCTACAGAGTAAGGAGAGGAAAAGAGAAACAGTTTTGCAGTGCTAAGAAGAAAATATACCCTTTATATTTATCTTCTGAAACACTGTTTTGCTTATCTGGTTTTAGTATCAGAAGGCTGTGAACTTTGCATAAGCATTGTAATCCACAATGGAAGTTGTGAAAGCATTTGAAACAATAACATATTAAAGTCACATCTCAAGGTTAAAATATACATAGTTTCACCACAGTTAAATAAGAAGATTGATGCTCCTATCAAGGCTAAGAGTGAAGAGTTCTACCATTCATAAGAAGGAAGAATCAAGACCTTCCATGATTATTTTCTAGAAAATCAACAACACATTACAGTAAGACAACATAGATTTCATTAAGTTAGTTCAATGAAAGTGGCTTATCTTCAGTTTGTATTCCTGGGGCAGCAAAGGATAACCTTATCCAATTTCAGTACAATTTTTGTAGTAATGTGTACAAAATACAACCATGAAACTTAGAAGAGACCGAGCCTAATATTTATAGTTTCTAATTATAAAAACTTGAGTTCAGTATCCTTTCTTAAAAAATACAAAACTGAACAATTTCAAATACAGTCACCTAGTTGATAGGGTGTGACTAAAGTGTGTACCCACCTTAAAGATGGCAACACATCAAGGCTTTCTTCTGAATGACACGTATTCAAAAGATGATGTTCTAATTCAAACTGTACAACAAAAGCGCTTCAAAGCCAGGCACCAGTAGCTCATGCCTGTAAGTCTAGATACTCAGAAGGCTGAGATCTGAGGATTGCAGTTCAAAGCCAGCACAGGCAGGGAAGTCCATGAGACTCTTATCTCCAATGAACCACCAGAAAAGTAGAAATGTCGCTGTGGCTCAAAGTGGAAGAGTGCTAGCTTGAGCAAAAAGAGCTCAGGGACAGAGCCCCAAGTTCAAGCCCCACAACTGACAAAAAACAAAAAAGCTTATCAAAATAAGAAATGGGAGAAATAAAAATTTATTCCTAACAAAATGTGTGTATCTCACACTAGAGTAAGTCACTGGGAAATGCAGGCAAGGAGTTTACCACTCCATGTGAAAACAATCACATATCAGGATTCACAAGAGGAGTCATAGCATGTATGATATGTTTTTGTCTTTAAATACCCAAGCTTCAAAAAACTGTCCTACCAATTTGGTTTGTCTTATTTCCTTATTTTCTTGTAGCACGTCTTTTCTAAATAATTCTCCCTTTTCATTTCAGAAAATATTAAGAAACAGTTTGCAAGGATACACGCAGACATGTTTCTCTAAGGCCAGAAACTGGTTTGCTAAGGTGCACTGCTGTATTCAAGTAAAAGCCTTCTTCGGGTAAAGGGTCTATACATTTAGAACCCATTATCTTTAACCCTTGGCTGTGCCCTATTAGGACCTCCATCACTCTGAAAGTTAAAAGGTATTGTGTGCATAAAGTAGGGACAACATGGTCTCTATTCACATTTTTCTGTTTTCTGCAGTGCTGGGGATGAAATCCAGACTATGTACATGCTAGACAAGCACTGTCCCACTGAGCTACATACCATGTCCTCCACTGACATTTTTTCAAGATCTAATACATGTTCAGTCTTTCAGGCAGATTTTTTTGTATGTTACAAAACAAAACAGCAAAAGCATAGAATGAGATAGGAATCCTTTTTTCTTAGAAAGGTCAAGCAGATACTTCTTGACATCATGTCCTTTACACAATGGCATACTGTTCATATAAAAGGTCTCTTATCCTATAAAAGTCTTGACAAAGGCAGCCTTCTAATCCGATGCGTCCAGTTTCCGTCTAGAAACCAAATTAAAAAGTTCTTTAGCACATTTTCTATTCATTAACAAGCAGACATAATAACCAAAATATATTAGGCTACCTTATGATTGGTAAGGAAAGGGTTATCCTGATTCACATACTACAGACATAATATTCAGGCAGTAAATCATATGGATACATAAATGTTAGAATTCAAGTAATAAGTTTTCCCTAAAACTATATATATATATATATATATATATATATATATATGTAATATTTTGACATTCACCTTAATAAGCCTTAAAAGTCATCATATGAATATAAAGTACTTTGTGAGAATGCCCATCAAGAATTACAGAATCCAAAATGAGAAAATATCAGAAACATGCTCAATTCAGAGCGTACTAAAAACAAAACTTACTCTACGGACTGCTACTTGATTGTTGCACACAAGAACACCTCCAACAAATTCAGCTTGAATCCCCTCCCGCAAAAGAACTTGCTTGAAGTCTGATAGTCTTGGTTCATTCATAAAAACAGATTGATGTCCAGGAACCTTGGATAAGGTCAAAGGGGAAAGAATAACTTCAAATAAAACATCATACACAAAGTTGGACTGAAAAAAGTGAATACTGGCCAGGTGCCAGTGGCTCATGCCTATAATCCTAGCTACTCAAGAGGCTGAGATCTGAGAATCCCCGTTTGAAACCAGCTTGGACAGGAAAAGTCCATGAGATTCATCTCCAATTAACACCAGAAAACTGGAAGTGGCACGTTGGCTCAAAGTGGTAGAGCGCTAGCTTTCAGTGAAAAAGCTCAGAGACAGCACCCGGGCCTAAGTTCAAGTCCTACAACCGACTCAAAAAAAAAAGGTGAAGCACTGAATGTTCTCCAGGACATTTTGGTTATTCCCTCAAGTGGAGACTGTAAAATCACATTCCAAGTTTGTTATCCTGGATTTTACTTCATCCATTAACATTTCCCTCACATTTTGTGATGTTTCAGAACGTTATTAGTCATGCCTCCTAATAACAGAGATGTGTGGTAATGTTAGGCTTTTTGCTCACCCACTTGCCAGAGGGTCAACTGGAGTGCCAAGAGGCAGAACTAAACCAAAACTCACTTTCCAGATCGTGCTCTTCTGCTTAGTTCAGAGGATAATTCTTCCCTAATTCATCTCCATTCCCTCCCTCTGAGTGAAAGCCATGGATGGCACGGGTACAGAGTCAGAAAAGCAAGTGGTTCTTGCCTAATGCTGCAGCTTTCAAACTGCCTAAAGGGCTCTCACTTTAGCGGAGAGAAGAAAAAAGACGGTAATTCCTTCCCTCAGCTTCAAGAGTTGTACAAGGGAATCCAATGCAGAGGCTGCCTCTCTAGTCTACATTACAGCAGGGCTAACGATCTCACTTGACAAGCACCTAAGACTAAGTTTTAATACTATTCTAAGTCTTATCACCTAAATCTTTTTTAATAATTATTTTTAGCATACATTAGTTGTACAAGAGTGGGTTTCATTGTGACATTTCCATACATACATATATTTTCATATATGTTAATAAACTATTTCAACCATATTCATCCTCACTCACCCTCCACACCCACATTTTTCTTCACAAGAGGACTCCCCAATGGACTCCTCTACTTTTCTGTCATTATTTTGTAAAACTGCATTAACTGTCTCAAGCTTTCAGAACCATGGTAGCTCATATGTATATCCATGATATCTTTATCAGAATAACGCGATTGCTTTCTCTTTTCTCACTCCCCAGCCCCCTATTGAGCAGGGGAGGCTTTTCTATCTTCTGCTGTCTTCTTTCTATTCTCCCTTAAACTTTTTTGCTGTTGTTGTTGTTTTAGGTTATTGTTTCTTGTTGCTAGTCCTACAGCTTGAACTCAAGGTCTAGGCACTGTCCCTGAGCTTTTGTGCTCAAGATTACTACTCTACCACTTGAGCTATAGCTCTACTTTTTTTTTTTTTTTTAATTAATTAGAGATAAGTCTCATGGACTTTTCTACTTGGGCTGGCTTCAAACTACAATCCTCAGATCTCAACCTCCCAAGTAGCTAGGATTCCAAGCATGAGACATTAGTGCCCAGCCCCTTTTCTCAAGGTTTTATGGTCTTCATTGTAGCAATCGTTTAATTCCTTGGTTAAGTTTCATTATCTAAAATCCTTTCTAATGAGCCAGATCTCTCCTGAGAACATGTACATACTAGGCTAGAGTTATACCTATACTTAATGAAAGATTTCTAGCTGTAGCAAACCCAAAAGTGATTTAAAATCTGCAATCATAGCTAATCAGGAGGCTGAGATCTGAGAATCCCAGTTCAAAGACAAAAAGGCCATGAAACTCTTATCTCCAGTTAATGAGCAGAAATCCAGACTGGAGACATAGCTCAGGTGGTAGAGCATCAGCCTTGGGCAAAAAAGCCAGACAAGTGTGCAAGGCCCTGAGTTCAAGCTCTAATACGGTACAAAACATATGACATTCTTAAAACACTATAAATCTCCTGATTTAAAGCAGGCAGGTGCTCCTCAACAATCAAACTTGGTATTTAAAAATCCATACTAAAAAAACAAACAAAAAACAAATGACATCACAAAAAAACAGTATGTCTTTAAAAGAATATTTGTTAAAGGGTTCCTTTAAGTTATCATCCATAGCCATAAAAAGTTAACACAGCCCAGCACTGGTGGCTCGCACCTGTAATCCTAGATACTCTGGAGGCTAAGATCTGAGGATCATGGTTCAAAGCCAGCCTGGGCAGGAAAGACCGTGAAACTCTTATCTCCAATAAACCACCAGAAAACTGGAAGTGGCTCTATAGCTCAAGTGGGAGAGCACTAGCCTTGAGCTGAAGAATTGAGAGACAACACCAGGCCCAGAGTTCTAGCCTCATGACCAACCAAAAAAAAAAAAAAAAGAGTTAACACATACATAAAAACATATCTTGAATAATTTTTTCTAAGAACTCCAAAATTAGCCTACATAAAACCTATTTTAGGTGATTCAAAACACAAGAGGAAAGCGGGAAAATGACAAATTAAGAATGAGCTATAGGGGCTGGGAAGGTGGCTCAGTGGTAGAGCGCTTGCCTTGCATGCATGAGGCCCTGGGTTTGATTCCTCAGTACCACATAAGCAAAAAAGAAAAAAGCCGGAAGTGGCGCGGTGGCTCAAGTGGTAGAGCGCTAGCCTTGAGCTGAAGAGCTGAGGGACAGCGCCCAGGCCCAGAGTTCAGGCCCCATGACCTGACCCCCCAAAAAAAAAGAAAGCTCAGGCTTTCTTACCTCGTGAGGTGGCAAGGGTTCCAGAGTAGGGATGACCTCACTCTCCTCCCCAGTTTCTTTCTCGTCATCTCCAAACAGGCTTTTCATGGCTTTCTGCTGTGCTAGAACACTGGAATCTGAAGGCGCATCTACTTGCATTTCTGAGTCCTCTCCATCATCCTTGAGCTCTCCTTCTTCCAAAATAACGCCCGTGTCCACTTTGGAAACCCTCATGTCTAAGACACCATCAATCCATGCTAATTCTGCATCTTTGGCCTTACAAAACTGAAGGGAGCTGACAAGTGAGTCTTTTAATCTCACCTGGATATGCAAACGGAAGGAAGAGGAAGAAAATTCATAGTACAAATGAGCAAATTAAATATAGCTTCTTGGGCTACGAATGTGGCTTAGTGGTAAAGTGCTTGCCTAGCATGCATGAAGCCCTGGGTTTGATTCCTAGTTACCATATAAAGAGAAAATGCCAGAAGTGGTGCTGTGGCTCAAGTGAGAGAATGCTAGCCTTGAGCAAAAGCAGCTCAGGGACAGGCCCTGAGTTCAAGTCCCAGGTCTGGCAAAAATAAATAAACAAAGCAAACTTCTTATTGTCATTTTCTAACCCTGGTAATGTGATTAAAATCTGAAAAGCTGATATTCATTATGATCTGTATGACCAAATTACTTGTAAGATCCTGAGAGCACTTGTCTGTTCCAATGTACAAATTCCTAACCTAGCCTGCACAGTAGAACCACACACAGTTGCTTTTGTTCATTTTAACACCAGGGCCTTCCTAAAGGACTCCTGACATAACCAGTAAGATGCACACATTACTGGGCCTCATGTGTAGCCATCGTGGCAATCACTGGTACTGGTTGAACTAGCTATTGGTTCACACACAAGCTGCTGTGTGAATTATGCAATCTCCCATCTCCATGTCCTTAGAATGCTGCTTCCACTTGCCCTTCCCAGAATTATTTTTCTGCCTAATAAGCTGTTGTAAGCTATTTCTTCCAGATACAGACATCATAGTTACCTAAAGCTGTCACTATCACCCATAACCAAAGATGTCTTCATTCTCTCCCATGTGCTCATTTCTATTTTCTAGATCTGTCTCCATTTGTTTCAGTTAGAAGAACCTTGATAGCTGTGATAATTGTTGAACCTGTATTCGCTTTACTTCTATATTTTTGCAAGTATTATTTGCTCAACCTGAAAGTCCCCTTGCCCCTCTCTTCATACTTGGTTATTATATTAAAAAAAAAAAGACCTATTTAAATATACATCAGCTCTTACGCCAAGAACCTTTCTCTGAGCATCCACATTTGGAAGCCAGACATTGGTTGGCTCCCATCTGTAAATCCAGCTATTCAGGAGACTGAGATTTGAAGATTATGGTTCAAAGCTAGCTCAGGTAGGAACTCCAATAACCATCAAAAAGCCAGAAATGGTGCTAAGGCTCAAAGTGGTAGAGCACTAGCCTTGAGCACAAAAGCTCAGGGACAGTGGCTAGGCCCTGAGTTCAAGCCACAGGGGATATACACACTCAGACCCACAGACCCCCTCCTCCACATCCTCCAGATTTAGGTCAGGGCTCTGGTACTTTCCTAGTATCCCTACACTACTTCTGTCAGATACATACATGGAGAAAATTCTATGTGCTCACTCAAACCCTGTGGACTATGGACCTGCTAGAGCAGGGTACCATGTCTGTCTCTCTTACTTTGTATTCCTAATAGACCTGCCTTTTTGTTGTTGCTGGTTGTAGAGTTTAAATTTAGGGTCTGGGTGTTATCCTTGAGCTTTTGTGTTAAAGGTTAGAGCTCTACCAATTTGAGCCATAGTTCTACTTTAGTTTCCTGGTGGATAATTGGAGATGAGAGTCTCACAAACTTTCTTGCCTGGTCTGGCTTTGAATGCAATCCTCAGATCTCAACCTCCTGAGTAGTTAGGATTACAGGCATGAGCCACTAGCACCCAGCCATGTACCTGTCTTAATCTGCAACAAAAGGGTTAATTTCCATGCAGCTCAGCAGCTCACCTGGTAGTAGCTTACTTACTTGGTAGATATGAGTTTCACTGGTGGCATCAACAGTCTCATGTA
Organism: Dipodomys merriami; assembly: GCF_024711535.1. NCBI lineage: Eukaryota > Metazoa > Chordata > Mammalia > Rodentia > Heteromyidae > Dipodomys > Dipodomys merriami. Next base: position 21,387 of record NW_027203359.1, read on the forward strand.
GCTTTGGCATGTACACTTTAATATCTTTCCCTCCAAAGGCACGGCAGCACTCTGCCAGATCTTGACTGGCTTCTGGTGGGCCATGGACAATGATCAACTGCCTTGGTTTCATCTGATTAATGATTTTTTTAATGGAATCCCCATCAGAGCGCCCTTCATAGTCTATGTAAGTAACCCTGGCCCTGTAATTAGACATGTTTTGAGCTTAGTTTTCTGACAATTCTCAAAGTAGGCTTTTAAAAAGCAACTTTTATTCTCAGGAAGGAGATGTAAACAACGTAAAATGAAGATTTGAGAAATATGTTATATTTATTAATACGTATTATTTATATCTTAGCTCTAGACGATTCAGAAAATAAAATTTTCAAACAACCATTTACTGTATTATTAACTATGCTAAGTAAAAAAGGGTTTTGGTGGTACTGGGGTTTGAACTCAGGACCTCATGCTTGCTGGGCTGGTGTTCTACCACTTGAGCCACACCACTAGCACTGCTTTTATTGCTGTTGTGTCTATACTGGAGCTTAAGCTCCAGGCCTTAACTTGGCTTTTTCACTCAGGGGTGGCACTCTACCACTTGAGCCATATTTCTACTTCTGGCTTGTTACTGGATATTTGGAGATAAAGATCTTAAAATCTGTCTTTGAACCACCACTTTCAAACTCAGCCTTCTGAGTAGATGGGTTTATAAGCTACCAGTGCCCAGTGTTCCAGCGCTGCTTTTTGCCTGTTATTTTGCATAGTCTTATAGACTTTTCTGCTTGGACTGACCTCAAACCAAGTTCCTCTGGATCTCAGCTATTACAGATCTCAACTAAGAATAGCTTCTCAGCTATTCTTGAATATCTTGGATTACAGACCTGAGCCGCCAGCACCAGGTAGAAAAAAAGTTCAGCTACTTCCAGGCATACCATATTTTATACAAATGAGATCATTAGAGATGTTTAAGGAGTATATTTTTTGAAACAAGCAGTCAATCAGAAAAATTAAACTTGTGACTTAACAATGTTCTCTTTTATTTCCCACTAGAGTTACTATGGCCAGAAATAATATTTCTTTATGTAAGCATATAATTTAATGGGTCAACTTCCTCATCTTCCCACTACTAACAAAATTACTTTGACATTAAATGTCATCAATGAAGAAAAAAACACCATCCTACTTTGCTAGCCATTTCAAGGAAAAAGAAATTAAAAATTTAAAGCATAAGTATAACTAGAAAATAATCAGAAACTTCACATTTGAACCAATGTAAATTATCTAACTCAAGTGCTAGAAATTTTGTAATTTTCTAAATGCAACAAAAGCACTTACTTGATTTCTATAGATTCTGTTGTAGAAATACACTTGGTAGGAACATCAGATAAATCTTGATCCATAGGTTCATCTCCATTTGTCAAACCAGATTCTAATTTGCTTTTTTCTTCTTCAGTAGCTTGAAGTTCTGGCACTAAGAAATCCTCTGGTCTAAATAAGAAATCTCTAATTAGAAGTAGTAAAAAGCAAGCTAATGTTATATAATATGTACAACTAACTAGGAGGCAGCATGATTTTAGACCCCTTAAATATTTCAAGACTTAAGCCGGGCATCAGTGCTCATATCTGTAATCCTAGCTACTCAGGAAGCTGAGATATGAAGCTCGAGATTCAAAGCCAGCCTGAGAAGGAAAGTCAGTGAGACTCTTATCTCCAATAAGCTATTCAGAAAAAACTAGAAGTGGTGCAGTGTCTCAAGTGGTAGAGCGCTAGCCTTGAGCACAGAGAAGATCAGGGACAGAGCCTGAACTCAAGCACCAGGATGGAGGGAAACATTTCAAGACTTAAACATATGTTTGACCCCAAACCAATGGAATTTCATAGTATCAAGTGTCAGATGACTATATTCATATATTATGATTTTCATAACCACTAAAGTGTGCTCTTAGCTCACATGGTATAGACTAGTGAAAATCCCCTAGACAGGCCACTGCAAGATCCCAATGGCTATAGCAAGTACTCCTACAATCTAGCCCTGCATTCTTTTTAAAATTTCTCAGTGAGGTGTTGGTGGCTCATTCCTATAATCTCAGGAAGCTGAGAGCTGAGGATCATGGTTTGAAGCCAGCCTGGGCAGGAAAGTCCTTGTTAGATTCATATCTTCAATTAATCACTCAAAAACCAATAGTAGAGGGCTGGGAAGGTGGCTCAGTGGTAGAGCGCTTGCCTTGCGTGCATGAGGCCCTGGGTTCGATTCCTCAGCACCACATAAGCAAAAAGAAAAAAGCCGGAAGTGGCGCTGTGGTTCAAGTGGTAGAGTGCTAGCCTTGAGCTGAAGAGCTGAGGAACAGTGCCCAGGCCCAGAATTCAAGCCCCTCGACCGGACCCCAAAAAATAAAAATATAAAAAAATAAACCAATAGTAGAGCTATGGTTCAAAGTAGTAAAGCACTAGCCTTGCGCACAAATAGCTTAGAGACAGTGCCCAGGTCCAGAGTTCAAGCCCCATGACCAACAAAAATAAAAAAATAAAAATTCTTATAAATTTCTGTGGTTTCTTTCACCAAATCTCAATACCTTAGAGCTCAATATCTCAATATCTTAGAGCTCTCCTCGTGTACTTAAGTGCCCCAGTTCTTTCCTTTCTGCCCAAAGAAAGCAGACAATTCTGTAAAATACAAATTAACTCCCTTGTAAGCTTTTATCTTTATTTTGATGTATGAGTATCATCTATCTTTACTTACAATATGAGTGCTAAAGTAAAACATAAACATATTCATAACAGTCTCTCATCACTTTCCTGTAATTGTCCCAAGCCCACTCCCACTCTTCCCAAACACCTAGGTTGCTGCTGCAGCTCTGCTGCTTGAGCCATCCCCCCAGCCCTGTTTGCTCTGGTTATTTTTCAGATAAGGTCTTGCTTTGTGCCCAGGCCTAGACATGATCCTCCAACTTGTGCACCCTACTGAAGTTGGGATGACTGACACGTACTATCATAACCGACTTTTTGCTATTGAGATGAGGGGGTAGGGGTCTCAAAAATATTTTGCTTAGGCTGGTTTAGAAGCACAATCCTCTTGATCTCAGCATTTTATGTGCCTTGGATAACAAGAACTCATTACTGTGCCCAGATACTGGTTGAGATGATGTCTTATGAACTTTTTGTCCAGGATAGTTTTGAACCACAATTCTGATTTCTACTTCCCAAGTAGCTAATCTCAAATCATCTTTTTAAGCTTTTCACACAACCAAGTTAGGAAATATTTTCCCTTAACAACAATCTTCTAGATGTTCTTCAACATTTCTATACTTACCAATCTTTCTAACCCTTTCAAATCAAGGTAGTCAGAAGCTAACAAAAAATATATGGTGGCCAGAAAGATCAAATTCACTAGGCTGAACTAACAGTTAATACCTCCAGTCTGTTAGAAAGATAAATTTGTTTTGCTCACATACTTGATAATCTCTCCATACTCATCCCATTTAATTCTTTCTTCTGGGGCAGGAAACATAGGATAGGACTTCTTTGCCTGTTTGAAGAAACTTCCTTTCCGACTACCTTCCCCTTTCATCATCAGATCATGCTTTGTCTTATGAGCTGATGGCTGGTCAATATCTTCCTCCACATCACTCTCATCACTGGAATCTATGTCTGCCCTAGGAGGATTTGAGAATAGATCACAGAATTATTACTGTGAATTAGTAGTCAGTACAATTAAACCAATATTAAGTTATAAAGCAGTACTGAATATGACTGAATCAATATTTTAGGAAACTTAACATTAACTGCTAGCTAATACATATTTAGGTTAATATGAAAGGATTAGTGTTTTCACCATTTGAAAGATAAAACAAAAGTAATGCAGTCCAAAGGAAATAAGGAAATTTGGGTATTTTCATTTTTGTTTCTGTTTTGAGGTAAGGTCTCATTTTGTAGCTCAGGACAGCCAAAATTGACTATGTAACATAGTGTGGCCTTGAATTCATAATTGTCCTGCCTTAGCCTCTGAAGTGCTGGAATTACAGGCCTGTGCCCAATGCCCATCTAAGTATTTTCAACTGAATGCTAGTACTAGGAATACATTCTTTTCATATTACATACATAAACTTAACTTACTCTTTTGATTGCTCCAGTTTTTTGGCAGCTTCTTTCTTTAGTTTTTCTTTTTCCAAGTATTCCTCAAGCTCTTTCCCTTCAAGCTTCACACGTTTCCTCAACTACAAAAGTGAGCCGACAAAAGGAAATACCAATATTAGGGTGAAGACAGCGGGTGTATAAGAAACTGTCCCCTATCTTTAAATTAAGCTTTCTGCAGAAATTAATGAAGTTCCTATTGGATGCAGTTTTAGATCCTAGTCTATTAAAATAGATACTGTCACTTATCTAGGAAAGATTTAAATCAAACTGGTTAAAATGCAACAATCAAGAAAAGAAAATACAGAACAGTATTTTTATAATTTGGAGTAGAGGAGGCCACATAAATCCCAAGGCCATAAAATTCACAACAGAAAAGATGAATACAACACCATAAAAAAGTAAGATCTTGAGCATTTCAAATCTCATAAAATCAAAGTAAGTTGAGGAAAACATGGGCAGCAATGCTACTACCAGAAGCTACTTTTTTCCAAGCAGTGTTTCCAAATGAAAAAGAAAGTAATGTATCTAAATAGACAAAATATATAAAGGTAATTTACAAAATAAGAACAGGTAAAATACATATGAAAAGAGATTTCACTTTACTAATGATTTAGAAAAACGCAAAATAGTTTTAAAAATTCAATTTATTCACTTTTGGTAATGGTATTAGTGATAGAGAAAAATAGACAGATTTTGGAAATAACAGGACTAGCACTGAGACATTGGTGTAATGTTTAGAGGAAAGCAAGGAATTAAAAAGTAAGTTATACTTATCTGTGCCTTACTAAACTGTGCAGAACATGGTTCTCTGGAGGGGAGAAGCAGGGTTGGCAAAGGGGACATGGGAGCACTGGTCATATTCTACTTCTTGATCTCAGTACAAGTTTTACAGGTATATTCCATGTGAGAAAATTAGAACATGCACTAACTTTGAGTATATATTAGGCTTCAGGGAACATTCCTAGATTTCTGTCTGGAGTACATATGTGGAAAGTGCTGCAATTCCCAGAAAGAAAACAGAGAAAGGCAGCTTCAGAAGAGTAAACATTGTTTGGGATATGATTGAGTAGGAAAAAAAAAACAACAACAAAACATGCCAGACAATGAAAAGGAATGACTACAGAAAACATATTCATAGGACAGTGAGCAGGGAAAGAATCCTGAGTAGTATTCTTTAAAAATTAAAAGCCTGATACATTGTATTTCTGCTGCTTCTGATTAGGATGCTTCTAAAAATCATCTTCTATTTTTTTCCAAATTTTCAATGTTGTTTTAATTCCTCAAATGGCATACTGGTATTAATTGAATTTCTAGTAATTACAATTTTCAAATTTATACTTCATACCTAGAGAAACTGCTTCAAATACTTCTGAGTTCTTTTAGCTTGGTATTAATTTCTAAGTTGCTAAATAAACCAAGACAGTATTCTACTTTTAAGCTTGCTTGGAATCCTTGATCAGAATTTAGTTACTAATACTATGCTACTCTTAAGCAGAATGAAATGCAGTCATCTAAGACCATACAATTTTTCTAGCTATTAACCATCCCATCTACTTCTCAGCTGCTATAAATTAGAGTCAATGAAACTAGTTTTTGGGCTCAGTTAAGCAAAACCATCTTTTAGCATATTGGTTATTCAACTGTGTTTTGGGAATTAACATAGCAGTTATAGAGTAGGTTAGTGTATGGCTGATGGTAAGATCAAGGAATTCTGTCCTAACTGCTTCTACTTCTCTGATAAGTTTGAGAGAAAGTTGACTGTTATGGATGAGACTGAGAATGAGCTGTAAGATGCCTTCCAGTTTAGGCGCTCTCAAGTTTGTGCTATTATAGGATCTCTACTGGTATTGTTGAAGTCCTGAAACAACTTTAAGTTTTATTTTTTGTCACTAATTTTTATCTATCATGCACAGTGTACCCCTCAAAATAGTTAACAAGTTTGCATGCAGGTGCTTACCTCTATTTCTGTAACTTTTTCAGAAGGATTATCTATTAGGAATCGTGCTAAAGTCCCAGGAGTTGTCCTATAAGTTAGAATGATTGAGTTTTTAGGATCCTGACACCATTGAATAAAGAGATCCCTTGAAAATCCGCATTCCAGGTCAGGCTGGCTGGCAAGTACAACTTTGGGACTCGGTACTCGAGCCAAGTCAGAAAGACCATGGCACAAAGAGAGATGGCGAAACTGAAATGGGTTATTTCTTTTGTCTTCAAAACATCTCATCAACTTATCACTCATCCATTCTACCTAATACAGGGAGAAAAGATAAACATAATTAGAAAATATTCTAACTACAATGTACTCTACAATAGTTAAGAAATTCACATCCTCTCTTGTTTTAGGTTCCTTTTCCCCATTAGTTGCTTAAATTTGTACTATTTTGACAAGCAGCTTCTTTCCTGCTTTTTTTAATAACCATTAGCCCCTCCTACTCCAGTTTTCATCCCTAAAAATCCAACTTTACACTGTTATATTTATAAATCACCTTAAGTCTTTGTGAGAAGGCAAGGTAATGTTCTAAATGAATAGCTTAGCATACAGCTCTTTCCAAGGGAGAGAGCTTAGTGAAAGAGTAATGAATATTTATATGAGATTGGTTCTATTTTAGTCTTTATTTTATAGATCAACCAAGAGTTAGAAAAGCAATATAAGCCAGATAAGGTGGTATGAAACTATAATCCCAGAGACTCGAGCGTTTGAGGCAGGAGGATGGCAACCTGGACAACTTAGCTATACCATGTCTCAAAAAAAATTTTTTTTTGGTTGAGGTTTAAATTCGGGCTTTGCTAGGTACAGGCATTACTACTAAACCACGCCTCCAGCCTTTTTTACACTGTTATTTTTGAGATAGGGTCTCATTTCCTGCCCAGACATACATTTGAACTACATTCCACTTATTTTAGTAACAGATGATAGACAGTACCACCATGTCCAGCTTCTAAGTTAAGATGGAATATTGCAAACTTTTCTGCGCAGGCTGGCTTTAAACCATGATAACACCATTCTTGGCCTCCCAAGAAGCTTGGGTTGTAGGTATGACCCACCCAGCTTTAAAATAAAATTTTAAAAGGGACGGAGATATAAATTAGTGGTACAGTGCTTGTCTAGCAGGGCATATGTCGTCCTATGCTCGATCCAGTCTCTTTGTCTCTCTGTCTCTCTCTCACACACACAAAAACAACCTGCTCAATTTGCAAAATGGGGATACAAATAGAAACTACTTTATAGGATGCAGATGGATTAAATGAAATACACATAAAACACACAGGCAGCCAATTGTTGTTTAGCTACTATTATTAACAACTTCACCAGAAAAAAAAAATCCCAAAGCCCAATCTCTGTAACAAACTTCTTTATGATGAATTACAACATGAAAACAAACCTGGGACTTGGAAAACTCCACCACATTATAACTGACGTTATTTAGGAGTGCCAATGAATAAACACCCAATCCTGCATCTTTAGTTCTCCAAATCTGATCAAGAAGCTGAGCAAGTTCCAAAACTCTGCCTGCAGTGTCCACTGCTATTAATACATTCCCATCACCTCGAAGTGTCTCCAGGACATTTGCTAGAAAACAACAAAGTCAAGTCCCTACAGAACATGGTAATAATACTTTGCTACATAATTAAAGATAACTTTTTATTTTATTTATTTATTTTTTCTTCCCCTTCCCATCCCATCCTCCCCCTGCCCCATCCCATCCTCCCCCCTGCAACTTTTTATTTTTTACAATAAAGACTGTCCTATAGGGGCTGGGAAGTGGCTCAGTGGTAGAGTGCTTGCCTTGCATGCCTGAGGCCCTGGGTTCGATTCCTCAGCACCACATAAGCAAAAAGAAAAAAGCTGGAAGTGGTGCTGTGCCTCAAGTGGTAGAGCGCTAGCCTTGAGCTGAAGAGCTGAGGGACAGCGCCCAGGCCCAGAGTTCAGGCCCTACGACCAGACCCCCCCCCCCAAACAAACAAACAAAACAAGACTATCCTATAATGAAGACTATAATTTTTTTTTTTTTTTTTTTTTTTTTTTGTTGGTCGTGGGGCTTGAACTCTGGGCCTGGGCGCTGTCCCTCAGCTCTTCAGCTCAAGGCGAGCACTCTACCACTTGAGCTACAGCGCCACTTCCGGTTTTCTGGTGGTTTATTGGAGATAGGAGTCTCACGGTCTCTCCTGCCCGGGCTGGCTTTGAACCACGATCCTCAGATCTCAGCCTCCTGAGTAGCTAGGATTACAGGCGTGAGCCACCAGCGCCCGGCTAAGACTATAATTTATAAGTAAGCAATTACTAAACCAGGTACAAAACTAAAAGAATTTCACTTAGCTCACCATAAGCACTTTTGACTCTGTTAACTATATTTTCACAAAAGTAAAACACAATGTGACTATCTCTCCTTTTTTCTCCATTAAAAAATTGTATATCAAGGAAGTGGCGCTGTAGCTCAAGTGGTAGAGCGCTCGCCTTGAGCTGAAGAGCTGAGGGACAGCGCCCAGGCCCAGAGTTCAAGCCCCACGACCGACAAAAAAAAAAAAAAAAAAAAAAAAATTGTATATCAATAGTTTCCAATTCTTTTCCCAACAAATATACATCAAAGAAATATTTGTATGACAAAGATAATTTAATAAGTACAAACAGGCCATAATGGACTCACCTGGACATACCAACAAATTTTGTTATGATTAATCCCCAAACTTATAGAAACCTATAAGCACAACTATATACATATAAAATATATTTTGTATGCATGCCTATAGAATAAAATATAGATCATATTCTCTTCCAACAAAATCATCTTTATAAATATTTTTTTCTGTCAGCTTAGAAATATTTGGTAAAAGCAAACTCTAGCAAAAAAACAATTAAATAAACAAAAGCAAAAGCCAGATGGGTGCCAGTGGCTATAGTACAAGCTGCTCAGGAGACTGAGGTCTGAAGATGACAGAGCCACCCCAGTCAATCAAATCCAAAAGACTTTTATCTCTAATTAATCAGCAAAAAGCTGGAAATGGAGGTGTGGCTCAAATGGTAGCGTGCCCAATGTTAACAAAAAGCCAAAGAAGAAGACCCAAGAGTTCAAGCCCCCAAAATAAAACCCAAAAGCTGTGTGCTGGTGGTTCACAACTGTAATCCTAGCTACTCAGGAGGCTGAGACCTGAGGATCGAGGTTCAAAACCAGCCTGTCAGGAAAAATCTACAAGACTGTTATCTCCAGTTAACCACCAGAAAACCATAAGTGGAGGTGTAGTTCAAAGTGTTAGAGTGGTAGCCTTGAGTAAAAGAACTCAGGGACTATGCTGAGGCCCTGAGTTCAAGCCCCATGACTGACAAAAATAAGTAAATAAATAATAAAACCCAAGAACTCAAGAGCTTCTTAAAGTTATCAAATCTGTAAAACCCAGTAAGAAAGTGCAGACTTTTTAAGCAGACAGACTTAGGTAAACACATTTCAGAAGTGAAAAACAATTTTTCCTGCTGAAATCCCATATGGCTTCTAAAAAGAGCCTGAAGTACAGCAGCCTGAGTCACAGCAGAAGCAAGCACGGAAGGTCCAGACAAACCTCTTTAAAGCTGAGATGACTGGATTAGAGTGTAAAAAATGTGCAGCACAAACTCAGCAAACCACATGAACTTTCATCTCTTTTGTTTGCTTTCCTCTTATAGTGTGCTTTTCTAATATATACATGAAGTCATTATACAGGCATGTACCCATGAGGCACATACTTGGGAGGGTTATGTGCTGAATGGCAGGGGACAGCTGTCTTTACATGTACTCCACAAAAGCATTTCTACCTAAAATGCTAATATACTTATGTAATAGTTTCTTTGGAAATCATAGAGTGAGGCAGTCACTTATGACCAGTTAAGCAGAATAAGTAGTAATCTACACTACCATATACCTGGACAGCTACTTAAGAGGAACTTATATAATACATAATATAATACATACTCAGAAGTTGCTCATCTCTCTGTTTTCTTCTAGGCTGCACATATGTAGCATTAAATGAATCTGTGATAAGTAGAGAGGGTCTGCTTAGCATTTCCAAGGAACATCCATTTAAGTGGCTATAAAGTTTAAAAGATGAAAAGTATTATGTTACTTCAAATAAGCAATAGCTTCTTAATTAAAAACCAAGCAACTGCCTTTTTAAGGTTCTCTTATACTAACTATAAAAGTATAAACACTCACTGATTTAAAAATTCCAAAAAAGGATAAAGAGAATGTCTTCCAGAAGACAGACCATCACTCCAAGGTAAATGACATTTTTCCCCCCCGGTCCTGAGGCTTGAACTGTGGGCCTGGGAGCTGTCCCTAAGCTCTTCAGCTCAAGGCGAGCGCTCCCCCACTTGGGTCACAGAGCCACTTCAAGTTTTCTGGTGGTTAATTGGAGATAAGAGTCTCACATGGGCTTTTCTGCCTGGGCTGGCTTTGAACCATGATCCTCATATCTCAGCCTCCTGAGTAGCTAGGATTACAGGTGTGAGCCACTGGCACCCAGCTATTTAAAAAAATTTTTTAAGATAAGTCTTGCTACCTAGCCTAGATTGGCCTTGAACTCACAATTCTACTTTACCTTCCTGAGTGCTATGATTAGCAGTGCCTGCCTTCTCTTGCCACAGTGGTAGAAATTTTCTATTGTGTCTATACTGTATTTATGCATTACTTCCTTTGATTGATGCATTTACTAGAACACACAAGTATTGACAAATGGCTTTCTAGAAAGTTTTAACTTTTTTCCAGAAAAATTCAACCAGAAGGAATGACCAACTTATCAAATACTTCACAGAAGGCTACCATCATTTAAAAATACTTTTAATATATCTTATATTTTAATTCTTGTCTATTTTTCAAGATATGTATATACATATTATGTGTATATGTATATATTTTATACAATATATACATATATGCACACACACACACATATCTACATATACACACACAGGTCCTGGGGCTTGAATTCAGGATTTAGGCACTGTTCCTGAGCTTCTTCAAGGCTAACACTCGATCACTGGTGCAAGAGCACCACTTTCAGCTTTTTCTGAGTAACTTATTGGAGGAAAGAGTCTCATGGACTTTCCTGCCCAGGCTAACTTTGAACCACAATTGTCAGCTCTCAGCCTCCTGAGTAGTTAGGATTATAGGAGTGAACCACCAGCATCTGGTGCAAGTACTATATTTTTGATCAACTGAATAATTCCTGATCTTATATACATGTAAATGTTTGGCTAATTTACTGCAAATATTTTCCCTAGCTTTTTTTTTAAATAATTGAGTTTATTATTTCAGATAGTTTCAAGCTATATGAAATCAATATTATCTGATTTTTCTTTTGAAACTTGGTCTGTTATCTTTATGTTGACAATGTTTCTTCCCAATCAAAGATCAGGCTTCCCCTTCTATTTAATTCTAATCCATCTAAACTTTGTTATACTGCAAAAACACAAATCTATTTTTTTCCAAAATAGTTGAAATCATTCACCATGTATCCAACTGGCCATCCTTTTCAGGTTAATATATGATTATAAAAGTCTAAATTAGAGCCAGGCGCCGGTGGCTCATGCCTATAATCCTAGCTACTTCAGGAGGCTGAGATCTGAGGATCGTGGTTCAAAGCCAGCCCAGGCAGGAAAGTCTGTGAGACTCTTATCTCCAATAAACCACTAGAAAACCAGAAGTGGCACTATGGCTCAAGTGGTAGAGTGCCCGCCTTGAGCTGAAGAGCGCAAGGACAGCACCCAAGCCCAGAGTTCAAGCCCCATGACTGACAAAAAAAAAGTCTTAAATTATTCAAACCATTAGTATCAAATATTTTATTTTATTTTATATTTTTTATATTTTGGTCGGTGCGGGGCTTGAACTCTGGGCTTAGGCGCTGTCCCTGCGCTCTTTAGCTCAAGGCGAGTGCTCTACCGCTTGAGCCACAGTGCCACTTCCTCAAATATTTTAAATGTAAAGATCTTGAGGCTACTGAAATCTAATATAAAACAGCTATGACCTTAACGTACAGATGTAACAAAAATAATTAAAATGAACATCAAAAAATTTATAGTTATCCTGTGAATACTAAATATACAAATATACTATTGTGTCCCTTTTAAAGGGAATCTGACATTAAATATAATTAAGTTAGATGATAATTACTGATTTTAGAAATAAAACCCACAAACTTCTGTTAAGCAGTAAATCAAGAGCATTTAAATGAAATTTGATGTACAAAAATATTCACTTCTTTTGCAACTGGGAAATACCTAGTTTATGCAGTAGTTTATATAAGAAATTTTAAATCCATTTTATGTCCCATACCAAACATTTTTCTTTATAATACAAATAGTGAAGCCATTCACTGTTGGATGTTTTTAAATTACTGTTGACTCCTGGTTTTAAAAAAAGTCAAGCCTGGCGCCAGCTCATGCCTGTAATCCTAGCTGCTCAGGAGACTGAGATCTGAGGATCAAGATTCAAAACCAATCCAGGCAGAAAAGTCCATGAGACTCTTATCTCCAATAAACCACCAGAAAAACCGGAAGTGGTGCTGTGGCTCAAGTGGTAGAGCGCTTGCCTTGAGCTGAAGGGCTGAGGGACAGCGCCCAGGCTGAGTTCAAGCCTCACAATCGACAAAAAAAAAAAAAAAAGTCAAAAACCAAAAGAATTATTTTTCTTGAATTTTCCCTCCAAAGAGTAATAGCAGTTGTATTCCTTTAACTTTTGTCTTGATATACCTACATCTCCCTCTTGTGGTTGAAGTCAACTGCATAAACAATTTCTTCTTCTCCATCTTTGACTATTTTCCATATTGTTCCACCTATCATATGACCAGCTGGCAAAGGTGTGATGGACAAACCATGGCCTTTACCTATGCCAATAAGAGATTAACAATATTAGATTTCTCCAACAACCCTAAAGAAAAATTGCATTTTTCAACTTGTCCAATGATACAAAGTTCAAAAGTAAAAATGCATACAAAAAAAGCAAGTCTCTCTGTCAGGGGGTAGGTACTAGCCACAGGGGATTGGGCTAACAACGAGGATGAAAGAAGTTGAATACAGCAGAAATAGTTTGTTTGCAACTATGAAAATAGAACAATGAAATCTATAAAAATTGTTCTGAGAAAAGAAGGAGGGGCACAAGAGTGATAGAGGGGGGAAGACTGATTGGAATAACTATAAATATGTGAGAATGTAATAATAAAACATCCCCCAAAACTAATTTGTTTTTAAAAGGAAATTTTACTTTCCTGTCTCCAGCAACTCCATTTCCATTGAAGGAAAATACTCTCATATAATGTATTTTTACAGAGATATTTGTGCTTATAGAGAAATTCACATACTAGACCTTAAAGGTAGTAAACTAATGTTTAGTATTAATTATTTTATTTTGTGGTGTTGAGGACCAAACCCAGGGTTTCCTATATGCTAGGCAAGTGCTCTACCAATGAGCTTCATTCCAGCCCTAAGTTTCAATATTTATATTGTTAAACAAGTTATCAAATGTTTCCATTTTTGTTAACCACCAAACTGACAGAATACAACTCCATTTTCTTTTTTTGTAGGTCACAGGGCTCGAACTCAGGGCCTGGGTACTGTTCCTGAAATTTTTGCTCAAAGACAGTGCTCTACCACTTTGAGCCACAATGCCACTTGTGGTTTTCTGGTCGTTATTTGAAGAAAAAGTCTCATGAACCTTCCTGCCCAGGCTGGCTTTGAACTGTGATCCTCAGAACTCAGCTTCCTGAGTCACTGGTGCCTGGTGACTCCATTTTCATTCCATCGCAAAACTAGAGAGATACTATGGAAACCACCAACTTCTACTTCCTGGCTAGCCCCACAGAGACCATTATTGAGCTATTTTTAATACCACAGCACATGCGCGCACACGTGTGTGTGTGTGTGTGTGTGTGTGTGTGTGTGTGTGTGTGTGTGTGTGTGTGTGTGTGTGTGTGTGTGTGTGTGTGTGTGTGTGTGTGTGTGTGTGTGTGTGTGTGTGTGTGTGTGTGTGTGTGTGTGTGTGTGTGTGTGTGTGTGTGTGTGTGTGTGTGTGTGTGTGTGTGTGTGTGTGTGTGTGTGTGTGTGTGTGTGTGTGTGGCTCAGGGCACTCAGAGTACTGCCCCTGAGCTTTTGTGCACAAGGACCAGTGTGTGTGTGTGGGGGGGGCACTCAGGGTACTGCCCCTGAGCTTTTGTGCACAAGGACCAGTGTGTGTGTGTGTGTGTGTGTGTGTGTGTGTGTGCTGTTCTACTGCCCCTGAGCTTTTGTGCACAAGGACCAGTGTGTGTGTGTGTGTGTGTGTGTGTGTGTGTGTGTGTGTGTGTGTGTGTGTGTGGGTGGGTGCGCGCGCACGCGCGCGCGCGCTGTTCTTCTAGGGCTCAGGGCACTCAGGGTACTGCCTCTGAGCTTTTGTGCACAAGGACCATCCCTCTCGTACTTGAGCCATGGCTCCACTTCTGGCTTTTTAGTATCATGGACGTTCTTACTGGGGCTGGCTTTGAACTGTGATTCTTAGATCTCAGCTTCTTGAGTAGGTAGGATTACCAGCATGTGCCACCAATAATCAGTTTACCACAGTTTAGGGTTTTTTTTGCCTGGCACTGGGGCTTGAACTCAGGGCCTGGGCTCTGTCCTTAATCTTCTTTTTGTTCAAGGCTAATGCTCTTCCACTTGAGTCACAGTGCCACTTCTGGCTTTTTCTGAGTAGTTTACTGGAGATAAGAATCTGATGGACTCAATCCGGTGGACTTTCCGGCTGAGCTCTGCAAACTGTGGCTCTCAGATCTCAGCATCCTGAGTAGCTAGGATTATAGGCAGGAGCCACTAATCCCTGGTACCACAGCTCATTTGGAAGAAAATCTTTAATGGAATATATTTCTCTCTGTAGTGAATAAACAGACTTACTATATGACATCTTCATTAAATGATAAATATTTTAATGTCCACTTCTATAAATTAGTCAGTTTGGTTAGGTGCCAGAGACTTCATTTACTTCAGTTACTACATCAAGACATCTGAGCTACTCTGTCTCCTGAATCAAGGTATACACTCCAAGAAGGATTCAAATACATCACTTTTTATCATTCTGCACAGTAAAAACTAAAATAAGGCTTTTCCGCAATAAATATGAAACACATCTTGTCATTTAGTATGGATTATAAAATTCAAATAGAAATTCAGAGTTCCACATTGAGGCAAAAAATGCTGATTTTATTCTTGTGCTATCATGCTTGTAACTGGATTAGGAATGCTCCATATTTTTCAGAATGTTGAACTCTCTTAGTAGGAAAGTGCTTGCCTAGCACGCAAGAAACTCTGGCTTGGATCCCCTCACTGATATGAGGGTAGAAGCACTATTAGTCCAACAATCTGCTACTGAAACATTTGTTACCTTTCAAATTGACAATCTGAGAGAATTTTAGCTGCTGTATTTTATCAAAGGCTGCATCCACATCATCCAATGTAAAGAGTGTAAAATCTTCTGTATTATGTCGAGACTAAAAGTATATATAAAGAAAAGGTTAAAAATGATCACTGATGGAGAGCCTGAGTTTTTTTAAAGTTTTTAAATTACCTGATAAAGATCATACATGAACATCTGTCCCATTTTATAAACAGGAATGGTTGCATAGATAGCACAGTTCAGACCCAACTTCCCCACAGCATATGGGAGGGCACCAAGATGGAGAGGATCAGGGTGAGACAGGAGTACTGCATCGATCTGGTGAACATGCCTAGGAAAACAACCAAGATGACTACTCACTCGATTCTGGTTTGTAAAGTAAAGGCAGAACAGTCAAAATAATTCACCCATTCTGGATTGAACATTGATGGGACAGAAGAGCAAAACAATAAACTAAAGTAATGAGACTTCTAAATTGTAAGTATTACTATCCTGGCTCTGCACAGATAGCAATATTATGGGGCTGGGAAGATGGCCCAGTGGTAGAGTGCTTGCCTTGCATGCATGAGGCCCTAGGTTTGGTTCCTCAGCACCACATAAACAGAAAAAGCAATATTATGCATAGGCACATCTAAATCTGGTTTTCTTTTTTGCTTTTTTTTTTTTTTTTGTTGGTCATAGGGCTTGAACTCTGGGCCTGGGTACTGTCCCTCAGCTCTTCAGTTCAAGGCAAGTGTTCTATCATTTGAGCCACAGCGCCACTTCTGGTTTCTGGTGGTTTATTGGAAATAAGTGTCTCACGGACTTTCCTGCCTGGGCTGGCTTTGAACTATGATCCTCAGATCTCAGCCTCCTGAGTAGCTAGGATTACAGGCGGAGCCACACTGGCACCCAGCTAAATCTGTTTATCTAGAGATATTTTTTAAAAAAAGTAGACTCCACATATGTTGATCTTGAATGAATAGGTATTTTGTACAGTATTCATTTTGTTCAAGAACTAAACTTAGAATTTCAGAAATTGCTAAGGAGGAGACACTTAAATGGCCACATATTATGTACTGAGCCTTGGTTTTTTAGCATGGTAACTGACAGCATAAACACATAGTAAAATATCACTTAATGAGGAAAGCATATGTTCTTATTGATAACAGAAAAGTGTTTTGTTTTGTCTGTTTGGCTTCAAGTTCTAATCCTTTTTTAAAAATTAAGTCTTCTTTCCTTCAATAATTAATATAATAGCAAATATAATTGAAATTATTTTTTGGCAAATTAGGATCCTTTTGTGTATACAGTATAACTCTACAAACCACATCATAATACAGGAATAGTAGACACAGGAAGTAAGCTCACACAACACAACTGCAGGTTTCCATTGGAACAAAGGTCCCGTCTCATTTGTTTACAAATTCTTCTAACTTAGGGAGCAAAATTCCTATGATCTATTAACCAAATAACAATTATTGAAGATTTCTTAAATTTCAACAAAGTTTGTTCAATCAAAACTTTACAAGTTAAAATGTCAATATTTAGCTTTTTGGCATATGTAGAGCTCATTCACTATATACTAAATTAGTGCAAAGACAGTGATAGTATAAAACATCAAAGTAGTATTACAAAAGGGTGAAAAGAGAAGCTTATTTAATCTTTTTGAAAAGCTCATAGAATATGAAATGTAACTTACTTCCTTAGGGAATCTATGATATCCATAGAAAAGTGCTCATCCCAGCCACAATCCAGTAAAAACCTAAACTCATCAACCTGTAGAAGATAGCAAAGAGCCGACTCTTCTTGGACCCCTGAGAGGGTAGTTAATTTGATAATAGAGGTCATCTTTTTGGTCCAGTAACAGTAATCTAAAATATTCTTTCAAAAGAAAAATAAAAGCAATTATAAAAGCATAGCCTAAAATATATAACAGTGAAATATACATTATATCAAGTTTGCAAGTACACAGAAATTCCATAAAGATGGAAATAAATATTTTAAAGATACTTATCAAGTTCACAAGTACAAGCATACTCCTTACACTATTGTTTACAGAGTCCTTTAGTGCCTCCCCAATGTGACTTAAAAGAAGTGAACTTTGGAATCAGATTGACCCAGACCTGAATCTTCCCCTTAATGATTTGAAGCAAATAACTGACCTTCCCTCCTCTACATATCCCAGCCTATAAAACATTAGTACAAATAGAAATGTAAACAGGATACTGAGGAATTTCAACTACTACCTATCTGTGATAGCATTCACTACACAGCAGTACAATGACTAGTGTACAGGTCTCTTTCTCCTATTAGACCTATGGTTCTCAAATAACCCTTTTAAGACTCTAATTGAAAGTTATGAGCTGGGCACTAGTGGCTCATATCTGTAATCCTAGCTACTTAGGATGCTGAGGTCTGAGGACTGTGGTTTAAAGCCAGCCCAGGCAGAAAATCTGTGAAACTCTAATTTTCAAATAATCAACAAAATGGCAGAAATGGAGCTGTGGCACAAGCAGTAGAATACTGAGTTCAAGCAGTTCAAGCCCAGGACTGGTACACATACAAGTTATAGATTCTCATTTGTCTACCACAATCCTTAAGCACACACACACATACATACACACACACACATACATACACACACACACGCACACACACAGAGAAACATGCATGCACCTTTCATGAAGTTTAATGTTTAAGAACCCTTGCACTGGAAATGTAAGCAACCGAAAATAGAGGTAGTACTTTATGGTACTTTCTAAAACAGAACCTGACACATATATATATATATATCAGATGACAGTATGTGCAGGGATACCTATTACATTCATGTATTTCAAGAAGATTAACATGAAAACATCTGGGATTTAGAACCTAGAACTGTGTGACAATAAACAAATGTAGTGATAGTTCATTAACAAAGTTCAACTCCACAAAAATATTTCAAATTTTACCATCTTAAGACATAATTGGCCTTTCCTGGCTGACTGTACGAAAGTCACCAAATTATCTGATGATCTCTCACCATCTACCCAATGTCATCAACTAAGTAAGATAAAGGGACTACCTACTTTCCATAACAAGTTGATCAGAAGCTAATCCTACTATGTCTACTTGTTCATCTGATTTACAGAAAACAATCAGGTTCCTACGATATCCATAATCATAGATGTATATACATCCCCCAGCTGTACCCCAATCCCCTGCCATTTCTCACACATCTTTTCAGTCTGATCTCTGGATCTATGACTATACTAACCTGTAACTTCAGTCTCTTCTCTGAAAACTCTCATCTGATTGTCTTCACAGAAATCCAACTACTGCTTAATGATTTTGTCTCCTAGGCAGCTTTTTCAAGGGCTTAATTTTAAACCTCTTATACTCTCTAGAACTCAAAAGCAAGACATATGTTCCTTGTTCCTCACTGTAGCTTCCAAACTAAGCCTTTTCTTTCCTCTTAAATATTCAAGGCCCAATAAAACTCATGCCACTCAGCTAGCTCCCTATTAGCCTTCCCTGTTTCCCTCAGTCCTGGCATCTATTAGCCTGCTGATTCACTGTGGACTTTTGTTCCTGAACAGGTATTCTTTCAATAACTTCAATATCGATCTCTCAGTACTTTGACTTCCTTGATTCCAATAATCTTTGTTTCACTTTAGCCACCACCATCACAAGTAAGACTCTAGGCCTTAACACTAAAAATGCTTACACCACTTTCAAAATTTTATTTGCAGGGGCTGGGAATGTGGCTTAGTGGTAGAGTGCTTGCATAGCATTCATGAAGCCCTGGGTTCGATTCCTCAGTGCCACATAAACAGAAAAAGTTGGAAATGGTGCTGTGGCTTAAGTGGCAGAGTGCTAGCCTTGAGCAAAAGAAGTACAGGGACAGTGCCCAGGCCCTGAGTTCAAGCCTCAGGACTGGCAAAAAAAAAAAACAAAACTCAGGTCCTTTGATCTATGATCCCTTGTGATTATTTTGCAAGCACTCTCAAATATCTTGCTTCTTGAATCCTTTGTTTAGCCTGGCAAAACCCCAACCTTGGTTAACTGCAATCATTCACTTGTCTACACTAGCAGCTGTATGCTGCTGAGGGGGGAAATTTGCTGAAGAGTTCAAGGGCAAGATCTCAAACAGGCTATATTTCTGTCAATCTGACTTGTCTTTGCAGGTTGGTTGTCTGCTTTACACCTCTTCTCTGCTCAAGCAGTCTCCCTCTTCTCCGTACTCTCACAGCATATAAATGTAATCAGATAGTAAATAAAAGTAATCATACAGTAATGTCTCATTTCCAGATACCGCATATGTTAACATTACCAGCATGTACCCTGTTGCATCTCCCATCATATGGAATGATCAGCCCTGTCCAACCAAGGCCAGTTCCTGTGTACTGTTGAACCCATCTTACTTACCTTCTAAGGCTTGATTTCCTCAGACATCTTTCTTCTCTCCTACATATATTCTCTAGAATTTTCCAACTTATAAAAACTCTCTTAATCCCACAGCCCCTATACTCATTGTATCATTTCTGTTTCTCTTTCAAGGCTAAACATTTCAATTTTTTGTGGTTTTTTTGTTTGTTTATTTGTTTTTGCCAGTCCTGGGGCTTGAACTCAGGGCTTGGGCACTGTCCCTGGGCTTCTTTTCCTCAAGGCTAACTAACACTCTACCCTTGAGCCATAGTCTCATTTCCGGCTTTTTCTGTTTACCTGGTACTGAGGAATTGAACCCAGGGCTTCATGCATCCTAGGCAAGCACTCTACCACTAAGCCACATTCCCAGCCCCTTTTCAGAGTATTTGTCCACAAACATGTCTCCTATTCACACCACTGAGTAGCCAGAGCAGGGAGAGAGTTACCAATAACTTATAAAAACACTTCCAAGCCAGGTGCCGGTGACTCACACCTGTAATCCTAGCTACTTGGGAGGCTGAGATCCGAGGATCATGGTTCAAAGCCAGCCCAGGCAGGAAAGTCATGAGACTCTTATCTCCAATAAACCACTAGAAAACCAGAAGTGGCCCTGTGGCTCAAGCAGTAGAGCCCTTGTCTTGAGCTGAAGAGCTGAGGGACAGCACCCCAGCCCAGAGTTCAAGCCCCACGACCAACAAAAAAAAATACTTCCAGTGAGGTGGTCTCATACCAACCTGAATTTCTGAAATTCTTTTCTATCTCCACTTGTGAATTCTTCCAATCCAATTCATTCTACAATGTTCTTGGACCACTTTAAAGTCCTTTTCCCACTCTATAACATGATTCTATGTTCCTCCAAATACTTAAGTGTTCTGTATAACTGCTCTTTACTTGCTTTGTCCCCTTCTCTTCTGGCCTCTATCTAGAAAGTGAACTTCATGAAGGCAGAAACTGTATCCTTAAATTATAGTCAGTGCCTCTCCACAGTGCTTGCCATACAGTGGTAGTCAATTCCTTGAATGAATGAATGAGTGAATGAATGAGGACCTGGATAATTCTCCCTGCCAAAGTGTCTTGTTCCAGTTTGACTCAGAATCTAAGAAAATGTCTGCTCAAATCTATGTTAAGTCCCATTTTCTTAATTTAGATTAGCTTAAAGATACAACTGAGTCAATGTGGAAACTCTTATGCACAAAGATGCAGATTTTAACAAGTAAAAATTTATTCACATTATAAGTCCTCATAATAATAAAACTGGCTTCATGCTCACTTGGCTTGATCATATAGCTGGTACACTATCACCTGAGTCACACCTCTGGCCCAGTGTTTTGCTGGTTATTCTGGAGATGAAATATCTGGGATTTTTCTGCCCCGGATAGCTTTAAACCTCAGTCCTCTATATCTCATTCTCCTGAGTAGCTAGGATTACAGGCCTGGGCCACCAGTGCCCAACTAAAAGCTGTATCTTTATGAGGCATTCAGACATTTATTACTTACCAGTATCTGTTGTACAGATGAGGAAACACCATGAATTTAGAGGAAGTGGTCTTTGTAAATCTGAAAAACAAGTAAATAAGTCTCATAAATGGGATATTAATAACTTGCTTGTTTTATAACTATGTTTTAAATTGTATGTCTTTCCCTAAGACACCATGAGCAAGAGCAAGTATTATATGGTCCTGTTTTCTTTTGGTAGTCTTGCTATGTGGCCTAGGCTGGTTTCTGAACTCTAATTCCCTGCCTCAGTCTCCTAAGTCACAGGATCATAGGCATGCACCATGTATAGTCCATTAAAAAAAAAAAGCATAATAACTTTAGGAAGCCTAGGTTTGCATAAGAGATAGTATAATAAAAGACAAATATAAGTAATAATGAGCCGTGATTATAATTTAATTAGGAGTTTAACTATGCATTTAGAAAATAAGGTTTAACTGGGCATTGTACAGCCCATCTTAGCCCAGGAGAAACAAGAAGATCACAGGGTTCAAGCCTAGTCTACAAAAAGAAACCCTGTTTCCAAAAAAAAAAAAAAAAACCACACACACACACACACACACACACAAAACAAGGAAGATAATTAGTTAAAAGCTTACTGAGAATCATGGAAGAATAGGTCAAATCTAGATTATTCTTTAAAGACTTATGAGGCCTGGATAGAAACACAGAAGATATTCAAAACACAGGAATGGTATAAGCTAGAGCACAAAACACAGAATCTGAGAGTACCAGTAATAATCTAGCCCAATACATTGACATGGAAACAAAAATGGAAGCAGAAAAGCTTAATAAACATAAAAGGGCTGAATGATGAAAGGAAATCTTGGAACTAGTTTTACATGCTACAAAGAAACATTTTAAGATTCCTTAACTAGCATGATAGAAAAACTTCAATATTTTAGGAAAATTAGCTGCTAGGAATGAATACAAAAAGCAAGGAAAGAGGAGAGGAACTGCTAAATACTCCTCAGAAGTTTTTTTTTTGTTGTTTTGTTTTTTGTTCACCCATGTGGCTTGAACTCTGGGCCTGGGCGCTGTCCTGAGCTCTTCGGCTCAAGGCTAGCGCTTTACCACTGGAGCCACAGCGCCACTTCCAGTTTCCTGGTGGTTTATTGGAGATAAGTCTCATGGATTTTGCTGCCTGGGCTGGCTTTGAACCACAATCCTCAGATCCCAGACTACTGAGTAGCTAGGATTACAGGCGTGAGCCACCGGTGCCAGGCTTCCTCAGAAGTTTTCTGCTTCAAATTTGGAACTAAATTCTTCAGTCTCCAGTGTATTTTATAATTCTACCACATCAATTCATTAATCACTCTGTAACCAGAACTAGAAACTCCATAAGCTTTAGTCTTCCCTTTCCTTTCTCTTGGACAGTCTGTTACTGATTTCAGATTATTTTCCATAAGAATGACTTACATGAATACCACTGGCCTTCTTTCCTACTCTCTGTACTTTACCAGGTCTCATTATCTTAAATTGGGGAGGGGGGGTTCCTTCATTAACCTTAATCTAAATACAGCTGCCAGATTAACCTTGAGTAACACTGCTATACTTACTATACTAGAGGAGCAAGGGAGACAAAAAACAACTGAATGCCTTTCCTGGCAATGGAGGGTGCCAGGAAGTTGCTCCGAGGTCCAGCTCAAATTCCACCTCCTCCTTAGTTCCCCCATCACTAGTCTAGACTAGACTAGCTCTGTTGCAGATATAATTTTTTTTCACAGCCATAGTGTAAAGTAAAAATAAAAAAATAATTTTAGCTTTTAACACTGTAACCAAAACATTATAATTTCCACATGTAATCATTACAAGTGAGACCATTTTTTGGTCAGATTTTTTTGTGTTATCCTCAAAATCTAGTATATATTTATAGCTCATCTCAATTCAAATTGACCACATTTCAAGAACCTAGTACCGCATGTGACTAGTGGCTGCTGTAATAGCATAGGTCTAGACGCTAAAATCAATGCTTTGGGCTGTGCAGCACTGTGTTTTAATGCTCCTAAAATGCAGATTGGCACCATTCTGTTTTTAATGTACATGTCTGACTGAATTTTAATGTCATCACCAGCCATGAGGTCTCCCAGACTGAAAACCAGTCACCTTCTTACCAGTAAATGGCTGGCCACCAAATGAATCCTACCCAGCATTTACTTAAGTCTCTCTGAGATCCTTTATTGTCTTACTCCATGGGGATACTCAGCTTACCTGAATGACAAAAATTTCCTCTTATCTAGTTTTTCATCATACACCCATCAGTGAGACCATCCTAACAAATATCCCCACACCCACTCTGGGTAATCAATCAGCTGCTGACTTCTTGTGGAAATCCAAACTTCTAAACTTTTCAGTTGGAAATCAAGATCATACATAACTGATCACAAACAACCTACCTGTTTCTTCTTTACCAACAACCCTTTCACTGTAAGCTCACTGCAAAATTAATGTGTGTTCAAAGTAGTGAACCCTCACTATATGATAAATTCTTCCAGGGCAGGATTGATTTTGAGTAACACTACTTCACCTCAAATACATGCCACAGTTAATTGCTCTCTCAATTAATGAACAAACACTTTGGGGACAATTAAAAATAAAGTTATGCAAAATCTAAGGGCAAGCAGAGTCTGGGCAAACTCTGATGGCCCTTGTCTGTAATCCTAAACTGGGATCTGAGGGTCATGGTTCAAAAGCAGCTGGGGCAGAAAAACCCTGAGACTCTTTTCTCCAAATGACCAGCAAAACGCCAGAAGTGGAGCTGTGGCTTAAGTGGCAGGACGCCAGCCTTAAGTGAAAAAAGCCCATAAGCATTTGAGGCCTAAGCCGGGCGCCGATGGCTCATGCCTGTAATTCTAGCTACTCAGGAGGCGGACATCAGAAGATCACGGTTCAAAGCCAGCCAGGGCAGTAAAGTCCATGAGACTCTTATCTCCAATAAACGACTAGAAAACCGGAAGTAGTGTTGTGGCTCAAGTGGAAGAGGGCTGGCCCTGAGCTGAAGAGCGCAGTGACAGCGCCCAAGCCCAGAGTTCAAGCCCCTCCCCCCCCCAAAAAAGAATTTGAGGCCCAGCGTTCAAGCCCCAGTACTAGTTCTTTTTCCCTCAACATACACACAGTCAGAGCTCAATGAATTAGAAAAGTTTCTCTCCTTGCATTCAGGAACGACAGTCCTTGGTAAAGGGGGTTTAGAAGGTAGCGGAACTGAAGTTAGGAGAGGGGCATAAACGATCACTCAGGTTCACCTGGTGTCAGGCGGCCAGATTGACCTCCTGTTTTCTGAAGAGCACGGAAAACAAGAGCAAGAAGGAATGGGTGAGACGCTGGCAGATCTCAGTGTTAATGAGGGTCCAGGGAGCTGGGCACAGAGGACAAGCCTCTGCAGGCGTGGCACGACATCTAAGAGGTCTAAAGTATTTTGTGCCCAGTGCTCAGTAGCCCTTGGAACCCAAGAAGACGGTGGGGTGGCTGGAGGTCAGGACCGCCGCCAGACACGAGCGAAGCTGGCCTGGGACGGTCTCCTCCCGCGCCAAGAGGCGCAGAGCCAGCAGCAAAGGAGGGAAGGAGAGCGAGCGGGCCAGGGCGCCCTAGGCACCGCCACAAACCCAGGGGGCTCCGACCCTCGGAGAAGTCCCTGCTCTTCCGGTCGCAGGGCACTTCTGCCCGGAGGGACCCGACCAGCAGGGCCCGAGGCCGCGGGGCGCGCGTCCGCCCGGCTCTCCCCCAGGACCGAGGCCGCACCGCCACCACCACCCCCAATCTGGAGGCGCGCTCTTCTCTCCCGCCCTCACTTGCCTCGCCCGGCCTCCCCCAGAGCCGTTCACTTTCCCTTCCCAACCCCTAGTCGGATCCAAGTTCAAGAGGAAGAAAAGCTGGTGCTCGCTCAGCAGCAGCAGCAGTGAAGAACGGCCGGCCGACGACGCTCACTGGACGCCGCCATTTTGCGCCTAGAGGGGAGCCGCTGAGCCGGTGACGACTCGGATCCTACCATCTTCACGGGGAGGGGGGAACAAGGGGGCGAAGCCAAGTGAAGTCGAAGGCTTGGAAGGCTCGCCATCCGGGACTCGAGTTTTCTTAAGAAAGTATTGAAGTTTCTAACGCCATGTGATGAGAAGAGGCAACTCTTCGGAGAAATATAAGTGGTACCTTTTGGCGCCCCTTCCCTGTACCCCCCTGGGCGACACGACAAGTGGCACCTCCCGAGGTCGCAACTTCCGCCTGCGCAGATCGAGGCGTCCGAAGCGGCTGTCCTTGGTCGTCTGGTCGTGATCTGCACTCGGGCCTGGCCCGGCCGCAGGTAGGTCTTAGGACTCTGAATGGCGGTGGGGCCGCTGGTCGAGATTGTGCAAGCGGGGAGGGTTCAGGGAGAGCCCTCGGCGGTGGCTTGTACCAGACGGACAGGTGGCCGTGTCTCCCCAGAGAAAGGGGGAGGGGGGGACGTGGGCGTGGAGGAAGGGAAGTAAATAGGGTTGTCCAGGGCCCCAGTCCAGGGTTGACTGGGTTCGCGGGTCCCTCCTGGCAGCTTGGAGGAGAGCTCTGAACCTGGCTTGACTGAAGGCACCTTTCAAGGTGATCCGATGGCCGCCCCCTGGTCATACTTGACAGGACAGGAGATAATAGCAGGGATCTTAACCCTAGCCAGAAGCAGAGCAGGGCTGCTTCTGCACAAATGTGAGATCTTCGTCCCAGGCTCGGCCATCTGTCTGCTGGTGATCCTCAATCTCTTCTGAACATCAAATCTTCTGGAGCTGACCCTGCCACACAAAAATAAGCATTCAGCTTTGTTGTTTTGAAAACATAACCTGTGCTTTCCAGAACCCTACATGTGCTTACGACCTCAAAGAGTTAGATTTCTTCATGCATCCAGTCCTATTTTTCCAAACTTTGAGAAATACATAAAAGTACTGCCGGCGCAATGAAGCAATGGAATATATATCTTTTTAAGTAGCTATGTACATTTCCAACACGAATTCTTAACGATTTATCAAAATGAGATTAATACTAGATTGATTTCTTTTTAGAAGCTAAGGGCAAGAAAATTGAGGAAAATATTAGGGGAAATAAGATTTTTTTTATTGTAAAGATACTATACAGAGGGTTACAGTTACATGAGTGAGGTAATGAGTACACTTCCTCTTGAACATTGTTACGGAAATAAGATTTTTTAAAAACTCTAGGGCTGGGAAGTTGGCTCAGTGGTAGAGTGCTTGCCTCACATGCATGAGGCCCTGGGTTTGATTCCTCATCACCATATAAGCAGAAAAAAGCCAGAAGTTGGCACTGTGCTCAAGTGGTAGAGCCCTAGGCTTGAGCTGAAGAGCTGAGGAAGGGACAGCACCCAGCCTCCATGACCAACCCCCCCCAAAAAAAAAAAAAACTGAAAGATGAGAGTGAGGTTAATATGTTTACCTTCATACTTATTAAACAGTGAAGTACAAGAGCTTGAGCCAAGTAGCCAGACTACTTGAGGAATACAATATACTAACCTCAACTTTGCCACTTACTACATCTGTTATCCTATGTGAGTCACTTTACCCTTGGGTTTGGGGGGAAAAAATGAGCTCCCTGCATTGGGGACATTATGTTATTAAATATATGTATAGTGGTATTGTGAGGATTTCATGAGTTGCTTATGCAACAACCATACCTGAGAGTGGATATGGTTTAGCCCTTCAAGATGGCCAATCCCTATAATACCTGCTGCTTAGGGGAATGAGACAGAATGGCAAATTCAAAGACAGCCTGGACAAATAGCAAGAGCCTGTTTCAAAAGATTCAGCACTAAGTATGTCTATGCAAGAAATAAATAATTCTTTTAATATTAGAAGATAAGTGCTACACACAATGATAAATCCCTGTAATCCTAGCACTCACAAGCCAAAACAAGGGATCCAGAATTCAAGACTAACCTGTCTACATAGGGAAACTTTTCCTTAAAACAGATGAAGAGATGTGCATGGATAGCTCACACTTGTAATCCTAGCTACTCAGTAGGCTATGAGATCTGAAGATTGCAGTTCAAGGCCAGCCCAGGCAAGAAAGTCTGTGAGACTTACCTTCAATTAAGCACCAAAAGCCAAAAGTAGAGCTGTGGCTCAAGTGGTAAAGTACTAGCCTTGAGCAACAAAGGTCAGAGACAGCACCCAGGCCCTGAGTTCAAGTCCCAGGACTAGCACCAAAAAAAAAAAAAAAGTAATGGGGAGGGGAAGGAAGGGAGCAAGGAAGGAGCCATGACAAGGGGGTTGGGTATGCAGTTGAGTGCTAAGAGTCCTCAGTACCCTCTCCCCCCACCCCACTCACATGAAAAAGAAAGGGTACACAGTTCCTTAAACCTTAAGGATAAACTCAATTTACTTTTTCAGAAATATAGCTGCTCCTCGTTCTGAAGCAAAACTTTCTTACGGGTCCTTATATAAAGAAGATCACTGGGGCTGGGAAGGTGGCTCAGTGGTAGAGTGCTTGCCTCACATGCATGAGGCCCGGGGTTCAATTCCTCAGCACCACATAAGCAGAATAAAGCCAGAAGTGGTGCTGTGGCTCAAGTGGTAGAGCGCTAGCCTTGAGCTGAAGGGCTGAGGGACAGCGCCCAGGCCCAGAGTTCAAGCCCCACGACTGACAAAAAAGAAAGAAAGAAGATCACTGATAATAATATATACATCAATCTTATGGGACCCCACCAGGCGGTAACTCTATAAAGTAGATGGTTCTTTTCTCACGGGAAATCATACAGAACAATTGATGTTCAGGGCAGAAGCCACTGACTATAGACTATCCAACTGTAATATGACATAGCACTAGGATTTGTCATTTACCACTTAGGGATGTTCCTTCAGAGTGGTTGAGTACGACCAAAGGAACAGAATTGTCTTACCAGTCCTACTGTCCTTGCTTATGTAATGTGTGTAGCAAAGGCTTGTCTCATCTTTTCTGCTCAGACTAGGCCAGATCAAACTAATCAATAGCCTCTGGCCCTCTTACAAGGATGCTGACCAGAATGGCATAATCCACAGGTGGCCATGGGCTTGTTTAAAACTACTTGAGCTGCAAATCAGCAAGTACTTTTTGGCTAAGTATAAAATGATGTCTTAACAGTTGTAGTATAACATCACTTCAGAAATCTGCCAACTCTAATAAGAACAAATAGCAGAATGGAAGATTGTAATTTAGCTGAATCTGAACTCAGGTCACACGAACACAGAAACAAATTGTCTACCAAATCAGAGTTTAATGCTTTAAAGTTACCTCAATTAAGTGTTTCGACTGGCTTACGTTTAGACAGCAAGAAACCAGTTTACTTGCTGGATACTTGGACAGTAGAGTAAAAAGTACTTTAAAGATCTAAATATTGGGGCTGGGAATGTGGCTTAGTGATAGAGTACTTGCTTGGCATGCATGAAACCCTGGGTTTGACTCCTCGGTACCACATAAACAGAAAAAGCTTTAAGTGGCACTGTGTGGCTAGTGCTAGCCTTGAGCACCAAGAGGCTTAGGGATAACTTCCAGTCCCTGAGTTCAAGCCCCACAACTGATCAAAGAAAATTTAATAAAGAGAGGATAGTACAGTGCTCTTTGGTTTTGGTTTGGCAAGGCTAGCACTGTACCACTTTAGTCACCGCTCTGCTTTCAGTGTAATTTTTATGTAAATCATTGACACCTATCTAATCATCAAGTAGATTTTAAGACTTATGCTGCATCCTGTTGCCAAGCAAATTTAAAGAAGCTTAGGGCTGGGAAGGTGGCTCAGTGGTAGAGCGCTTGCCTTGCATGCATGAGACCCTGGGTTCGATTCCTCAGCACCACATAAGCAGAGAAAAAAAAAAGCCGAAAGTGGCGCTGAGGCTCAAGTGGTAGAGTGCTAGCCTTGAGCTGAAGAGCTGAGGGACAGCGCCCAGGCCCAGAGTTCAGGCCCCACGACCAGACCAAAACAAAATAAATAAAGAAAGAAGCTTATTCTGCTTTTTTCTCTTATATCTTCTGCCATCTTTCTGTTTTATGTGCAATTCAGAAGATACCTCGTTATTTTTTACTGCTAGTGCAGTAATTGTACATGGTAAGGACATTCTCACGGTTACAGTGTGCATTGATCATACCCATTTATCCTCTTGCACCCTCAGGGTTTTTTGTTTGTTTTGTTTGTTTTTTGTTGGTCCTGAGGCTTAAACTCTGGGCCTGGGCGCTGTCCCCCAGCTCTTCAGCTGGAGGCTAGCAGTCTACCACTTGAGCCACAGTGCCACTTCCTATCCTCTTGTACCTTGAAGACCCCCTTAACCCTTTCTCTTCCCAGTTTCTGTGTCCCTATTGTGAAATAGTCACTATTGTACTGTCAGGCTGAGTATTCCTTTTTAATTTTGAAGGCAATTATATATTTTAGTTTATAATCTTTCTTTTTTTTTTCCTTCCAGCAGTCATGGTGAATTTCCTTCAGTTTGTCCGCGACCATTGGGTTCATATACTTGTCCCTTCAGGATTTTTATTTGGATGTTATCTAGACAAAAAGAGTGACGAAAAGCTAACTGCCTTCCGGAACAAGAGTATGTTATTTAGAAGGTTAGTTCAGGCATTTTTTAAGCAACTGGCCAGCTTTGATTAGTATTCTTAATGTCATATGTGCAAAAATAATGGGGGGGGGGCTGGGAAGGTGGCTCAGTGGTAGAGCGCTTGCCTTGCATGCATGAGGCCCTGGGTTCAATTCCTCAGCACCACATAAGCAAAAAGAAAAAAGCCGGAATCAAGTGGTAGAGTGCTAGCCTTGAGCTGAAGAGCTGAGGGACAGTGTGCAGGCCCAGAGTTCAGGCCCCATGACCGGACCTCCCCCCCCCAAAAAAAAATAATGTGGGTATTTTTCTAGCCTTAGGACTTAACTCCAGGGAAATGGCAATAATAACAAATAGTAATTTCTTCTACTCAGAAGAAATGGCAGTAATAGTGAATGGTAACTTCTCATTTGGAAGAATGGCAGTGTTCTTAGCATCCAGAGTAATTGAGTGATAGCAACTGGCCAGGGACCTGGTCCTATTGTACATGGGAACATGTTGAACAAGACCAAACGTTGGCCCAGAGGTGTACATCTGTCTAAATTGGAAGAAACTCAAGGGGCAACAGGACTAAGCAGCATGGATAATTACAATATGTAGGTGTTGAGTCAAGTGAAATGAGCTGGCCAAAGGTCTAGAAAACCTAAGAACTCAGAAGACACAGCTGTCATACATATTAGAAATTATTGTTCTTTAATATGGAAAAAATGAAATAGGTGAGAAGTTTAAAATTATGAGCCTCAATCCTCAGTCTTAGCCTCCTGAGTAGCTAGGATTACAGGTGTGAGCCACCAGAGCCCAGTTGGATTTTTTAAGTTTTAAAGATTTAATTTAGAATGAAAGATTAAAGTGGAAGGGGGGAGAAACATTTCCTGCTCCCCAGGAAATGGGAGTTAAAGACTCAAAATGGCTGCTGTTACTTGTTTCCTTTCTTTCCGTGCTGAGGGAACACAGGTGCTCATGAGGTCTAGCAACCCCCAACCAACCCTTAGGCCATGGCTCCGTGTTGACAGATGGGTTTACTTATTATTCTCTGTGCCCACCCAAAACACAGACCAGAGGTGAGCTTGAGCTTGGGCTTCCTTTTCCCAGATCAGCTTCTGATCTATCTGCCCAGAGAGTTACCAAGTACTTTCCATTGCAAAAGAGAGGTCATTATTAGATAAACCCCTTTAGGTCTCCCTTAAGTTAGCATTTAAATAGAGGGAAGCTTAAGGGTTTTGTTAGTTCCTTATTGATTCCAACTGGTGTTTTTAATATTGATCGAAAATAATAGCTGTGGCTCACACCTGTGAGATTTTTTTTTTTTTTTGGCCAGTCCTAGGGCTGGAACTCAAGAGTCTGGGTGCTGTCCCTGAGCTTTACTTGCTCAAGACTAGCACTCTATCACTTGAACTACAGCACCACTTCTGGCTTTTTCTGTGTATGTGGTACTGAGGAATTGAACCCAGGGCTTCATGCATGCTAAGTAAGCACTCTACCACTGAGCCACCTTCCCAGCCTCACACCTGTGAGATCTTAACTACTCTGGAAGCTGAGATCTGAGGGTCACAGTTTAAAACTAACCAAGATAGAAGAAAAGTAGTTGAGACTCTTACCTCTAGTTAACCTCCCTCAAAAGGCAGAAGCACAGCTGTGCCTCTAGTGGGAGAGTGCTGGACTTGAGCAAAAAAGATAAGGAACAGCAGCACCCAGGCCCTAAGTTCATGAGCTCCCTAGTATTGACACAAGAAAGAGAAAGGAAAGAAAGCAGGGAGAAAGGAAGGATTACCTACCTCCCAAAATTACTTTGGTACCTTTTATAAATCAAAGGTGTATCAGAAGCAATGGCCAACTTCTGTAGCTGCTTTCTGCTAAAGTGGATTGTTGGCCCTTCTTGGAAAAATGGAAGCAAAAAGTTGTTTTCCCATCTAATTTAGGAGGTGACATGGGAAATTTAGTTGACAGGCCATCACAATTAGGCAGAGAAGATGATCAGAATCAGAAGATAGCAAGTTACCCTTCTGAGATCTAGATCCTGTCTCAGCCTCACCATTTCTGTTACTGTAGAATGGATGAAGGTGTCCAGCTTTCCACACATAATCATAGGTTGTTGAAATCTAAACATGAATATTTCAGGGTGTCTCGCAAAAAAGGGTCTCAAAAGATGCAAGTCTTAGCAAGTATTTATTTTTGTATAACAAGGTTAAAGGAGGGAGGGAAGGAGGAAAACACTTCCTGCTCTCCATGCAGAAAATGGGAGTTAAAAACTCCTGGAAAAAATTTAGATTAGCCAGGTGCCCGTAGCTCATGCCTGGAATCCTTGCTACTCAGGAAGCTGAGATTTCAGGATCATAGTTTGAAATCAGCCTGAGCAGGAAGTCCATGAGACTCTTATCTCCAATTAACCAACAGAAAAAAGGAAGTGATGCTGAGACTCTAAGTGATATCTAGCCTTGAGCAAAAGAGCTCAGGCTCCTAGTTCAAGCCCCAGCCCCTGACCACCGACAACAACAACAACAAATTTAGATTAATAGGTCATAAAATAGTCTTTGTTCCTTTCTTTTCTTGTCACACAGGGAATTGAGGCCTGACGAAGAAGTCACTTGGAAGTAAAGACTGGCTAATCACATAATGTTCACATTTCTAAAATTTTGGGAGAAATAAAACCATTTATTACTTAATTAGAATTTGAAGTGTGGTTCTTTGTATACTTTTTATCAACGTAATCTTTTACATACTTTTATATTTTATTTTATTTTATTTTTTGGGGTCTGGTCGTGGGGCCTGAACTCTGGGCCTGCGCACTGTCCCTCAGCTCTTTAGCTCAAGGCTAGCGCTCTACCACTTGAGCCACAGCGCCACTTCCTGCTTTCTTTTTGCTTATGTGGTGCTGAGGAATCGAACCCAGGGCCTCATGCATGCAAGGCAAGCGCTCTACCACTGAGCCACCTTCCCAGCCCCACTTTTATATTTTATTGAGGCAAGTGCCAAGTAAACTTAATTATTGAGTATTTATTTGATTGAATATATAGGAGTTAAATTTATAATATTTAATTTTCTCTTTTTCATTTTGGATCCCATACTAATAAATCATTTATCTATTTTATTCAGATATTGTTCAGGGGAAAAAAAGTTACAATATTTACTGTGGTTTAGATGTGGCTTTAGTGTGTCCCCCAGTGCAGAGATAATAAGGAAGCCCTCTGTATACAAGAAAAATTTAGCTCACACCTGCAATCCCAACTACTCAGGAGGCTGAGGTCTTGGAGGATGAAGGTTCAAAGCCAGCTCAGGCAGAAAAGTCTATGAGGTTACAATCTCCAAAATAGCCAGTAAGTGTGTGTGTGTGTATGGGTCACACTTTATGAGATTGTGTAGCCTCCCATACACATGTCCTCAATAGACTGAACCACATAAGGGGAGAGACATGCCTTGTTCATTTTTTTTCCCAGTTCAATGTAGGTCCAATGCCAGTGGCTAGTGCTTATAATCCCAACTACTCAGGACACTGAGATGAGGATCACAGTCCCAATTAACCAACAAAAAGGCAAAGTGGAGGTGTAGGTCAAAGGATAGAGCACTAGCCTTGAATGACAAAGCCAAACCAAAGCTCCAGGCCCTGAGTTCAAGCCCTACTAGTACCAGTATAAACATACTGGTTTCAAGGTGCAAGATGTACAAGTTTCCTACCCTTGAGCTTAATCAAATCCTCTTCTAAGACAGACATTTTAGTTCCACCTGATGCTTCATCTTCAGGGCTAGAACATCCTGGCAACAGTGTTGGATTTTTATCTTCACAATGCAACTTTTCTTTCTGCCGGTACTGGGGTTTCAACTCAACAGGCTCACAATTACTTTTCTGGCACTTTATCATTTAAGCCATTCCTCCAGCACAGTTTTGTGCTAGTTAATTGGAGATGGGAGTTTTTTTGACTTTTCTGCCCAGGTTAGATTCAAGCTGCAGTCCTCCAGAGCTCAGTGCCCTGAGTAGTGAGGCTTACAGGCCTGAGCCACCAGTGCCCAGCTCATAATGCAACTTTTTCTTTTTCTTTTTGGTGCTAGTCCTGAGGCTTTAACTCAGGGCCTGAGTGCTGTCCCTGAACTTCTTTTGTTCATGACTAGCACTTTATCACTTCAGTCAGAGCTCCAGTTCTGGCTTTTTGTGGTAGTTTGTTGGAGATAAGAGCCTCAGTCTTTGCTGCCTGGGCTGACTTCAAATTATCTTTAAATTTCAGCCTACTGAGTAATTAGGATTACAGGTGTGAGCCACTGTGCTGGGCCTACAATGCAACTTAATATCAGGCCTTGACACTGGAACCTGAATTTCCTAGTATGTATAATAGGAAAATGAATCCATTAATGATTGGTACATTAAATTGGTTAGTATGTAGCATTTACAAGATTCTCTAGTTTATACTAAAGCCTTAGGTAAAAAAAAATTTTTTACTGCAGAAAAAGTCCTAAATATTTTAACACAAGTTTGAGGTATTGAGAGGATGCAGTAATGGCTTTTCCTCTAATGGGGTTTTCCGTGGGGGAGGACAAAGAAGATGTTAAATGCATGTAATTGGGCACCGTGGCTCATGACTGTAATCCTAGCTTCTCAGGAAGCTTAGATCTGAGGATCACAGCTCAAAGCTGGCCCTGGCTGTAAAGTCCATAAGATTTACCTGGGATTAACCACCACCAAGCTGAAAGCAGAGCTATGGCTTCTGTGGGGGAGGGCTGGTCTTGAGCAAAAAAGCTCAGAGATAGTGCCCAGGCCCCAAGTTCAAGCCTCAAGACGGACACACACACACACACACACACACACACACACACACACAAATTACGTATAGATAAACAGAATGTACTTAGTAAAGCTGAAAGGAAAAAAGAACATAGAACCTAGCTGGTTGATCCTCATGCACTCCCCTGGAAACCAAAGAATGTATGGCACTGGGTGGAAGGCGGAAGAGAGCTCCTCCGGACGGCAGGTGGCACTGCAGCACCACGCACGTAGCCCGGTAACAGGCAAGGGAGGCGCACACTACGGTCACGTGCCTCCGCATTGATTTCCCACCCCCGCCCCCCTCAACCCTTTCCAGGCATTCACGCGCTCTTCGCACCACGTGACTCACTTCCTCAGGCACGATTGGCCTGTGCGAAGCACGTGGGCGGGGCGGGCCGGCCGGGGGCGGAGCTGAGGGGCTGCTTCGGCACGGGGGGCCGTTGGCTCCAGACAAATAAATATGGAGTCCATCTTCCACGAGAAAGTAAGTGTCCGCGTTCGGCGGGGGCCCTTCCGCGGCGCGGTGACGGGCGTGGGCTGCCGATCGCTGTCCACGGAGCGTGGGGTGGGGCCCGAGGCTCCCGGATCTGGTCCTTGCGGGGCGAGGGGCGCCACCCTCCTCGGGCGGGGGACCTTCCCCGACGCCTCGGCTCGCAGCCTTGGCCGTGCTGCTGGTGTCCGGAGGTAGAGGGTCGGCCCGGGGGCGTGTCGGAGGCGGCGCCCGGGGGGCTCGCGCGGGCGGGGGGCGGGGGGACTGCCGCGTCCTCCCCGCTTTCCTCCGGTCTTGGTTGGAGTCGCCCTCCCGGGAGCCTTCCCGGCTCCTCCGCCCCGGGGCCCGTCCGACCCGGGGTAGAATCAACTTTTCTTTCTGGGCCCCTCAGTTCTATCATGGAATCTCCCACGCACTCAGATCTTTGGGGATGTGGTTCCTGATCTTCCACCCCGGTTCCTGTCCCTCCCGAGGGCGGAGACCTCGGCTCGCCCCTCCTAGGGCCTGGCATCTAGGAAGTGCAGTGGGAAACTTTCCCCGGGCGCCCCCAAAGCAGGGACGTCGTCTTGAGCGTTGTTTTTATCGGGGGTGCGGGGGGGGGGGGAGGAGATGTGTGTTTGGTTTGGGGATTGCCATCTTTTCGCGATCGGGAAGCCAGCTTTGCTTTTTCTGTAGTTAGGAATGGACTGGAATAATGTGTAGTTGTGATCGGCCTCACCTGTTACGGACTTCCCTGACCACACACTCAGAGATACCACCGTTGATGGCATCTTGAGAAACTGGTCTGGAATCAAGTACAATCATCCTGCCATTTGGGTGTGAGTGAAATCTTCCTCAAGATGGCTTTTGCATATGGTATCTGATTTCCTAATAGTTTTCATAAAGTTTAGACGAGGCTATTACTTAATCAAAACAAAGAGTTTTTGTTTAGTTAAGTACTTATGAAAGAGCATTTATCCAAGATATTTAAAAACACAAAGACAAAAGGAGCACAGTATGTATGTGTAATGTAAATCCAAATAAATTGCTAAATAAGTTCTGGGATTTTTTTTTTCTTCCTTTGGTGTTGGGGAGGTCAGATAGGGTTATACTATGTAGCCCAGGCTGGCAACAAACTCTTGATTCTCTTGTCTCAGCTGGGATTACAGGATGTAGCACAGTATCTGGAGAAATGAAGTGTTTTTAAGAAGGTGTTTCAGAACGTTTGGGATTTGATTTATTAATTGACAAGGTATCTAGTCCATGGTGGCCTGGAATTGGCAATCAGCCTGACTCCTAAGTGTTGGGATTACAGGTTTGTGTCACACCTGATGTGTGTCTGTGAGTGAATCATATTTCTTTCTGAGAATATGCCAGTAATAGGACTTGAAGCACTCTTGCTGGGCCTTTCATGCTCACTGCTGGCACTCTACTATTTGAGCCATGCTTCCACTTTTGACTTTTTGTTGGTTATTTGGAAATGGGTCTCAAGGATTTGTCTACCAGGGCCAACTTTGATA
Organism: Dipodomys merriami; assembly: GCF_024711535.1. Classification (NCBI taxonomy): domain Eukaryota; kingdom Metazoa; phylum Chordata; class Mammalia; order Rodentia; family Heteromyidae; genus Dipodomys; species Dipodomys merriami. The sequence goes on from NW_027203359.1 coordinate 58,043, forward strand.
CTTAGATTTCAGCCTCCTGAATAGCTAGAATTGTAAACATGAGCCACTTTTTCCCAACTCCGTGTATTTCTAATTCTCAAAGGCTTTGATATAGACTCACATTCCATTGTGGAAAACTGAACACATTCTATACAACTTCGTGAGATTTATACACTGTATTTTCAACAGTATTCATTGTAATTCTTCTAGACAGCAGAAGATAACTTACTGAACCAAAGTATAAAAAGCAAGGTGCTAGCTTAATGAAAGTCTACTTACCAAAGGAAGTGACTCTCACATGGTGCTTCATAACTCTAAGCCTGCAACTCATGAGGCTGAGATAGGAAGATCACAGTTCAAAGCCAGCCTGGACAAGAAAAGTCTGTGAAACTCTTTATCTCCAACTAAGCACCAAAAGGAAAAATCTGGAAATGCAGCTATGGCTCAACTGGTAGAGCACTTTTAGCAAAAAAGCTCAGTGACAGTGCCCAGGCTCTGAGTTCAGGCCCAGGTCCAGCACACAAAAAAGTCACTCTCAATTTTCAGCATACGTAAGGCACCAAGAATGGTAGTTCAGGTAGGAGGATTATAGTCACAGGAAGATCCTGGGGGTGTGGTTCAAGTGGTAGATTCCTGCTTAGGAGGCTCTGCACCCTGAAAAATAAGTTTCTTGAGCATCTAAGCTGTATGTGGTATTCTTTGCTTATAGTAAACAACTTTTCTAGAAGTGCTTGAAGGCTTTGCAGTTCTTACACATCTATCTCATTCTCATTTGGGTATGTGTGTGTGGGGGGGGGGTTCCTCCAATTGTCTAAATATATTTTAAAAAGAAACATTTTTAGCCATTGGGAAAGTTGAATTTGGTACAGAGATTGGGCTTTACTAATTCCTGACTTAAACCCTAATACTAACTGCCTAGTATCTGTTTAGTTTTGTGAGCACTGACATTCTTGGTCTGGTGCCTGCTTTCTGTGGTTTCTGTGACCACTTCCATGACTGACTACTCTTGGTGCACTGTGTCTTTGGACCTGGTGCTTTTAATGTAATGTGAACTGTGAAGGAGTACCATGAAAAGATTTTTTAAAAATGCTGGATATTGATTTGGGGACATCCTATGCCTGTTGGTGACTGCTAGCTTCTAGACATCTTCAGTATGCTTGGGGTTTAGGAAAAGCCAAATTCCAAGTAATTGACTTGAGGAGGTGGTAATAGCTAGACTTTGAAACATCTGCCTGCCTTTGAATCCCAGTTTCTGCCAATGTGATCCAAGACAGACAAGTTTACCTCTGTGCTGGTACTCTCCCTCTACAGTGTAAGGAGACAACAGGTCTACCTGAAAGCTGGTGTGTGTGTAGGAGACACCTGGCAGGCAGGGATCCAGAAATAATGGCTGATGCCTTACACAGACTTTTCTGCTTGCTAGCCCCATATTAAAGAGTGGGAGAAGGCTGGGGGTATAGTTCAGTAGTACAACACATGCACATGAACTTGGGTTCAATCCCTGGCACCAAAACCAAACAGAAAAAAAAGCTGAGGCATGGGAAAGCACTTAAGTATGAGGTGGAGACCAAGGCATCTTCTCCATCGTTATGAAATGACTTAAGGACTGTGACCTCTAGTTCCACTCGACTTATTACAAACTAGCTCATTTCTGAGAACACCTTTAGGGATCTGCCTGGTTTCTGCTATATGTAGTGTACCTCTGGGGTATTGGAACTAGTTGCAGGGTGGTGATTTGGTTTCAGTTCCCATTTGTGGTTTTATAAAATGTTTTGTTAGAGGTGGAAATTGTTTGATAGGTACAACATAATTATGTCTAGGCCAGAAATAATGGAATTTTCATACCACTGAACATTAACTAGAAGAGAGCTGGTTGCTCTTCAACTGGGTGAAATCTTTTTTTTTTTTTTTTTTTTTTTCCACCCCTTTGGTGCTGGGCCTGGGGCTTGAATTCAGGGCCTGGGAGCTAGCCGTCCCTGAGCTTTTTCTGCTCAAGGTTAGTGCTCTTCCATTTGAGCCACAGCTCCACTTCTAGCCTTTGTTGGGGGGGAGGGCTATAATTGGAAATAAGAGTCTCACAGATTCTCCTGCCTGGGCTGGCTTTGAACCATGATCCTCAGATCTCAGCTTCCCCAGTAACTAGGAGTACAACTGTGAGCTACTGGCACATGGCTCACTGGGTGAAATCTTGAAGAGGGCAGAGAGAGCAGGAGAGGGGAGAATAAAGTAGAAAAATGGATAATCAGGTAGGGCATTGTACAGTTTTCATTCATGTAAAATTTTATCTTGTGACAAAATGATTTTTAAATTGGCCTGAACAATTGGCTCTTGCCATTTATTAAATTATGTTAAAAGTGCAAAATTTCATATTTCTTCTAGTAATATAGTCTTATTTGTATTGAACAGGGTTGAATTTCAAGGGCTTATATCCTATAATTTAAAGCTAAGTCTTTAGTAAGAATGTTTTCTCAAATATTTGGATATTCCTATTTTGACATGATACTAGATACAGTGACCATAGTTCATTAGCTTCGAACTGAGGTATTTAATCTAACAGCGGGACAGTAAAATTTATTGTCACTGTTGCAGAAAACCCAGTCTGATAATCATAGTAGGTAGCACTTGATGTGTGAATACCTATATTTTAACACAAACCTTTTCTTAAATTCTGGCTGATTGATTTATTGATTGATATTTTTTCTGGTGCTGGTACCAGGGCTTGAACTAAATAAAGCCTCACACTCTTGCTAAGGGTTTTCTTTTTTTTTTTCTTTTTACTTTTTTTCTTTTTTTTTTTTTTGGGGGGGGGGGGTCTGGTCGTGGGGTCTGAACTCTGGGCCTGGGCGCTGTCCCTCAGCTCTTCAGCTCAAGGCTAGCACTCTACCACTTGAGCCATTTGCTAAGGGTTTTCTAACAGCTGGTGCTATACCGCTTGAGCCAGGCCTCTAGACCAGAATTTGCTGGCTGATTGAAAACTGAGTCTCGTAGTCTTTTCTGCCTGGGCTGGCTTTTTGAACCTCAGTCCTCCAAGATAGCCTCCTGAGTAGCTACTATTACAAGCATCAGCTACCAGTGTGCTTACCATATTGTCTGATTTTTTTTTTAATTACAAAATTAAATATAGCACATTTATTATAAGAGCTACATCTGAAAGCCTTGTTACACCCTTCTTCAGGTGTTAACTCTTCCTCCAGAGAAAATCTAATGCTGTTGATTCTGGTTACATGTTTTTGAATCTTTTTTTTTTTTTTTTTTTTGCCAGTCATGGTGCCTGAACTCTGGGTCTGGGCACTGTCCCTCAGCTCTTCAGCTCAAGGCTAGCACTCTACCACTTGAGCTACAGCATCACTTCCAGCTTTTTCTGCTTATGTGGTGCTGAGGAATCGAACCCAGGCCTCATATATGCAAGGCAAGCACTCTACCACTGAGCCACCTTCCCAGCCCCTGTTTTTGAATTTTTGTAAAGACTTTTTTTTTGGGGGGGGGGGTCAGTCGTGGGGCTTGAACTCTGGGCCTGGGCACTGTCCCTGAGCTTTTCAGCTTAGAGCAAGTGCTTTACCACTTGAACCACAGCACCACTTCCAGGTTTCTGGTGGTTTATTGGAGAGAACAGTCTCATGGAATTTCCTGCCCTGTCTGGCTTTGAACCATGATCCTCAGATCTCAGCCTCCTGAGTAGCTAGGATTACAGGCATGAGCCACCAGTGCCTGGCAATGATGTATACTTTCTTGAGTTTTTTGTTTGTTTGTTTTTTTGGTCGGTCGTGGGGCTTGAACTCTGGGCCTGGGCACTGTCCCTCAGCTCTTTAGCTCAAGGCTAGCACTCTACCACTTGAGCCACAGCACCATTTCCAGTTTTCCAGTGGTTAATTGGAGAAAAGAGTCTCATGGACTTTCCTGCCCAGGCTGGCTTTGAACTGCCATCCTCAGATCTCAACTTCCTGAGTAGCTAGGATTACAGGCGTGAGCCACCAGTGCCTGGCTCAATGTTACCTTTTTATCCCATTGACATACCTGTACCCCACATCTGTTTCAACAACAGCATTTTGTTTCTAGGAAATTGATGAAGAATAATACTTATTTAGCAAGGTGTGCTCTTTGGGCCCACCGTCTTTTATCTCCCATTGCGCAGAACAAATTGCATGATGTGGACAGGTTGCATGAAGAAGTAGACTTGACATGGAGAGAATGTAAAAGCCAGAGTTAACAGAAGGAAATATTCTCCCATCCTCTATTGTCCAAGGATCTGTGGTTCCAGGAAGGGGTCCCGTCCACCCATGATGCTCCCTTCTTTCCCTACAGTGTAGGAAAGCAATAGTTGGAAGGAGGAAGGTGGCAAGCTGCTCAGTGCCTGGCAGTCTGGATTTGGATTCGAGGTGCCGATTGTATGTGTATATGAAAGTCAGCAGAAGCTCCTGGGCCTGTGGAAAGTTGGTGCCTGGCCTGCATGGGGAGGAAGCCAGCTATCTCCTGGGGAACTGAGTTTGGATGCAAGTCCCTCTTGCTGGCTGTACAGGAGTGAGCTTGGGGTCAGTTTGGGACTGTTCTGTATGCTGTACTCTCCAGAATCTGCCGAGTTCAAAGAGAAAGAACCCCAGCTTTAGAGCCACAAATGTAACATGGGATGCAATTTTTCTCATCTGTATTAGCTCTTTGAAATGCGAAATTCCCAGGAACAAGCATTGAGACCAGATAATTGAGATGAGCTTGTTAAAAGAAGCAATGTTCTAGGGACTGAAACTCCCCCTCAGCATTAATAATTTCCCCTGGAATCCCCAAAGATGAATTTATTTTAGGTACTTAAAATTAGAAAGGCTAAATGGTTTTTATAGCACTGTTTCTTTCTAGTAATAAATGAGATTTGGTAAATGAAGTCCGTTTACTATGAATCATTATATTTTTGATCAGAGACAGTAGTTCAGTAGTTGTAGATTCACTAATAGAACTGTTTGATGTTGGCAAGTACAGATGCATGTACCAAATGGTAATCAGGTTTGCCTCTGCAGGCAGTTTGGCTTGACTATATTTAAAAATGAATGGTCGATTATTTTAGAAGATACCATCCACAACTGCTTAATAAATCACACTTGAATGTTTTTCTTTTGGCAATACTAGCAAGAAGGCTCTCTTTGTGCTCAGCATTGCCTGAATAATCTATTGCAAGGAGAATATTTTAGCCCTGTGGAGTTATCTTCAATCGCCCATCAGCTGGATGAGGAAGAGAGGATAAGAATGGCAGAAGGTGGAGTAACCAGTGAAGACTATCGCTCCTTTCTACAGGTACTGATTATGTTGTTTAAAAAACGTTCATGCTATTTAGAAGAAGGGGGCTATTCTTCCTAGAGGGATGTTAATTAGAACTCTACTTTTGGCTTTGTAAATGAGAATGCACACCATGGTATTTTAAATAATAGACACTAATGACAGCTTTTATCCTTCCTGGTCTCCCATTACCCATCAAAATGAACAGCAGCCTTCTGGAAACATGGATGACAGTGGCTTTTTCTCCATTCAAGTAAGTATTCACCAGCATGTACTAAGTCTTCTTTGTGTGCCAAGCACTGGTTAAACTTAGTTTACAGTCGCTGTAATTATTATGCATGTGATTTTGAGGAGTTCCTCCCAGAAGCTGTGTACAGAGTGCACAATTTTACTAGATTTAGATACAGATAAGCAGGGGCATTAGGACTGTTGGATTTTCATTTTAGTGTAGGACTTGTAAAAATTACTTGTGAGAGTGAATAATTTGTATCTGGAAGCTGCTAGTAATATTCTAGTAACGTTACAGTGTTTCAAGCTTACTATCTGTCAGGTAAATCATTACTTTTCATTTACATCAGCCCAGAAGGGTTTATTACAAGATACAGCTTTTTATGTGTCTGTGCTAGGGATCAACTCCAGGACCTCACACATGCTAGACATCCCATGTACGCTACCACTAATCCATACCTCCAGCCCCTGTAGTTCCCTTTTGATTCTGTTGTTGTTGTTGTTTTGCTGTTGTTTTGCTACTGCTACTGAGATTTGAACTTAGACAAGCCTTGAGCTCTTGCTTGGCTTTCTTGCGTATAGCTGATACTCTACCACTTGAGCCACACCTCTAGTTCAGCATTTTGCTAGTTAATTGGAGATGGAGTCTCATGAACTGTTTGGCCTGGACTGCCTTCAAACTGTGATCGTCTAGGTCTCAGCTTCTAAGTAGCTCAGATGATAGGCATGGGATGATAGCCACTGGCTCCCAGGCTGGTTGTTTATTCATTTATTTACTTTTACAGAACTTGTACATGTTAGGCAGTCACTCACATGTTAGGCAGTTATTTATATATTGGGATGTTCTTTATGTGTGGATGTTTGATTCTATCAGTCTGGGGTGTACCCACACTTTTTTTAGTGCCTCCCTTGTAGACCTCACTTCTGTACCTGTGTGTCTTCGCTGACATTACACTGTCTCCCCTCCTAGACTTGTCATTCCCAGCAGTACCTCTCAGTGCTTCACGTGTTGGTCAGTGGTGAGGGCCACAGCAGCTGGCTTGAGATCAGAGACCAGAGTTGACCCAGCTCTTGTCATGTCCTATATGTATGGTGTTGCTCTTGGTAGAAGTTTCTGTTTGCCATAACCTCTCCTTTACTTTTTGTCTGTGCTTGTAGCTGGTTTGCTTTGCTTTCTTTATTGGCTTGTCTGGAGGGTAGTGAATTTTTACAAATTTCCCTGTCATTTACACAGTTTAAAATAATTGGGTTTGCCTTTTCTTCTACAGATTAACAGCTTATAATTATAGAATTCTGAAGTGGATGGAATCTTCCATTTAAATCCTCAGGGAGAACTTGTTTTTTACTTGTCATGTCATTACTGGCATTGTAAATAGTTGGTATCTGCAGTTGACATGTAGATTTTTTAAATCAGTTTTATCTAGGAATTGTGTTTTTTGGGAAGTCTTGGAAACCTGGTATAAATAGCATTCTTTCAAGTACACTTGGGTCAATTATGGATTTAGTGATTTAACTTTGTAGATATACTTTTAGAACCATAGCTTTTTAGGTCAATTCACACATGATGTATAATTGTATATACAATTAATATGGCTATACTTCAGTTTGGATTGAAAAGTTGTTTATAGCTCATGAAAAGTTGCTTTTTTGTTTTGTTTTTTTCTTTAACAGGTTATAAGCAATGCCTTGAAAGTCTGGGGTTTAGAACTAATCCTGTTCAACAGTCCAGAGTATCAGAGGCTCAGGATTGATCCTATGTAAGATTTTTTTTTTAAGTTGGTTTTTTTTTTCCTTTTTCTATATTTCTTTTTGAAGTTTGATTTTTTTAAAGCTATAATTTCTGAATGAAGAACAAGTAAAGTTTCAATGCTTTTGTTTTGATGTTGGCTGTTCATTCTTTCTGACTTTCCTATTTCATCTCTTCGGTGTGCTTTCTGAGCATCTATGGGCAACACTTCCTAACTCCCACTATTTGTGGCAGCATAGAACTGATTTCTCAGTGGTATGGGTGGCTGTCATTTGACACAGTATCACTAAACTGTGCAGAGAGCTTTATACAGTTACAGTGTTGTGCCAGGGCTTATACTCAGTGCCAGGGCCTGACACTCTTTCTGGGATTTTTCACTCACAGCTGGTGCTCTACTATTTGAGCCATGCCTCCACTTCTAGCTTTTTGCTGGTTAATTGGAGATAAGAGTCTCCTGGATTTGTCTACCTGAAATGGCTTCAAACTTCTGTTCTCAGATCTCAGCTTTCTGAGTAGCTAGGATTATAGAGATGAGCTTCCAGAGCCTTGGCTGTGTGTGATTTTTCTCTTAAAAAAAAAAAAATCAATGGTACTTAACCATTATCAAAAAATTTGTGTAATACTTGCTAGTAGACACAATAAATGAATATGAACTCATAATATTCCAACTTAATATTGTGTATTTTTTTTCTAGAAATGAAAGATCATTTATATGCAATTATAAAGAACACTGGTTTACAGTTAGAAAATTAGGAAAACAGGTAATATTTTTCCACCTTTCTCATCTTTTTTCCCATTCTGTATATTCTACTTGAAACTAAAATGTAAGGATTAGTACCTTTAAAATGAAACTGATCAGTGGTGTGTTGGCATGGATTCAGTCATGTGTTTTATCTCTGGTGCTGAGGATAGAATCCAGGGTCTCATATGCTAAACACACACTCTACCACTGAGCTATGTCTATAGGCCAGTGTCAATATGGGCAGATAGAATTTTGCTATTTTAAAAGATAATTATCAGAAGAGAGATATAATGTCAGGTTTCTGACAGATACCTTTGTGGAAGCCATCTATAACTTGTGCCATAATAAAAATTTGATAAGACAGTTCAGCTATGGCCACATTGAAGTGCATTTTTTTTGTGATGAGTGTGCTTTGTCAGTGATCACAATTACAAGTGTGTATTTAGTATAGTACCATCACAAAAGCTTCATCAGGCATACGTGGAAACAATCAACTATGTTTGTGTTTATATAAAAAGATTACTCACATCATTCCAAAAATGCTGTACATCTACATGGAATACATGTAGTATAAACCACGGAATATGTCTTGAGCAAGCTTTTTTTTTGTAATTGAATAAAGTCTTTTTACTAGAATTGTACATCTTCAGTAGAAGGTTATTGGAAACCAGCTTGTACAATAAAAAGGAATGAATTGTTGACACATAGAATAACCTGGGTCAGTCTCAGGGTAATTATATTGAATGGAGCCAGACACAAAGTCCTGCCTGCCATATGGTTCCATTTACTTAAAAGTCCAACGAATGAAACTAACTTATATAACGAGGAAGCAGACTGAGGCTGTGAAGGGATAAGGACAATGAGGAGAAATGAAGTGCAGGCCTACAGAGGGGCACCAAGGTTTCCAGGCTGTGGTGAATGTATTCACAAATTCATGGGTGTATACAAATGTTAAAATATTTCAGACTGTATACTTGAAATATGTGTGGTATATTGCATGTCAGTTATGTCCCAACAAAACTGCTCTAGTAAATCAAATAAAAAGCAAAAAAGAAAATAAAGTCAAGAATGCATTGAGTGAAATCAGTAAAAGAGAATTCAAAAATTAAAAACCATGCTGTTATCTTTTAAGTCACTGGCAGCCACCTGGAAGTAGTATTATCTTATGTGATTATTGCTTGGGACTATTGGTTAGCAAAGTCCTGCCCTTTATCCCTGCACCAAAATCCACAGTTTTTTCTTGAAGTCTTCAGAGGAGCTAAGACTATAAGGAGATGGCTTATAGAAACCAGATTAGAGTCAGCCGAAGTGACAAATGACAAGGCAGAAGATAACCCAGATTATTTAACCACTTTGGCTTTAAGAAACTGTGATCCAGTTTCTTAAAAAAAAAAATTCAATGAATTTTTTCATTTATTTATTGAATCTTTTTCATTTGAATTTTTTCATTTATTTTTGCCAGTCCTACGGCTTGAACTCAGGGCCTGAGCACTGTCCCTGAGCTTCTTTTGCTGAAGGCTAGCACTCTACCACAGGAGCCACAGCACCACTTCTGGCTTTTTCTGTTTATGTGGTCCTTAGGGATCAAACTCAGGACTTCATGCATACTAGGCAAGCACTCTACCACTAAGCTACATTCCCAGCCCCTGACCACTGGATTTTTAAGGTCTGAAGATTTTTTTTTTTGGGGGGTCCAGTTGTGGGGCCTTGAACACTGGGCCTGGGCACTGTCCCTCAGCTCTTCAGCTCAAGGCTAGCGCTCTACCACTTGAGCCACAGCGCCACTTCCGGCTTTTTTTTTTTTTTTTTTTGCTTATGTGGTGCTGAGGAATCGAACCCAGGGCCTCAGGCATGCAAGGCAAGCGCTCTACCACTGAGCCACCTTCCCAGCCCAAGGTCTGAAGATTTTGATTTCATACATTCCTTTGTATTGACTTGTTGAGAAACTTACATGTTGTACTTTGAAACTTTTAAATGTTTCGCTCTTCAAAATTGATTTCCACATTTTCAGTGAATTGATCTTTGATAAGGACGGATGTCAAATTTTGCTTTGTTTACCTTTGTTCTGGATTTATATTTGTTAAAAGGGTATTTTGCACTTTAGCTTGTTTCTGTGAAAAAAGTATTACAGGTGGTATGAAAATCTAGGGAAAATAATTGCTCCCCATGTTGACAATAACTTTGGAAACTGTGTCTGTGGTTATGAGGATAGCTGTCAGATGGTGGCTCAGTGCTGTTTATCGCCATGTGGTGCTCTTCAGTGGTCTTACGGAAGTGAACTGGTGATTATCCTGGTCTCTTCTGGGTACCTGACATTCTCACAATTGCAGTGTTTTAACTAACATCACCAGTAGCCAGAAAAGTATGTAGTGGTCCTTTTTCCCATACCAATTGGACAGACAGTTTGGAGAAAGAGTTAATGATACTTTCAATAAAGACATTTAGAGGTACTAGCAGTTACTGTACGTGGGGAGGATTTAAAATTTATGACTTTTTTTTTTGTCGGTTGTGGGGCTTGAACTCTGGGCCTGGACGTTGTCCCTCAGCTCTTCAGGTCAGAGTGAGCACTCTACCACTTGAGCTACAGTGCCACTTCCAGTTTTCTAGTGGTTTATTGGAGATAGGAGTCTCATGGTCTCTCCTGCCAGAGCTGGCTTTGAACCATAATCCTCAGATCTCAGCCTCCTGAGTAGCTAGAATTACAGGCGTGAGCCACCAGCACCTGGCAATTTATGACTTAAATTTTAAGGTGAAATTTTTTTCCTGCCAGTGGCCATAGAAAATTATCATTATAAGCAAACAGGCACAGGCTGCCAACAAGGAACAAATATGTTTGTCTTGTCATGGACAGATGACTTTGTGCCAGGTATACCCCACCCCTGGCTAAAAGGAAACCTTAAAAAACAACAAAAAAAACCTTGTGATAAACCTCTAGCATTGAACTTCAGTTTTTAAAAATGATGTTATGCAAGTACTTTGGAAACTTTCATTTTGCCATTGCCATTGTTTAGACACTCTTCCTGCATTTCAATGGGCTTTTACGTGTGGTGCGTGCGTGCGTGCGTGCGTGCGTGCGTGCGTGCGTGCGTGTGTGTGTGTGTGTGTGTGTGTGTGTGTGTGTGTGTGCGCTAAGTCTTCAACTCAGGGCCTAAAAACTGTCCCTTGCTTGCTTTTTTTTTTTTTTTTTATTCTGTACCCCTTGAGCCATGGCTTCACTTCTAGCTTTTTAGTGATTAATTGGAGATAAGACTCTCACAGACTTTTCTGCGTGGGCTGGCTTTAAACTGTGGTCCTCAGATCTCAGCCTCCTGAGTAGTTTAGGAGGATTATCCTTTTTTCTTTTCTTTTCTTTTTTTTTTCCTTTTTTTTTTTTTTGGTGGGACAGGGGATTAAACTCAGGGCTTCATGCTTGCTAGGCAAGTGCTCTACCACTTGAGCCATGCCCAAGTCCTTTTGCTTTTAATTTGTTTTTCAGATAGGGTCTCACGCTTTTGCTTGAGCTGGCCTCTGACCATGATCTCCCTAGCTTCACCTTCTGAGTAGCTGAAATTGCAGGTGTGTGCCACCATGATCTTACTATTTTCACCTCCTGAGTAGCTCTATTCTTAACATGTGAAAGCTCTTTATTATATATATATCCAAATATATTTGCTTAAATTTCTGACTTGTTTTTGTTTTTGTTTTACAGTGGTTTAACTTGAATTCTCTCTTGACGGGTCCAGAACTAATATCAGATACATACCTTGCACTTTTCTTGGCTCAGTTACAACAGGAAGGTAAATACTGAAAATATAATGACAATTTGAAAGTAGCTAAACAAAATGTGGGTCATTGCACGTGACTATTATGTACCGGCTCTCTGGCAGTGGCAGTGATGTCATCCTTACATTTCAGATGGTGAACCTGGGGCTGAGATTTGGGTGTCACTGAGCAGAAGTGCTCTCTCACAGCCAGACCTCCCATGAGATGGGATCTTCCTTTGCCTGTATAGCTTTTCCTCTGCCCTAAGTAGTATTTTTTTCTTCCATATTCTTTGGCACAGCATAGGGTCTAGAGGAAAGATATGTAATTTTGTTCCTTTTTGCTACTGTTAGGCCACTTTCCTACGAATTCCAGCTCCTTTGAAATACATGCCTCCAGATAAAACTGCAGCTGCTCTTTTGCAATCACCTATGAGCCTCCTTTTGCATTGGAGATTTTAGTTCTGGCTCACTGCTTCTCTGTCACAGACACTCCTTTATTTACATCATGCTTTGTGATTTCCACATCAATAATCCAGGATCTTCTTACTTTCAAAGGTCATGGTATTCACTCTTGCCTTTTCATTATCCATAACCTTAATCACCTTTGAATCCCAGTCAGAGCATCCTGTTGTTCAACCACCACCTTCTGACTTTATGCCTTCTTTCCTTGTTTCCCTGTGTGGGTTCCTTAAACCCAATGTGGGGCCCAAACATTCCCCTCATTCTTTTCTTCGTGTGTGTGTGTGTGTGTGTGTGTGTGTGTGTGTGTGTGTGTGTCTGTGTGTGTGTGTGTGTGTGTCTGTGTGTGTCTGTGTGTGTGTGTGTCTGTGTGTGTGTGTCTGTGTGTGTCTGTGTGTGTCTGTGTCTGTGTGTCTGTGTGTGTGTCTGTGTGTGTCTGTGTCTGTGTCTGTGTGTCTGTGTGTGTGTACCTTTCCTGGGGCATGAACTCAGGGCCTGAGCATTGTCCCTGAACTTTTGTGCTCAAGGCTAGCATTCTACCACTTAAGCCTCACAGCTCCTTGTCTGGCTTTTTTGGTAGCTAATTGAGAGCCCAGCTCTTCTTAATTTTTTTGATCTGCTTATTTTCTCAGTCTATCATTATTGCCATCCCCTGTATTCCCCAGCTTTTTTCCACTTCTCTCACTTTATCATTCATAAGTGACAAAAATCTCCATCTTTGTTAAAATACAGTCTTGTTTTTGGCCATTCCTATAGAATGGATGAAGATGGCTTTAAAAATAATAACCTAGCCGGGTGTCGGTGGCTCAGGCCTGTAATCCTAGCTACTCAGGAGGCTGAGATCTGAGGATCGCTGGTTAAAGTCAGCCCAGGCAGGAAACTCCGTGAGTCTCCTATCTCCAATAAACCACTTAGAAAACCAGAAGTGGTGGTATGGCTCAAGTGGTAGAGCGCTCCCTTGAGCTGAAGAGCTCAGGGACAGCAGCACCCAGGCCCAGCGTTCAAGCTGTTACATGAGCCTGCATTTTTTTTTCCTTTCTCTTTTTCTTTTTTTTCTTTTTTTTGTTGGTTTCCGGGCTTGAACTCTGGGCTTGAGCGCTCTACCGCTTGAGCTACAGTGCCACTTCTGGTTTTCTAGTGGTTTATTGAAGATAAGAGTCTCACGGACTTTCCTGCCAGGGCTGGCTTTGAACCGTAATCCTCAGATCTCAGCCTCCTGAGTAGCTAGGAGTACAGGCATGAGCCACTGGCGCCTGGCTTTGAGCTTGCATTTTTGTACCAGTCCGCAAGGTGGTTGTTTCACAACTTACCTCCTTTAAACTGTAGCTACTTGCCTCTTACACATAACACACATCTTGGTTATATGGCCACAGTTTTAAAGGAGATAAGTTGTGAGACAGCCACCTTGTACTCTATTGAGAATATAGAAGCAGTTAACACAGAACTTCCTTAACTTTCTACCATCTTCTGTCTTCACTATGCTTTGAGCCAGGTAAAACAGATGAATTGTGCAATACGTTTAACCAAGATGTGGGTGGATCCCAGCTCCTCCCCCTCGTCTGGATGTTCTTGTTTTGACTCTACACTCTCCTGAGTGGTTTTGTTTCTCTCTTCCTTCTCAGTGCAGAAGTTTTTTGTTTTCTTTTTTAAATCTCCCCTAATTAAGAATAAAGCCTCTCAGCTATATATATGGGTTGTTAATTGCCTTTCCATTTTAAATTTTCTCTTTAGAATTGTCCCTTTTCTCATCCTTAACCCCATTCCAGTCTCTCCATTGTAAGCAGTGAGTCACTTAAAAGGTCTGTGTCACCAGTGGCCTCTGCATTGCCAGTGCCAGTTTTCAATTCCCAGTCTTCGCTTTCTTTGAAGGTAGAGTTGATTATACCTTTTTCTAAAAAGAACAAAGCACTCTTCACTTAAAAAAAATTTTTTTTTCCCCGCAAGCTGGGTGCTTATGATCCTGCTTACTTAGGAGACTGAGATCTAAGCATCACAATTCAAAGCCAAACCAGACAGGAAGGTCTGTGAGACTCTTACCTCCAATTAACTACTAAAAAGCCAGCAGTGGATCTGTGGCTCAAGTGGTAGACTGCTAGCCTTGACAAAAAAGCTCAGGGATAGCATGCAGGTTCTTAGGCCTGGCATCCCTCCCAAAAATTTGGGTTTTTTCCCAAGCAAATATAAAAAAGGGCACATGATCTCTCATGCCCTTTACCCAGCTTTAATATTTTGAGATGTTTTGTCATTTTCTTTGTAAATATTTTGTTCATCTCTTTTTAATATAATTTTTAATTATTACTAAGGTATTATACAAAGCAGTTACAATTTCATAAGTCAGGTAATGAGTACATTTTTTTTTGGACAATGTCACCCCTTCCTTTGCTTTCTCTTAGTTTCCCCCTCCCATCTCTGCCTACAAATTACATAGTTCATATTCCACATAGATATAAGGTATATAATGAATAGCATGATTCAATTTGTTCATCTTTTCCTCCTTTCTTTTGTTCTCTATCTAGTCCCCTAGAAAGAAAAGAAAAAGCAAAACCAAACACTGGCAACTTGCAACAACACTTGTTCCATTTCCTGGAATTTGTTTCTATAAATAGTTTTTTGTTTTGTTTTGTTTTGTTTTGCCGGTCATGGGTCCTGAACTCCGGGCCTCGCACTGTCCCTCAGCTCTTCACCTCAAGGCTAGCGCTCTACCACTTGAGCCACAGGTCCACTTCCAGCCTTTTCTGCTTATGTAGTGCTGAGGAATTGAACCCAGGGCCTCATACATGCAAGGCAAGCATTCTACCACTGAGCCACCTTCCCAGCCCCTGTAAATAGTATTTTAAGTGATTACACCTTCGGGTTCCTCCCCTAAGGGAATCTTCCTTTAGTCTCTGTCTGAAGTACTGTATAGATTATCATGTGCAGATATAATTTAGATCTAGCTTTCACATGTGAGAGAAAACATGCACTGTTTGTCTGTGAGCTTTCACTTCACTTGATTTGTTCTAGGTCCATCTATTTCCTGCAAATAACCTATTACTTTTTCTAATGGATGAGTAAATTTCCATTATGTATATGTACGTTTTACTGATCCACTCATCTATTAAAGGGCATCTAGACTGTTTCCATAACTTGGCTGTTGTGAGTAGTGTTTCAGTGCAAGTGTCTTTACATATCCTGACTTGGAATGTTTTAGGTACATGCCCAAGAGTGGTATGGCTGGGTCATTGGAGGTTCTGTTTATGTTTTGTTGGCTTTGTTTTGTTTTGTTTTGTTTTTGTTTTGGGGGTATTTTATTTGGTCAGTTGTGGGTCTTGAACTCAGGGCCTGTCCCTGAGCTCTTTTGCTTAAGGCTAAAACTCTATCACTGTCAGTCACAGTTTCACTTTCAGTTTTTTAGTGGTTAATTAGAGATAAGAGTCTCATGGGGACTTTTTTGCCCAAGCTGACTACAGGTGTGAGCCACCAGTGCCCAGCACTCCATACCACCTTCCAGAGTGGTTTACCTAGTTTACATTCCCACTAACAGTGCAACAGGGTTTCTTTTCCCTCACATCCCTGCCAGCATTTGTTGTTCCTATTTTCCACGTTGGTCAGTCTATATGGGGTGAGATGGAATCTCAAAGTTGTTTTGATTTGCATCTCCTTTATGGTCAGGGATGTAGAACATTTCCTTTTGTGTTTATTTGCTATTCCTCTGTGCTTCTTCGTGTGTATACTGATATTCTGGCTTGAACTCAGGTGCCCAACTTTTTTGTGTTTTGTTTTTTGGTGTAGTTACTGGGCTTTGAACTCAGGCCTCAAACTCTTAGCCACCTGTTGTGCTGAAAACTAGCACTTTAGTAGTTGAGCTGTACCTCCACGTCTAGTTTTCTGCTGACTAATTGGAGATAACAGTATCTTGGATTTTTCTGCCCACGCTGGCTTCAGACTTCAAACTGCAATCCTCAGATCTCAGCTTCTTGAATAACTAGGATTATAGGTGTGAGCCAGCTTTCTTTTTGTTGTTGTTGTTGTCGTTGGTTGTAGAAGGTTTGAACTCTGGGCCTGGGCACTGTCCCTGAGCTCTTTAGCTCAAGGCAAGCACTCTGACATGTAAGTCACATCGCCACTTCCGTTTTCTGGTGGTTAATTGGAGATAAGAGTATCACAGACTTTTCTGCCCAGGCTAGCTTTGAACCATGATCCTCAGATCTCAGCCTCCTGAATAGCTAGGATTACAG
This sequence comes from Dipodomys merriami, assembly GCF_024711535.1. Lineage (NCBI taxonomy): Eukaryota > Metazoa > Chordata > Mammalia > Rodentia > Heteromyidae > Dipodomys > Dipodomys merriami. The sequence goes on from NW_027203359.1 coordinate 74,420, forward strand.
GCATGAGCCACCGGCACCCAGCCTCAGCCAGATTTCTTGAAAGTGAAAACTTCCATAAATATATGGCCATAAGACTTCATCACACATTAAGAACTTTAACCCTAGTGATTTCTTTTTTCTTTTGTGGTGCTGAGACGGGAACCTGGGGCCTTGTGATCTAAGACTTGGAAAGTGTTCCACCTCTTCTCTGCATATCCAGTCAGTGTTCAAGTCTCTGATGGGTTGGTTTTTTTTTTTTTTTTTTATTGTTTTTTGTTTTTTGTTTTGTTGGTCGTGGGCCTGAACTCTGCACCTGGGCGCTCTCCCTCAACTCTTCAGCTCAAGGCTAACGCTCTACCACTTGAGCCACAGCACTGCTTCCAGCTTTTTCTGCTTATGTGGTGCCGAGGAATCAAACCCAGGGCCTCATGCATGTAAGGCAAGCACTCTACCACTGAGCTCCCTTCCCAGCCCCATGTGTGATGTTTTTGTGTCTGGGTTGAAATGACTATCCACTGGATTGATCTTTTTTTTCTTACATCTAACTGTAGACTTTCTTTTCCTGGATTTACTTATGTATTGAGGAATAAATAAATAGGTCATTTAGGGTTCTTTCATTCCTTCGTTTATTAACAGGAGTATTTGTATACAAATAAACTCTCTCATATGTTATTTGGTAATCTTGAAGTACAGTTTATATAGGAAAAGGGTTCCCCCCCCCCTTTATCTTTTGTCTGTGTCTATGTGTCTGTCTATCCTGTGTTCATCAGTAGTGGGATTGGACCCATGGCCTTGCACATGATGAATAGAGCTTATACCAACTAGTTATAATCTTTACCTTTTATGTTTTAGAATGAGTTGGTTATAGATGTCCTCCAAAGATGGTCAGTTATTTTCTTCTTTTTAAACCAAAGTATTAACTATAAATTGATCAGTTAAAACATCATTTGAATGTTTCATCTTATAATTATCACTGCTCCAATTATACCATCATAGACTGGTAGGAACATGTTGATGTTTTCTCCCAAGTCAGTTTTTAAGTTCTTACTAGTTGTTTTAGTTTATTTTTGCCTTTTTTTTAGGTTATTCTATATTTGTTGTTAAGGGTGATCTCCCAGATTGTGAAGCTGACCAACTTTTGCAGATGATCAGAGTCCAGCAGATGCATAGACCAAAACTTATTGGAGAAGAATTAGCCCAACTGAAAGAACAGAGGTAAACATTAAGCTGAAATATAGCATATATTATAATATTTCATTGCAAGAATTAAATTTCTATGATTATATTTAATGTGTAATCCCTTGACTATTAATGACTCTTTTTTTTGGGGGGGGGGGCTCCAGTCATGGGGCCTGAACTCTGGGCCTGGGCGCTGTCCCTCAGCTCTTCAGCTCAAGGCTAGCACTCTACCACTTGAGCCACAGCGCCACTTCCAGCTTTTTTCTTTTTGCTTATGTGGTGCTGAGGAATTGAACCCAGGGCCTCAGGCATGCAAGGCAAGTGCTCTACCACTGAGCCACCTTCCTAGCCCCAGTGACTCTCTTTTATACCTTGCATTTAAGTCATCCATCCGTTCACGCAGTCCTCCATTTCACTCTGGTGGGGCTGGACATCAAACACGGAGCCTTTTGCATTCCTGGCAAGCAATCTACCAACTATTTTTTTTTAATACTTTTTTCTCAGTGCTAGGGATGGAAACTTGGTCTTCAGGGGTGCCTTCTAGCACTGAGCTATGTCATCACCTCCTTATTTTTCTTGTAAGAGACAGGGCCTTGCTGTGTTGTCCAGATTGGCCACAAACTTGACATCCTCCTGTCTCAGCTTCCTGAATGGTTATAGTTCCTGGCTATAGACATACACTACTGTGCCTGACTAAAATGACTTTCTGTTTTAAGCATATTTATTGAATCAACCTAAATGAATTTTGAATTACATGACACATTAACTTACAATGCAGCTGGGTGCCTCTGGCTCACTCCTGTAATCCTAACTACTCACGGGGCTGAGATGCTAGCCCAGGCAGGAAAGTCCATGAGACTCTTATCTCCAATTAACCACCAGAAAATGCTGTGGTGAGCACTTGCCTTGAGCTGAAGAGCTCAGAGACAGAGCCCAGGCCCAGAGTTCAAGCCCCACGACCGACGAAAAGGGGAAAAAAAAAAAGAATTACATTGCAACATAAAATCTTTATATTACTAGACCTTTTATTCCAGCAAAAAAATTTTTTTTGTTTTATTACCAGTCCTGGGTCTTGAACTCTGGGCCTAGGAGCTGTCCCTACATTCCTTTTTGCTCAAGACTAGCACTCTACCACTTGAGCCACAGTGCCACTTCTGGCTTTTCCTGTGATTAATTAAGAGATAAGAGTCATGGACTTTCCTGCCTGGGCTGGCTTCAAACACAGTCTTCAGATCTAAACCTCCTGAGTAGCTAGGGTTACAGACATGAGCTACTGGCACCCTGCTAGAAAAATGTTTTTCGACTGACTTAACATCTTTATTTTGCAAATGCCTTTATGTTGTTTCTAAAATTGAAGATGGAGCTGCAGTTATTATGGTGCTTTTGTTCTTTAGAGTCCTTCAAACAGATCTTGAACGAGTCTTAGAAGGAAGCGATGGGTCAGGAATGTTGGATGAAGATGAGGAGGGCCTGCAGAGAGCACTGACACTAAGTCGCCAGGAAATAGACCTGGAGGATGAAGAGGCAGATCTGCGAAGGGCTATTCAGCTTAGTATGCAAGGTATAAATACTATTTTTTTCTTTTTTTTTTTGGGGGGGGGGAGGCTCCGGTCGTGGGGCCTGAACTCTGGGCCTGAGCGCTGTCCCTCAGCTCTTCAGCTCAAGGCTAGCATGCTACCACTTGAGCTACAGCACCACTTTTGGCTTTTTTTCTCTGCTTATGTGGTGCTGAGGAATTGAACCCAGGGCCTCATGCATGCAAGGCAAGCACTCTACCACTGAGCCACCTTCTCAGCCCCTATAAATACTATTATATGTATTTTTTTTGTCTTTGAAGACTTGTTCACAATTGTTCTTAGTTTCCCTGAAGTTAAATATGCTGTTAGAAGTTCCTTCACAAGTACTGCAGAAGCATTAGCTATATACTAGCTATATTATATAGCAATAGCTATATATCAGTTTTTCTTTTTAGATTTTTTTACACTACAAGTCACTTTTACAATCTAGGTATTAGGCCTATATTAGTTGAATTTAGCTAAAACAGTTTTACTTTCATTTGCACTATTTGGTTGTTACCCTGAACTAATATAATTGAGATTAACCTTTGAGGAGCCAGATGGCTTTTACTAAACCAGTCATTTTGGAAATGCATGCCAGTGAACAGAATAGAAAGGCCAGGGAGCTGGGAATGTGGCTTAGTGGTAGAGTGCGTGTCTAGCATGCATGAAGTCCTGGGTTTGATTCCTTAGTACCATATAAACAGAAAAGCCTGGAAGTGGTACAGTGGCTTAAGTCGTAGAGTGCTAGCCTTGAGCAAAAGAAGCTCAAGGACAGCATCCAGGCCCTGAGTTCAAGCCCCAGGACTGGCCAAAAAACTCCACACTGTTGAATTTTTTGTGACTCATGCATAAAATCCTATCTACTCAGGAGGTTGAAATCTAGAGGATCTTGGTTTGAAGCCTGCCAGGGCAGGGAAAGTCCACAAAAGTCCATCTCCAAAATCAACTGCAAAAAGCTAAATATGTGGCTCAAGTGATAGATTGCCAGTTGAGTAAGCAAAGCAAATCCCAAGTCAAGGCTCTTGAGTTCAAACCCTGCTACCAGCAGAAAAGCAAAACAGAACATTTCTTGACTATGTTAAGGCTTAAGCACACTTTTGTAGTGATAAAAGCCATCAACAGAGGAAAGTTCAGATGCATTCCCTAGGGAATGCAGGCAGAGTGAAATGCTGAGATATAGCTAACATAGCTCAATGTGGCTTACTTAAAAGTATGAATAGGAATGGTGGTGCATATATCTAATCCCAACTGCATAGAAGCGGAGATCAGAAAGATCAGTTTGAAGCCTAAGACTCCCATCTCAAAAAATAAACTGGGCATGGTGACAAACAACTATCTGAGCTATTCATGAGGCAAGGTAGATCCTTGTCCAAGATTCTGGACAAAAATATGAGACCCTATCTGAATAATGAAATAAAAATAATGAAAGCAAAAAAAAGACCTAGGGATATGGCTCAAGTGGTAGAATGCCTGCCTCGCAAGCACAGAGCCCTAAGTTCAAACGCCACTACCATCAAAAAGTTTGATGTGTAGTTTATTTTTGTACTTTTGGTGTACTCTTAATTCATATAAGCTTGCTTGGACTCTCTGATGACAGTACTCATTTGAATTCCTTAAATATCTAAGTATAATTGAGCTTACACTGATATGAAGATTACTTTTTTTTTTTTTTTTTTGGCCAGTCCTGGGGCTTGGACTTAGGGTCTGGGCACTGTCCCTGAGCTGCTGCTTTGCTCCAGGCTACACCCTGTCACTTGAACCACAGTGCCACTTCTGGCCTTTTCTGTTTATGTGGTACTGAGGAACTCTAACACTAACACTAAGCCACATTCCCAGCCCCCTGAAGATTACTTTTTAATCCTGAACCTCTCATGCTTCTAGGCCTACATCCTGAGTACACCACATGGTATACTTGATTCATAGAGCCAGCTTGATGACCAGCCTAGTGATGAATAGAAACTAGCCTTTATCATTTGTTCTTTCTATATAATCTATTCTTGCCACGCAATCCCACAATTTGTGTAGAATCTGTGGTTGACAGAATTGTGAAAACATGCAAACATTTAGTTGTTAGGTAATATCAGATGTTGAGCATGGATGAGTATGGGCTTGTTTTATGAACATCTATCTTTAAGTTGTTGTGAGGAATATCATGCCTTGCAGGTGTAGATTCTTTTTTTTTTTTTTTTGGCCAGTCTTGGGGCTTGAACTCAGGGCCTGGGCGCTGCCCCCAGGGCTTCATGCTTGCTAGGCAAGCATTCTACCACTAAGTCACATTCCTAGCCCTGTAGATTCATTTTTAATATATTTTTATTAGTTTTATTTATTTATTTATTTATTTTCTGCCAGTTGTGGGGCCTGAACTCTGGGCCTGGGCACTATCCCTGAGCTCTTCAGCTGAAGGCTAGCGCTCTACCACTTGAGTCACAGTGCCACTTCTGGCTTTTTTCTGCTTATGTGGTGCTGAGGAATTGAACCCAGGGCCTCATGCATGCAAGGCAAGCACTCTACCACTGAGCCACCTTTCCAGCCCTGTTTGTATTTTTAATCCATTCATCACAAATGTAGTAATGATAACTTCTCAGACCCAAGTTGGCTGTCGGGCTTACATTCTCACAGCTGCTGTATCTCATATAAATGTATGGGTATCATGTTTTGTTGCCATAGACCTATGCTTGATTTAGGATCTACATTAGATCTTTTTTTTTTTTTTTCCCCTGGTTCTGGGGCTTGAACTCTGGGCCTGGGCTCTGTCCCTCAGCTTTTTTTGTTCATTGTGGATGCTCTATCACTTGAGCCACAGCACCACTTAGTTTATTGGAATTAAGTGTCTCAGAGAGTTTCCTCCCTGGGCTGGCTTCATTTTCAAACTGCCATCCTCAGATCTCAGCCTCTTGAATAGCTAGGATTACAGGCTTGAGCCACTGGTGCTGGCTACGTTAGATCTTAATCAGCATTTCCCTAAGACTTTCACAGCCTTTTGGGATTTTTTGTGCGTGTCTGTGTCTATGTATGTGTTTGTGTGTGCTCACATGCACTGCCCGTCCTGAGACTTGAACTCAAGGCCTAGCCACTCTCCCTAAGTATTTTGCTCAAGGCTAGCACTCTACTACTTAAGTCACGATTCCACTTCTGAATTATTGGTGGTTAATTGGAGATGAGTCTCTTAGGGATGTTTTTTCTACCCTGGCTGGCTTCAAACCACAATCCTCAGATCTCACCCTCCTGAGTAGCTAGTATACAGGCCCAAACCACTGGAACCTGGCTTGAAGAACACTGTTCAAAGTTTACTCAAAGAATTGGAAAGAAAACAGTTGCTGGGGCTGAGAATATAGCTTAGTGGTAGAGTGCTTGCCTACCATGCATGAAGCCCTGGATTCAGTTCCACAGTACCACATAAGCAGAAAAAGCCAGAAGTGGCGCTGTGGCTTAAGTGGTAGAGTGCTACCCTTGAGCAAAAGAAACTCAAGGACAGCATCCAGGCCCTGAATTCAAGCCCCAGGACTGGCAAAAAAAAAAAAAAGAAAAGAAAAGGAAAACAGTTGTTATTTGTTCTGCATTATTTTGTTTTCAGGTAGTTCCAGAAATGTTTGTCAAGATACTCCACAATCATCAAGTACAAATCTTACTTCAGAAGAGCTGCGGAAGAAGAGAGAGGCCTACTTTGAAAAGTAAAGTAGTTGGTACAAATTAAAGTTGCATATTTAATATTTGCTTTGGCTATTTAGTCACTAGGCAAATAATTAGAGGTCAGGTAGTAACCAATGATTTTAAAAAAATATTATAGCAGATAAAGTATGAAATAAATTTAGTTTTAGAGGGCTGGGTACTAGTGTGCTTAGGCCTTAAACCTAGCTATCCAGCAGGCTGAGATCTAAGGATCGATGTTTGAAGCCAGCTGGGATAGGAAAGTCTGTAAGACTCTTATCTTCATTTAATCACTGAAAAGCCAGAAGAGGTGAGGCTCAAGTAGTAGAGTGCCAGGCTTGATTTTAAAAAACTAAGAGAAAGCCTGGACCCTGAGTTAACCCCTAGTACCTGCACAGAGAAAAACAGTAGTTGTAAAGGAGAAACTTTGTTCTAGTGTCAGACAACATGACATGAGATTATTTAGGTAAAGAAAAGCTAGAAGATTTTGTTCATCAAAAGAAAACTGTCAGGGGCTGGGAAGGTGGCTCAGTGGTAGAGCGCTTGCCTTGCATGCATGAGGCCCTTGGTTCGATTCCTCAGCACCCCATAAGCAGAAAAAAAAAGCCGGAAGTGGGTCTTGGACAAAAGAGCTCAGGGACAGCACCCACAACCCACAAAATGAAAAGAAAAAGAAAAATGGAGTTAGGGGAAAGGAAGAGAAGTACCCATTGATTCTTTGAATTTGCTTCTTGGGTACCTACTAACCCTTCAGAGTTTTTTGCAAGTTAGTAGAAGAAACATTTGTGGTAAGGATTCATGTTCCCAAATAGAGGTGGCAGATGGTTCATGGTCCTGCTCAGTGCTACTTTAGCAGGGAACCACAAACATCAGGGGAGACATCAGGGGCATAGACAGATGGTACACCTGCATCAACTAGTTCCTAAACCCTCAGGTTGGATCAAGCCTTAGAAATAGTCTCAGAGAGATTTCTGTGACCCTATCAGAGCATCATCCTTTGTAGTTATCTTCAGTAGTTATCTTTTATTTGTGTAGTTATCTATTATTTGTAGTTATCAGTAGTTATCTTCCCTTTTTTTTTCTGTCAGTTGTGGGCCTGAACTCTGGGCCTGGGCTCTGTCCCTGAGCTCTTCAGCTCTTTAAGCGCTCTACCAGTTGAGCCACAGTACTACTTCTGGCTCTTTCTGCTTATGTGGTGCTGAGAAATCGAACCCAGGGCCTCATGCATGCAAGACAAACACTCTACCACTGAGTCACCTTCCCAGCCCCAATGAGTTCATTTCTTTTTTTTTTTTTCTTTTTGCCAGTCCTTGAGCTTGACTCTGGCCTTTTGCTCAAGGAGAGCACTCCACCACTTGAGCTACAGTGCCATTTCTGCCTTTTTCTGTTTATGTGGTACTGAGGAATCAAACCCAGGGCTTCATGCATGCTAGGCAAGCACTCTACCACTAAGCCACATTCCCAGTCCTCTTTTCGTTTTTGTAAAGCAAAATAAAACAATATTTGTAAATACTCAGATCCTCTGCTTCCAAGTCAGAAACAAAAGGCAATATCAAGCTGACCAAATTCAAAGTCCTGAATTCAAACCACAGTATCACCAAAACAGTAAAAAGGAAAGGAGTTACTAGTGCTTTTTAGTAAATATTTTGTTCAGCTAAGGATTCTTTTCAAATATTGGGGTATTGGTGTGTTTCCTTACTGGCTGGAGGGTCGTTGCTTCGGTTGTAGATGCTGACCAGCATAGGCCTTCATCCTCAGTCTCCTGGTTTGACCTAAACTGGTACAAACTTGAGAGCCAGAGAAAATTATACATATTCTCAATGATGTTACATATTCTTGTAATAATAATCGTATTTGCAAAATGTTTTAGATAGCTACATGTTGCTGAGAGGAGTTATAAGCTATTTTCTTGGTGTTTGTTGGTTTGTTTTTTTTGTGCTAGTTCTGCAGATTAAACTTAGAACCTACTGCTCTTGCTTGGTTTTTTACTCATAGCTGACTCCCTACCACTTGAGTCCCATCTGCAGTTGAGCATTTTTGCTGATTCTTTCGAAATGAAATCTCTGGTTTTTCTGCCCAATTTGGCTTCAAACCATGATCCTCAGATCTCAGCTTCCTGAGTAACTAGGATTACAGCTATGAGCCACGAGTGCCCCATTTTGTGTTTGTTTTTAATATTGGCTGGCATTAAAACTTTATAAAACTCAGTAGAAGCCAGGCACCAGTGGCTCATACCTGTAATTCTAGCTACTCAAGAGGCGGAGGATTGTGGTTCAAAGCCAGCTTTGGCAGGAAAGTCCATGAGAGTCGTATCTCCAGAAGTGGAACTGTGGCTCAAATGATAGAGTGCTACCCTTGAGCAAAAAAGCTCAGGGATAGCACCTGGGCCTTAAGTTCAAGTCTCAGGACTGGCACAAAAACCAATGATAAATAAGAAATAGATCAAGATGAGGTACAAGATAGCTTGTACCATAAAGGGGAAGCCAAACAGAACAGTATTTGGTGGTGGTAAGGAAAAGGAAGTCATGAATTTCTTCGTATCCAGGAAGCTGCTTGAAGTGGAGTGTTGAGAGCATCTCTGGGAGGTATTTTAAGCTCAGATCTGATTGATGAGAAGGAACTAGCTATTGAAAGGTAACACTAACTTGAATAGTAATTTGAGATGCTTTATCTGTCTTCTCAAAGGTACTTTTCAGTTGCTTTTAACAGAATTAAGGATCTGTAAGCTAACAGTTGCATATAGAACAAGTGCTAGACACTCTGAAGTCACTGGTTTAAATACCTCTTAATTTGTTTCATACTCAGATTTTATACCTAAAGGAGGAACACTTTTGTACTATTTTCATACTGGGACTTTTTTTTATACTTTTATTAGACTAATTATTCTTGCTCTCTGTGATATTGATGCTAGTGACTTGATATGTAGAATAGCTTACTTTTTATCAAGTAGATCTTCTCATGATGCACTTATTCTTAGGGTTTTTAGTATTTGTTTTATAACATATATTTGCCTTTGAATGTTTCAGGCAGCAACAGCAGCAGCAGCAGCAGGTAGACCCACCAGGACAGGTTTCATATCCATGTGAAAGACCAACAACAAGTTCCGAAAGACTTGGGAGTGATCTAGGTACAAGTCTCTGGAATTGACCCTGACTTATATGCATGCTCTATTTGATCCACAGCTTTCATGTGATTTGTGGTTTATGTTCCTTTTCTTTATTCTTTTTCTTTTTCTTTTTTTTCTTTCCAGTCCTGGGGGGGCTTGAACTCTGGGCCTGGGCACTGTCCCTGAGCCTTTCTTACTCAAGGCTAGCACTCTTATCACTTGAGCCACAGTGCTACTTCTGGCTTTTTCTATTTATGTGGTACTGAGGAATCAAACCTGGGTCTTCATGTATGTGAGGCAAGCACTCTACCACTAAGCCACATTCCCAGCCTTTCTTTACTCTTTAATCATATTAAAACTTAATTATTTTTTGTCAATACCAGATTTGATCTTAGGATCACATGCCTGCTTGACATGCTTACTCAGCTTCCTTGCTTGGCTGGTCCTTTAACTAGAGCCATGTCTCCAGCCCAACTTTTTGCTAATTGAAGATGTAATCTCTTGGACTTTGCTGTCAAGAAAAGATACTGTGAAACCAAGATACTCTGGAACTCAGCTCCCTAAGTAGCTAGAATTGCAGGTGTAAGCCAGTGGTACCCAGCTATTAATCATATTAAAACTCTTAAATGAATTTGTAATCTATTAAATTTCCCTAAAGAGGAGTAAACTAGAAAACTCAATGAGTAATAATTGATTTTAAAATTATAGTTATAGTACATAGAACATCATAATAATTAGTACATTTTCCAAAAATTCTCCAGAGATAATGAACATTAGTAGGTGGAAAATAAACATTTTGCCACAATTAAAACACTTGAGTGTGGGGCTGGGAAGGTGGCTCAGAGGTATAGTACTTGCCTTGCATGCTCAAGGCCCTGGGTTCGATTCCTCAGCACCACATAAGAAAAAAGCCGGAAGTGGCGCTGTAGCTCAAGTGGTAGAGTGCTAGCCTTGAGCTGAAGAGCTGAGGGACAGCACCCAGGCCCAGAGTTCAGGCCCCACGACCGGACCCAAAAAAAATAAATAAATAAAACACTTGAGTGTAACTCAGTAAACAACAGAAAATGTAGTTATTCACTACTAGGCTTTGATTTATAGGCCTTTAACCTTGACCAATTATTGGTGGAAGAACTTGAGTGAAAAATAAAAATGACAAAGGACTCAGGAGAATCTGTAAAGAACTCTCAAAAACTATACTGTAAGAAAACAACTCACTGTCGATAGGAAATATACTCATTACCTTGCTCATGTAACAGTATTTTTACAATAAAAAATATAAAAAAAAAAAAAAAAAGAAAACTCACTGGACACCAATGGCTCGCAGCTGTAATCCTAGCTACCCTAGAGGCTGATATCTGAACCAGCTTGGGGAAGAAAGTCCATGAGACTCTTTATCTCCAATTAATCACCAAAAAAGTTAGAAGTTCCTGTGGCTGGTATCTCATACCTGTAATCCTAGCTACTCAAGAGGCTGCGATCTGAGCATCAAGGTTTGAAGCCAGACTAGGCAGGAAAATTCATGAGGTTCATCTCTAATTCACCACCTAAAAACTGGAAGTGGAGCTGTGCCTTGAAGTGGTAGAGTGCTGGCCTTGAGCAAAAATGCTCAGAAACAATGCCTACACCTGGAGTTCAAGCCTGACTTAAAAAAAAAAGGAAAGAAAACAACGTAATAAATGAATGGGTGAATTTAAAAAGTCATTTTATCACAGCCAGTTACAAAAACTTGCAGCCTCACTGTTTTGTTTTGTTGTTTGCTGTTGTTGTTGTTGTTGTTTTGCCAGTCCTGGGACTTGAACTCAGGGCCTGGGCACTGTCCCTGACCTCTTTGTACTCAGAGCTAGTTCTCTACCATTTAAGCCATAGCACCACTTCCAGCTTTTTCTAAGTAGTTTACTGAAGGGTCTCACCATTTTCTTGCCTGAGCAGGCTTTGAACCATCATCTTCAGATCTGAGCCTCCTGAGTTGCTAGGATTATAGGCATAAGCCGCAGGTGCCTGGCTCAATCCTTGTTTTATTTATTATTTTATTGGTCATGGGGCTTGAACTCTGGGCCTGAGCGCTGCCCCTCAGCTCTTCAGCTCAAGGCAAGTGCTCTACCACTTGAAGTATAACGCCACTTATGGTTTTTTGGTGGTTTATTGGAGATAAGAGTTTCACGGACTTCCTTGCCCAGGCTGGCTTTGAACTGTGATCCTCAGATCCCAGCCTCCTGAGTAGCTAGGATTACAGGTGTGAGCCATGGGTGCCTAGCTTCAATCCTTGTTTTAATAAAGCAAAAATCTCATCCTCTTTTAACTACTTTGAGCTACTTAGGGTCATAGAGATGTCCCCGCCTATATATTTGTTTTGCAGAAGATTATGAAGTAGTCCTTGGGGACACAACATGATGTCATTGGATATCTGAATGAAATTGAATGAAGCCAGGTCTAGGGGCTTAGAGGCACTAGAGTATTCCATGGTAAGTGGTGAAAGATGTTGTAGCATCATTTGTAACTTTATGGCCTGGAGTGTGTCAGAACAACAGATCTGCTGTGGGCTCACTGTGGTAGGTGGAAGTCAGCAAGGTTTTAAACACAGGTGCTATCTTAGTTCTGAATCCAAGGGCAAATAATTGAAAGTTTTAACTGTACTTGTTGGACTTTAAGGGCTCCTTATCTTGGAGAAGAGTTTTAAGACACTCTTTCTGTGTGTGTGGTACTGAGGAATTGAACCCAGGGCTTCTTACATGCAAGGCAAGCACTCTACCACTAAGCCACATTCCCAGCTGTCTGCCAAGTCTTGTTTGTGCTTGTTAGCATGTTAAAATTCCTGGTCACTATGATGATTGCTCCTAGAGGAATGACATACCAGGTCAAGTAGGGGTCTAGCAATAGGTCTGTCTGAAAGAGTGGCCTTTCATAAAGGAAGGACTTACTCAAAGGGACTAACATGGATTTTTGTCTTCGGAGTGATCTGGGTGTGAAGTACTATTGGGAGCAAGGTGACCTGCAGTAATTTGGGCAGGGTGTCTTTTTAGGGTATGGATAGCTCTTTCTACCTTTCCTGAAGATTGTGGGTACCAGGCCGCATATAGGTAGGATATAATGTGAAGAGCCTGGCAGACAAAGGCAAGGACCATTCTCTGAATGGGGTGGGTGGTGGCAGTGTGGTTCCATGAATCCACATATGTGAAAAAAAATGCCATCTAGAACTATACTTTACTTGCCAAGGTCAGTATCCGGATTTGGGTTTCAGTTTTAGTTATATAAGAAATAACTTTTGAGCCAGGCGTCTGTGGTTCAGGCCTCTAATCCTAGCTACTCAGGAAGCTGAGATCTGAGGATCACTGTTCAAAGCCAGCCCAGCCAGGAAAGTCCATAAGACTTTTTATCTCCAGTAAACCACCAGAAAACTGGAAGTGGAGCTGTAACTCAAGTGGTAGAGCACTTGCCTTGAGCTGAAGAGCTGAGGGACAGTGCCCAAACCCAGAGTTCAAGCCCCATGACAGACCAAAAAAGAAAGAAAGAAAGAACTTTTGGTTGAAACATGGAATCTCTCCCATCTTTACAGCTTCCTGTGAATTGCCAATTACTTCCAAATAAAGTTTTCCAAAATATTAATATACACAGTAAATCTCAAATGCATTGAGCTCAGTGGAGAGACATGTTCAAGGCTCTTTTCGCTTTATTACCTATATACTTCCTGTATGATTCCATTTATATGAAAGGGAAAACTGTTTAACTGAGAGAACATAATGGTGGTGGCCTGTGATGGGGGATTGGTTGCCAGGGATTGGTCGCACAGAGGAACTTGGAGGGACAGTGGAATGGTGTATATCTTGATGGTGGTATTGGGTATGCAACTCCCTGTATCTGTCAAAGATTCTTAAACTTTAAAAGGGTGAATTTTATTTTTTTATTAAAATCATTTTTTAAAAAAGGAAAGTAATAATCAAATCCATTTCCTAAGAATTTACCTTTTTCATGACAAGTTGTAGAGAAAGTTTTAAGAAAGGCTGTGTTTTCTCTCCCAGCAGGTGATGTCATGAGTGAAGAAGACATGCTTCAGGCAGCTGTGACCATGTCTTTAGAGACTGTGCAAAACAATTTAAAAACAGAAAGAAAACAGTGATCCCTTTACAAATCATTTCCATATTCATACTTCCTAACATTGTCCTGCGTGATTACAGCATAGGGTCCATTTTGGTCATGTGTCAGAGGTACCAGTGTTCACCAGAGGAAGGGAGACACTTAGGTAGTATGCAGACAAAATGATGAGAGAGTGAAAATATGGGCCAGGTGCAGACTTGATTATGATCCTCCAGACACTAGCCAAAGAGGCATTCAGCAATTAAAGAAATGTAAAATAGTTTTTCTAAATGTACCTTTTTGGGGTTTTTTTTCAGTGTGCAATATCTAACACCTGAATTATTAGGATTCCATTTGCAAGCACACCAATTAGCTCTTGCCACAGAACTTGTTCTATACTGTTATTTTCTTTTTCATTCTGCTGTAATTTGGCTCATGTTAATCATCTAATAATTGCTTTATTTTGCATTAACCAAATTGACCTTTTAGGAAAGTGTCTCTGTCATCTATCTTGATACTATTAAATAGGGCTCCAGAAAGATCAGCCTTTCTTCCCCTAATTACATGTAGTGTGCATTTGGATGTTTTCTTTTGTCACTGTCTCTGATCACGACATCTCTGCTATCTGGTTTTCACATTGATTTTTTCATCTTTTTTTTTTTTTTTACAATTCTTTTGAAATCTTTTCTGAGCATCTGCTTTTAAGTCTTCTACAGTGGGATCATTATTTCATGAGTTCGGTGCATTCCTAAACTCTGAAATCAGCTTTGCACACGTATTTGAGAATAAACAAGCTTTTTATTTTGTTTTGCTTTGAAATGTGTGAGCAAGTGCTTTCTCCTATGCCTTCTGGATCTCTTTTCATTATATCACAATCTCTGAGCTTCATTGTAACCCTTCTTCTTGCACCTTATTTCTTCTCTAATTGAGAAAGGTAGGCAAAGCATAGTACACAGCAGATCAACTTCTAAGACTTAGCGCATGCACCCACCATGAATATATGATATGTGAAATTCCGCCCTTAAGCTTAGGTTAGCAGTAGGTTCATTTGATCTATTCTATGACTGGAGCTTTGTGCTCTGTTTACAACTGGTTCCTGGAACGTAGATATCTGCTTCACAGTTTTTAGCAGTGTAGTTAAACAAAGATGGTGATCTGGAACATGAAAATAATTTACTAATGAAATTTATAATATAATTTGACACTTGCATCATGTCTGACTAGCTTAAGAATTGTAGAAGTCACAGTACTTAATGAGCTTGTAAATAGGAAAGTCCTTAATTTTGATAAACTTTCTTTTACGGGGATACACAGTTTCTTGCTGGGTTATTGCAGTGGCATGATTTGGGTGAAAATTAACCATGTCTGTCTGAAATTGGGTGTTTTAGATTGTTACTTGCTCTCTATCCCTTATGCTCAACCCTTCTCGAGGCCCTTATAAATGCTGAATTGTACATAAACTAGAATTCAAGAAGAAATTGCAGCCAACTACATAGAGAAGTACAAATACAATGTGTTAACGCCAACTACATAAAGAAGTATAAGTATGGTATGTTACCCCTAAGGCTGCACACATTTTATCAGGGAAAGTTTTTTGATGTAGGATTTATTGCTAACTAAAAGAGATGAAAAAATATTTTTATTTATGATTAGGAAAATAACTTTTTCTTGGATAGAACAGATATTTTTAGTCATGGTTTTGTGCCAATTAATTTTTTCTGAAGTTATTCTCACAAAATCAGACATTTTTTAAAATCTAAGATTTTCTTTCAACAATTGAAAATGTTTCAGAAGAACCATGAAACTTTAAAACTGCTAGGGGTGAGTTCAGTGCCTCTCCCTAAGACTTGTAAATAAATGTGCTATCATTCAACATTTGTGTCATTATCACGGTGAATCATATTTTCCCTGGACATTTGGCCTTTTATTCCCTTTGAAAAATTACATTAAACTTTCATATACTTGATGAGCTACCTAGTATAAAAGTGGAAAAGCCAATATGCAATGCAGAGTTTTAATTTTAGAGTTTTATACACTTTATATTATACATCTCAGTTAAAAAGGAAAGAAAATTATGTCATATTGAGAAAATATGGCTTGTTGACTTTTATTAGAGGCTTTTGAAGCAGAGCTGAACATACACTGGATACATTTGAATGTGTTTAGTTTGTTTTTAAACTGTTACATTTGACAGGCAGATTTGGAATCACCATTGATCTTCATCTTGTTTGGCCTAATTTATCTGTTTAGATTCAATTCTTTTAATTGATTAGTCAATAGAAACAAATGCCATTGCTTATAAATCTACTATCAAGAAAAACTGTCCTGCTAAGAAGCATGTAAAAATTTCCATTCTGTTTTACTAATTGGGAACACTTTTATGTTTAATATTTAAACTATTGGTATCATTTTTCTAATGTATAATTTGTCTTACCAGGATTAAATTTGTACAATGATGATGTTAGGGTTACAAGATTGAGCAACTTGGAAAATACACTTCCATGTTTTTATATGTCATGGATGTGATGAATAATTTACATTTTAAAAATTCAGAGTAAGCCAGGTTCCAGTGGCTCACACCTATAATCCTAGCATAGGAGGCTGAAATCTGAGGATCACAGTTCAAAGCCAGCCCAGGCAGGAAAGTCCATGAGACAATTATTTCCAATAATATACTACTCAGAAAAAGCCAGGAGTGGTGTTGTGGCTCAAGTGGTAGAGCATTATCCTTGAACAAAGGAAGCTCAAGGACAGAGCCTAGGCTCAGAGTTCAATCCCCCTCACTGGCAAAACAAAAAACAAAAACCACATACCTTACTCCCTACCCCTCCCCCCCAAAAAATAAGTCAGAGTAGTTGACCTCTGAAAACAATATACATTTTTACAGTTATTAACATAGAAATAGTTCAGTAATTAAATGATTTGTTGAAAGGGCTGCTTCAAACTCTACATTAAATTCTATGATCTTGGCCAAATAGTTTACAATTCACACAATATTTTAAGGAGGTGCTTTTTTCTTTAAAAATTTGGTTTTCATTAATGAAGGCTTTATTCATGATGCCAAAGTTAATGATAAAGATAGCTGAATACTAGTTGAGTATTATTGACAAAATTACTGTGTCTATATTGTTTTATTTAGCACAAAGTTGAATACAATAAATTGTATTCTGGCCATATTTTGAATGCCTATATTCAAAATATAGGAATTATTCTCTAATGCCAGTGCCAAGATAAATACTTAAAACTGGCTCACTGAACTTGTACAAATCCAAAGATTCGGGGCATAATTAAATTATGCCCTGAATTTAAAAAAAAATCTTACTTTGGAAAATTTTGATCTTTTAAGATTTTTAGGAGGATTCAATAATATTGAAATTTCCTATTAAAAACTTTATCTGCAGATGTGAGGATATACTAAGTAGTAGAACACTTGCCTGCCTAGCATACTTAAAGCCTTGGGTTCAGTCTCCAGCACCAAATAAACAACACCTAAAACCTTTATCTGCAATTAGAGGCTTTAAGCTAGTGTTTTCAATGTGAATTTTATAGTTGAGGAGGCAGCTCAGTAGTAGTCTTACCTAGCTTGTCAAAACTCCTGGTTCAGCACTTAGAGAAAATAAAACTTTTCCAAGTGA
This sequence comes from Dipodomys merriami, assembly GCF_024711535.1. Taxonomy (NCBI): domain Eukaryota; kingdom Metazoa; phylum Chordata; class Mammalia; order Rodentia; family Heteromyidae; genus Dipodomys; species Dipodomys merriami. The sequence continues at coordinate 91,597 of NW_027203359.1, forward strand.
ATTGTTCATGGGTGTTCCAAGTATGAAGATATATGTGAAATTTTTAATAAAGGTAAAACAGACTGGATCATGTGGTTGTTTCAGTAATGTGAATAATTTTCCATGGTTTCATGTTCAAAATAACACCTTCATTCTAATTTTACCCTTTATAACATCTTTTCCTGAAGAAAGAGACTGGCCTTTTATTGTTTTTTCAAAGTCTTATACATAATAAAAGTTTTGTTTGAATGTTTCATGAATGAAAAGATATTTGACATAATTTCTGAATGTTGATTTTTTTATAATTTGAGAAACACTTTTGCTATTGTTTATCCTAAATAGCTGGCATTTTAAGAATCCTAACAATATAACTAATTTTATGGCAATTGGCATGTTTAAATACAGGTGAATTGATACATATTTAGGACTGGATTGATTTCATAGAAAAAGCATTAGAATGGAAATTGATTTAAGAAGCAACCATTTGTCTGTTGCATAGTTGAGGTGGAATGTTTGCTGGAATATTTTTAATGCTTTTTTTTGAAAGAGGAAAACACATTTGAAATGTGATTGTCTAATTTCTACAACACTGGATTATTAGGAATAACTTCTTAAGACTTACTCTTCTGTATAAATATTTGAAATTCAAGTGCAAAAATACAAGATAAGCCACATCATCTTTCACCCTGATACAAGTGCACCAAGGCAGTGCCATTTGCTCAGGACCCAGCTCTGCTGCCCTTCCTTCCTTCCTTCTCTTGGAGTCACTCCACACACAGGCCTTCCTCACTTCTACTCCTTGAAAGCCGGGCTTCCAAAGCACTGTTGAGGGCTCTATTGTGGATGTGGATGATTGATCAATGAGTTGTATTTTAAATATCAAAGATTATTAAATAAAGAGAATGTTTGCTTTTTTAATTTCTGCTGTGTGTTGATCATTGGTGAGTCCATAGCTCTACTGTTCAAGGGATCAGAAGGCAGGTGGGCAGTTGAGAGAAGCATTGTCTATGGAGCTTCTCTATCCAGGGAGCATTGTATTCTTAACCCAGCTGCAGAGGTAAACCAAGCAGGCCAGGGCAGCTTCTAGTAGCTTGCCAGAAGGTCTATTATCACCTGGTCCCCTCTTTTTTTATTTTACCATGATGGGGTTCAAACCCAGGGCTTTGGGTGTGCTGGGCAAGGGCTTCACCACTGAGCTACATCCTCAGTCCTTCCTCCTCCACCAGTTTTCCTCAATTTCACGTTTTAATTGGAAATCTGATTTTAAATATTAGCTCAGTTATTCTTCAGCTCAGAGAGGTACAAGAACATTAGGGAGAATTTTTTTTAAGTCAGTTGTGGGGTTCAAACGTGGGGCCTGGGTGCTGTCCCTGAGCTCTTTCGCTCAAGGCTAGCCCTCTACCACTTTGAGAAAGTTTTCTTTTTTTGGGGGGGGGGGATCCGGTCGTGGGGCCTGAACTCTGGGCCTGAGCACTGTCCCTCAACTCTTCAGCTCAAGGCTAGCACTCTACCACTTGAGCCACAGCGCCACTTCCGGCTTTTTTCTTTTTGCTTATGTGGTGCTGAGGAATCGAACCCAGGCCTCATGCATGCCAGGACAGCGCTTTACCACCAAGCCACCTTCCCAGCCTGCCCTCTACCACTTTGAGCCACAGTTCCAGTTCTGGTTTTCTGATGGTTAATTGGAGATAAGAGTCCCACGGACTTTCCTGTCTAGGTTAGCTTTGAACTGCAATCCTCAGATCTCATCCTCCTCAGTAGGTAGGATTACAGGCGTGAGCCACCAGTGCCTGGAATAGGAACAATTTTTTTTTTAAGTGTGTGTTGCCTCATTTTATCTAATTCTGGACACCAGAATCCAAATGTAAAACAGTCTAAGCCACAAAACATTTTAGTCAACAATGAATGACATAAACATCAGTCTCATAAGATTAAAGTATAGTCCAGGTCTGTATTGAACAGGTCCAACTGGGTCTGTTAAGTACATGTTGATAGCTGCATGATGGTGCAATCACCTAATAAAGCACCCTCAGCACTGCCTTCGTAATTAAATGGCATTTACTAGCTGGAATCCATAGAGACTAAGGAGTATATTCTCAGAATTTATAATGGTGTGTGTCATTCAGTCCTTAGGATTGGGGACAAATATTAAAATGTTTTTCATAGGCCTTATCTCAACATACTATACAGCTCTGCACTAAGCAAAACCAATTCATTGAATCTGGTTTGCCACCAAATGGCTCAGATCTCAATACTCATCTGTGAGCCTCATGAAATACAAGTTGATTTGAAGGCCCATTAATTAAAATAATAGTTAACTTTATTCTAGAGATTTGTATGCTTTAGGACTTTTAAACCATTTTGTGCATGTGTGTGTGTCAGCAAATACTCAAAAGGTTTACACCATGGCTAATTTCACTCCAGCTGACTTCTTTAGACTTTAGACATTTTTCCTTGATATGCTTCCTCATACATCTTAATTCAAGTCTTCCCACCTCAGGCATTCTGTGACACTCATTGACTCATTTCCTTTGCCCTTTTGCTACCCTTGCCCCTAAATTTCATTGGCCAACCCTTGCCATGAGGACTCCTGCACCCTGAGCTACTAGCATTTGTTCCATTCTTTTGTGCCTGGGACCTTGAAAAGGAGAGGTGCCACAATATTGAATTTGGCTCCTATAGTAAAGCTCTCGACTTCTTACCCCATCTTCTTGTGTCCTTTTCTTCATTTCCTTGTCAGATTGAGACAACAAACCTGAGAGCTCCTAGACAGAATTAACAGAATCGGGCAGTCAATTAAACCTATGGCTTTTAGATGGTCAGAAATAATTTATGTCGGGCTGGGAAGGTGGCTCAGTAGTAGAGCGCTTGCCTTGCATGCATGAGGCCCTGGGTTCGATTCCTCAGTACCACATAAGCAAAAAGAAAAAAGCTGCAAGTGGCGCTGTGGCTCAAGTGGTAGAGTGCTAGCCTTGAGCTGAAGAGCTGAGGGACAGTGCCCAGGCCCAGAGTTCAGGCCCCACGACTGGACCCCCCCCCCCAAAAAAAAAATTCATGTCACTCATTTTTTATTCAACAATTAGGGTGCTTGCCGGGGCCAAGCATGGTTCTAGATTCTTAAACATACAAATTATGAGTAAGAATATTCATATTGTGCTCTCATGACCGTTGTGTTTTGGTAGTAGGCTGTGAGGATATGTTTGATGAACCTGAGTCTTCATAGCACTAAGAGCTGTTCTCATTCTGTGTGCTAGGAAGACCAAGACAGAGTAACTGGGAGTAGGGCTGCTTAGACTGGAGTTTAAGGAAGACCCCTAAGGACAGGGCATTTGAACACCTGAAAAACAACAAAAGGAATCATGAAAAGGAGAGGTGCCACAATATTGAATTTGGCTCCTATAGTAAAGCTCTCGACTTCTTACTCCATCTTCTTGTGTCCTTTTCTTCCATTTCCTTGTCAGATTGAGACAACAAACCTGAGAGCTCCTAGACAGAATTAACAGAATCGGGCAGTCAATTAACCCTATTGAAATTTTACTATAAATTCACTGAAAATAAGCACTGCCAGAAAAAGATGCAAATTTTCATACAAGAGTTCAGATTTCCAGGAGAGCCTCTATTGCCTGGTACTGAAAGGTTAAAGTTTGAAGCAGTGACCACCATGTGTTGCTTGTTTCTGCTTGTTTCTTGTGGTGGTAATCAAAACACCTGGTTGGTTGTGTGCCTTTATAAGACCTGCAAATCCTTAGCTCGGGGCTCTCCTCCTAGGCTCCCCTGTGTTGGAGTGTAGGATGAGGCCCGAGCTGCAGCCCATTTAAATAAAACAGCTGTAGAGTCTGACTCTCGGTGGTGGTCTTGTGGGGGGTCCTGCGACCTGGTATAACAGTACAATCACATTCCAAATATTGAAGGCACTACCAATGTTGTGTCATATGATGTAATCGACACAGCCCCCTCCTGTGAATAAAATCAGACAGATGCCATTATATTTGAGCTATGCCTACAGAAATGCACTACCACAAAACTGTGGTAGTTTTCCTGGCAGCTGACACATGTCCAACTACTGGAAACCCATGACAACTTTTCTTCCATCAGTGAGGAAAGCAAACAAGCTGGGTGCTGACGTTTCCACAGCCAGTGTGTGTGTGTGTGTGTGTGTGTGTGTGTGTGTGTGGCTGAGGATTGTGGGACTAGTGGTGTTTTCACAGCTAGTGCCTGTAGTATCATAGGAGTGGTGACATTAAAAGGTCTTGTCTAAGCTGGGTGCCAGTGGCTCATGCCTGTAATCCTAGCTGAGATACAAGGATCACATTTCAAAGCCAGCCCAGTGGTACAACACTAGCCTTAAGCTGAAGAGCTCAGGGACAGCACCCAGGCCCAGAGTTCAAGCCCCACAACCGGAAAAAAAGTAATATTAAAAGGTCTTGTCTATTAAGTTGCCCTGCTGAGAAAAGGTTATGTTTCATAAACTTCATGGAGGTTTACTTTGTGAAAAAGCCCATGAATGTGAGGCAGGATAGGCAGAATTAACCAGGAGGTAGACTGAGGAAAGTTAAGCTCCCCTCTCACTGTAGCTAGTTCTAGATCTTGTTACAATGACAGGAGATAAAAGAAAAGCTTTGGGCATCTCCCTTCACCATTAAAATAGTAAAAAGCTGCAAACTCTTCATGTATAGGGAGAGACAGAAATATAAACCTATTTGAAGAAAGAAGCTTGAAATTCATCTATTGCCCTTGTGTGTTATGAAGGCCCAGATACATTTCCTTACTGTAAAACAATAACAGTATCCAGGGCTGGGAAGTTGGCTCAGTGGTAGAGTGCTTGCATGCATGAGGCCTTGGGTTCGATTCCTCAGCACCATATAAGCAGAAAAAGCCAGAAGTGGCCCTGTGGCTCAAGTAGAAGAGCGCGCTAGCCTTGAGCTGAAGAGCTGAACACCCAGGCCGAGTTCAAGCCCCACAACTGGCAAAAATAAAAATAAAAAATAAACTATCCATCTTACCCACCCACAGCCACCATCTAAGGTCTAGGAATTGATAGGAGAGAGGATCACATGATTCAGCCAGCTCAGAAAGTATAAAGACTACAGAAGACTCAAGTTGAATTCCCACCTCTAGTCTTAGTGTGGGAGCAGGGAACCGGAGCGTTTGTCTTTTCTGTTTCTTCCTTCTTTATAGTATACTAAACTCCTTGCTAATTTTTACACCTTGTGAGACTTTTTCCTCACAAAAAGTGGATCCCAAGGATCTGTGATTTGGAGTGGAAAACTGGGAAGCTGAGGTGGAACCCCAAAAACCTCCCATCAGGTGGCATGAAAGAAGACAAAAAGTTTTAATTGTGATCTGGAAAGATACCAGAGCAGATTTCTACTATAATCAATAAAAATGGTGTTCCCATTGGTCGGCACCCATACCTCTCGCTGTAATCTTAGCTAATCAGGAAGCTGAAATGTGAGGATAACGGTTGGAAGTCAGCCTGCGCAGGGAAGTCTATGAGACATTCCAATTAAAAAGAGGACCTGTGGCTCAAGTGTGTGTGTATGGTGTGTGGGGGGCGGGGAGGGGGGGTTATGGGGAACTCAGGGACCGACCCCGCCTCCTCCAGGTGTGCCCTGCCTGGACCTTTGGGTTTTTGTTTTGCCAGTCCTGGGGCTCAAACTCAGGGCCTGGACACTGTCCCTGAGCTCCTTTTGCTCGGGGATAGCACTCTATGCCACTTACGCCACAGTGCCACTTCCAGCTCCTTCTGTTTATGGGGTGCTGAGGAATCGAACCCAAGGCTTCACGCATGCTAGGCAAGTACTCTACCTCTGAGCCACCTTCCCAACCTTGGACCCTAGGGTTTGCAGCCAACTCTCTGAAACACTTTGATTTCTCCCTCCGCGGCCGGAACAGAGCGGCCCCTGGGCAGGAGGAACGACACACTGACGTGGGATAAGTAACGGGTGGAATGACCCGGTCATGTCTCCCTCTGCCCTCTTAGAGTGGATAAAATCGGTTAGGTTTCAACAACGCGCCGGTCCTCAGGAATTTCCCCGGACGCCCGAGGAGGTCGCCGCCGCGCCGGCCCTCTGGCTACGCCTTCAGCTCGGTTTTGCTCTAGGAGTCCTCCAGGCCCGGACAGCCCTCACTCGATTCTCCACAATCCCACAGTCCCTTGCGCCAAGGGCACTTCCGGCGCCGGCGCCAGGCCCCTCTGCACCCTGGCCGCGCGTCTCGATGGTCCCTGGCCGCTGGCCGAGTGGTGTCATGGCGGCGGGCGTCGAGTTGGCAGGACGAGTCCTCAGGACTGGGGAGAGTCGCTGAAACTCAGGAAGGCCCCCCCGCGGCCCCCGCAGCTCGCACGGCGAGGAGCCGAGGGAATGAGACGAAGCCCCGCGAGGGTGTCTCCGTCGCTGGCGGCGGCCCTCCGCTGAAGCCCCCGGCCGGGTTACTCCTATTTTTCCAGGCAGAACCCGGCCGTTGCTAGGAGCTCGAATTCGGCCCTGGAACCCGGAGCTGTGCCCGGGCTCGCCTGCCGCGGCCGGAGGACCCGGGGCGTGACGTCCGACGACGCGGAGCGGGCCGGGCCGGAGCGGGCCGCGCCGCCCCCCACAGCCGCCGCGGCGATGTCGTCCTGGCTCGGGGGCCTGGGCTCGGGCCTGGGCCAGTCCTTGGGTCAGGTCGGGGGCAGCCTGGCCTCGCTCACGGGCCAGATCTCCAACTTCACCAAGGACATGTTGCTGGAGGGGACGGAGGAGGCGGAAGGTACCCGCGGGGCGGGCAGGGGCGGAGGGGGAGGGCGGCCGGGGGGTGGGGGGAGACCCGGGCCACGTCCGTTTGGTCCCCACTTCCAGCTGTCAGGAGACGTGGACGGGCCGTCCAGCGGTGACACGCCGCCCTTTTCTCTTGGCGCTCCTCCTTCCCCCGAGCCGGGTTTCCGTGAGGAAGGGCCTGGGTCCCGGGAAGAGGGCTGGCTTCCCGCCTTTGAATAGTGGAGACTCTGGATGTGTCCGAGTGCCGCGGAACGACCCCGACGCCGGACGCTTTTAGTTTTGTTTAGATCCGGGCGTGCTGATCTCTGACTTTGCCCTCCGTTTGGGGGCGGATCTGCTCTGATTGACTTCCTTTATTTTGACTCGTTTGTTTTTGAAGACAATCACTTGCATTTTTTCCTTATATTTTGTAACAGTTAAAGTAACTCGCAATTAAAACATTTGATGACTGTTGCCCTGTCTTGCGCATATTATTGGTCGGGGAAACATGGCTGTTTTTCTATTCAGATGATTTATGCTTTTGCTTATCGTGATCACGATGCTGGAAAGGATTTTTGTATGTGATTGCCCATTTCTCCTTATTTGAACAGAATAGGGAAGATATTCTTACCGTTTGGGTATCTCTACCAACCATTCATTTTTTTTTTAAGTCCGCATATCTTGTTTTACGATTGAATAATAACCTAGAATTACATGACCATCAGTGATTAATTACTATTTTGGTTCCTTGACATTTCAGCACGTAATGTATGGCTCAATAGAATTTTTCAAATTGTCTGAGTGCAGTGGCTCAGGCCTGTAATCCTAGTTACTCATAGGGAGGCCAAAAGTTGGGATGTAGGTTCAAGGCCACTCCAAGTGAAAAGTTACTGAGACCAGGTCGGAAGCGAAGCTGGGTTTGGGGACTTGGAGGCTGCGGTTCAGCTATGCAGGAAGCACTGGACATAACCTATAGGACTTTTTTAACTGTTGCAAAAAGAGATGGGGGGCGTACCCCCGAGGGTACCGAAGAGGTAGGGCACTAGCCCGCAAATCGGAGAGCCCTGAGTTTAAAAATCCAGCACCGCCAAAATAACAGTTTTGAAAAAAACTTTTTTTTTTTTTTTTTTTTTTTTTTGTTGGTTGGGGGCTTGAACTCTGGGCCTGGGCCCTGTCCCTCAGCTCTGTCCCTCAGCTCTTCAGCTCAAGGCAAGCTCCCTACCACTTGAGCTACAATGCTACTTCCGGTTTTCTGAGTGTTTTATTGAGATGAGAGTCTCCTGCCGTGCTGGCTTTGAACCATGATCCTCAGGATTACAGGCGTGAGCCACTGGTGCCTGGCTGAAAAAAAAATTTTTTAATAATTTTTTTTGAGATGAAGTGATTACATAAATTTCACAAATTTCACAAACAGTTTAACCTTCACAAGGCAAATTGTCATTGTCATGGTCTATAAAGTTTGTGAATTCTGTGAGCTTTTACAATACAACTATTTCTTCCACATTGGGAGATATGAACTTTTCTTTCCTTTTGCTTAGTGTAAGCTGTTCTCTTTCCCTCTCATTCTGCCCCTCCTATCACTGTCCTTGAGTTGTGTAGTTTGTTTTCATCACTGTCCAGTGCAGCTGATGGGCTCCTCTGTTGTATGTTTTCCCTGGTTTTCCTCTGATTCTGTGCCCTCCTAGTTTCCCTCAGATATGTGTGTATGTGTATATCTATCTATCTATCTATATATATATATATATTCACACACATGGAGTCATTTAGAAATAATACGACAAAATTAAGTAGAGGTCCTTTGTTTCTTGAGTCCTGTTTACTTTGTCATATCTCCTTGCATTTTGAATTTAACATCCACATATCAGAGAGACCATGTGCCATTTGTCTCTCTGCTCCTGGATTACCTCGCTCAAGATGATTTGTTCTAGTTCCATCCATTTCCCTGTCCCTTTCTAATGGTTGCATAATAATCCATTGTATATAGGTACCACAGTTTTGGGATCCATTCATCTGTAGTGGGGAGTTTTGAAAATTTCAGTCAAGGTCTGTCTCCAGGGAAATATTGGACTGGTCTTTTAGAAAATGCCTTTCCTTTTCTTTCTCTCTCTCCCCTCTCTTTTTCTTTCTTTTTAAAATTAGTTTACATTAGTTATAGGGAGAGTATTCCCTTGTTGCATTTCACACATTTACAGTGTATTCTAATCAATCTCAACCCCTCTGTCACTCTTCCTGCCTCTCTTCTTCAAGACAATTTTATTAAAAAAATTTTTTTTTAACATACTGGGGATTGAACTAGGGCTTTACCACTTGAGGTACATCTCCCACCTTAACAATTTTATTTCCTTTTTCTTTTTTGCCAGTCCTGGGGCTTGAACTCGGGGTCTGGACACTGTCCCTGAGCTTTTTTGCTAAAGAACTAGCACTTTGAGCCACAGCGCCACTTCTGGCTTTTTCTGTGTCTGTGATACTGATGAATGAAAGCACTCTACCACTAAGCCACATTCCCAGCCTTCCTTTTATTATTATTATTAGAATTTATTTATTTATTTATTGTCAGTTGTGAGGCTTGAACTGTGGGTCTGGGCACTGTCCTCAGCTCTTCGGCTCAAGGCAAGCACTCTACCACTTGAGCCACAGTGCCACTTCCAGTTTTCTAGTGGTTTATTGGAAATAAGAATCTTACGGACTTTCCTGCCTGGGCTGACTTTGAACTGGGATCCTCATATCTCAGCCTCCTGCATAGCTAGGATTACAGGCATGAGCCACTGGTGCCCGGCACACTTCTACTACTTTGAGCCACAGTGCCACATCCAGTTTTATTTCTTATAAGTTAATAAATTAGCATTCTGTTTACTTTTTCTTGGAGAAGGGTACTGGGGATTGAACTCAGCACTTCAAAACATGCTAAATAACCATCTCTGCCACATAGCTGTACCTCAACACCTATTTTTAAAAATTATGGTTTAATTGAGCTTGGCTAGTATTTAGTTGAACTTGAGAAAAGTAGTTTGATAGAAAATGCTTAGAGCCTGGCACTGGTAGCTCATGCCTGTAATCCTAGCTACTCAGGAGACTGAGATCTGAGGATCGCGGTTCAAAGCCAGCCCAGGCAGGAGAGTCTGTGAGACTCTTATCTCCTATAAACCAGTAGAAAACCATAAGTGGCACTGTGGCTCAAGTAGTAGTAGAGCACTCTCCTTGAGCTGAAGAGTGCAGGGACAGCACCCAAGCCCAGAGTTCAAGCCCCAACGACCAACCAAAAAACAAAAAAAGAAAATGCTTAGGATAAACATTTCTTGAACTCTTATTTACAGAATAAAATCTAGATCTCTAAAGTTTTGAGAGATCAAGGACTAAACTTGGGTTCAGTCTCTTCTGGTTGCCACAACTATGTACATTCACATATACAAGTTTGTACTCACAGCTTCTGCTCTATTGAACTTTGTTATGTATTTACGTAATTCCAAACCTCTGCATGAAAAGACTGCTTCGACCTCATTTGCCTGGAACATATGACTGCTTACTTATCAACTTGGTGAGATCATTCTGACTTCAATACAAGTTGAGTTGATTGGCAGAACTTTATGACCCTTCTCTGTAGTACTTACCATATTGAGTTATGATTTATCATCCCTCTATACCCAGAGTGGGGACTGTGAATTTTTTTTTTTACTCTTACATGTGCTTTGATGCATACATGTTCAATAGAAATTATGGGAGTGAGTGATCTGAAATCTGCTAAGCTGCTTTCATTTTGCTTTTGAGAAAAATCTATGGCACTTTATTAAAATTGCTTTGTCCTTGGTCCTTAACAGTGTTAGACCTTAAGGTTGATTCATTATGACCAGGAAAGAACATTCAATTTCAATTCTAAGATAATCATGGTTAAATTTAACTCTTTCAGACTAAATGTTAATTTTTTAAAATTTCTTTGTCGAGATTAAGTAATTATAAATTTCACAGTATTATGGTGTACTGATTCTTAGCTAAAGTCACCAACACATTTTTTTTTTCCCCCGTTGTGGAGTTTGAACCCTGGGCTTGAGTGCTGTCCCTCAGCTCTTCAGTTCAAGGCTAGCACTCTACCACTTGAGCCACTAGCGCCACTTCCTGTTTTCTGGTGGGTTATTGGAGTTAAGAGTCTCACAGACTTTCCTGCCTGGGCTGGCTTTGAACCGCCATCCTCAGATCTCAGCCACCTGAGTAACTAGGATTACAGGTGTGAGCCACCAGCACCAGGCTAACCAACACATTTTAATCTTCACAATACAAATTGTAATTATCTTGATCTACAAAGCTATTCTTTTCCTTTTGTATCATTTAATGGCTTATTTTATTACTTTATTTTAACATTGGAAAGGTAGGCTACAGTTCATTTATCTAGCAAGCATTTAGAGTTCCTAATTGTGGCAGAAATGAAAAAGGAAATAATTTCAAAGTAGCGCTATTGGTACTTTGTGAAAACCATCCATCTTTACAATAGTAGGTCACTATTCTACCAATACTATATTGAAGTAGTCAAGGTTGACAGCTTGGGCTTTTAAATTAGATAGATATGGGTTGAAATTCTAAGCACATTACAAGTTGTGGGAATTGGGGCAAATTATTAGATACCTAACCTCTAAAAATCAGTTTTCTTATCTATTAAAAAGGAACAATCTTACCAGTTGTAGTGTTTGAGAATTAAATAAACTCATGAGTATAAAATGAATTGTACTTAGCAGTTAACAAGTACTAAAATGGATATTATGTTTTTCCCCACAGAGAAATCAGAATTTGTTTTCAAGATATCTTCCCTTTACTTTAAAAGTCCAGAAATTGGGTGCTGGTGATAACGCTTAGTGCTAGAGCACCTACCTGGCATGTATGAGGCTCTGGGGTTCATTCCTAGCACCATAAACAAAGGTAGGATACTTTTTAGCTGGAGGAAGGAGAATAGCTAAAGAGAAAGAGGGGTGGTCTGCATAAACCTTGTAATCTAATCCTTGAAACAATTGATGATACTAGCAATTACTTTCCTGTGAAGACTAGATTATACTTTGTCTTCTTCAGAGTAGTAATTAGTCCTTGCTGAGTTTCAAACAAAATGTACCTTCAACCACAAAAGTAACCCTACCTGATTATTTTCAAGACAAGAAGAGTGTTTGTTACCATAGATAATGTCACTTAAAAAAATTAAAAGTTCTGGTACTGAGGCTTGAACTCAGGACCAGGGCACTTTCCCTTAGTTTTATTGTTCAAGGATAGTGCACTACCAGTTTAGGACAGCTACACTTCCAGCTTTTTGCTGGTTAATTGGAGATAAGAATCTCACAGACTTTTCTCTCCTGGCTAGTTTCAAATCACAGTTCTCAGATCTTAGCCTTCTGAGTAGCTAGGATTACAGGTATGCCCAGAAATAAGTATACCACTTGTATTCTTTTCTTATTTTAACTGTAGTTCAGAGGAGTTATTTTGATTAGTTGATTTTTTTTTTTTTGGAGGTCCGGTTGTGGTGCCTGAACTCTGGGCCTGAGCGCTGGTCCCTCAGCTCTTCAGCTTAAGGCTAGCACTCTACCACTTGAGCCACAGCGCCACTTCCGGCTTTTTTCTTTTTGCTTATGTGGTGCTGAGGAATCGAACCCAGGGTCTCAGGCATGCAAGGCAAGTGCTCTACCACTGAGCCACCTTCCCAGCCCTGATTAGTTGATTATTATTTCTCAGACAAGGCTTTATTATGTAGTCCTGGTCTCTGCCTATCAAGTGCAGAAATTACAGACATCTAGCATCACTCCTGGCCCAGAGAAGGCTTTTTTGTAAAGTGCTATGAGTAAAGGGATAAAAATACTAGTAACAAAAGAAATCAAGATACTCATGTAACTGTAACCTCTCTAAACAGTATTTTTACAACAAAAAACATATAAAAAAGAAGAAATTGAGATTGTAACTCTGTGAATGATTTCCTGACACGATCAATAGTGCCATTTTTGCACTGCTTAGCTCTAACTGCTTTTAAATGAAAATGTGCCAGCAGACTGAGCCTATTCCACTTTTAATGAATTGTCCCTGTTATTTTAAATAAGTGTTCTCAGTGTATTTTGGATATTTGTGCAGAGGTCATAATTAGTATTGGGATTGAAAGTTGAAAATAAGGATCCTGAGTAGCTAGGATTATAGATGTGCTACTAGTGCTCTGTCCCTACATTTTTGCTGTTGTTGGTCATGGGGCCTGAACTCTGGACCTGGGTGCTGTCCCTCAGCTCTTCAGCTCAAGGTGAGCACCCTACCACTTGAGCCACAGTGCCACTTCCAGCTTTTTATGCTTATGTGGTGCTGAGGAATTGAACCCAGGGCCTCATGCATGCAAGGCAAGCACTCTACCACAGAGCCACCTTCCCAACTCTGTCCCTACATTTTTAACAAGAAATTCCAAGGGGTAGATATCTATAAGAGATCAGCAAAGAGAATGATCTATGTGACAATGAAGAACATTAGTGGCCAGGAAAGTTGTGATGAAAGTGAAATGACTGGTGTGTTCTGAATTTGCTCTCATATTAGCCTACTATTCAGTTTAAACTCAGTGAAGTGTATTTTCCTTAAAATGCCAGTGTAAGGCTGAGGATAAAGCTATGAGACAGAAATGTAGCCTAGCATGTGCAAGGCCCTGGGTTCAATACACAAACATTTTTTCTCTCTCTCTTTCACCCTCCCTCCCTCTCTCTCTGTCTCTCTCTTTCTCTCCTATCTCTCCTTCTCTGACTCTCTCTCTCTCTCCATATAGTGATAGTACTTATTAAGTATTTAATTTATACTGTGTTTTGTTTTGTTTTTTTTGTAACAGACTTACCTAATTCTGGGAGAAGGGAAATTGAAGCCATTCATGCAATCTTAAGATCAGAGGTAAGAAAAAGATTATCAAAATTTGATTTGTTTTTTTTTGAAACCGTGAGAGGTATTTATACTTTTTGTTCTTTTTTGTTTGTTTTTTTTGTACCATTCCTGGGGCTTCAATTCAGGGCCTGAGGGCTGTCCTTGAGCTTTTTGGCTCAAGGTTAGCACTCTACCACTTGAGCCACAGCTGTGTTTCCAGCTTTTTGGTAGTTAATTGGAGATAACAATTTCCCAGAGTTTCCTGCCTGGGCTGTCCTTGAACAGCAGTCCTGGGATCTTAGCCTCCTGAGTAAGATTTCAGGCATGAGCCATCAGCCCTGGCTCATAAGAAGATCTTATATTTAAAGACAATTGAAAAATATATTCATCTATAACATTATTGAAGTACTGGTCTAAAAAGAAAAGACCTGGCCCAACAAAGACAGTGTTTTGAAGATGCAGTTTACTTTTGGTGAATGTTTTGTCCACATTGTTATATGATACCATTGTCAGTTCTTCATTTGATATGATGATATACTTTAGTTCTTTATGCCTGCAAATGTTAAGACGCTTTCTTCTGCCTTCAAGACTTTGTAACTTTAAGTGCCTGAATAGGTTCACAAGCATACTGACTGAAGAGAGTTAAAGAGGAGAAGCAGTCAAGGGAACCTAGGAGTAAAGGAAGTCCACCTGTGCAAGAGGTTCAGGTGCTCTTATGAGTCATCAGAATATCATGTTCTGAAGAGACTTTCCAACACTTACCATCTCTTGCTGCTGCTGTTTCATGAAAGGAGATATGAAACATTTTATTTTAAGTTGTTATACATATTTTGGTGCTTGAAAAATGGATACAAAGAAGTTAAGAATGTCAAATTAATTTTATGTTTTAGTTGTGATTAGTTGATATCTAGTCATGACTAATTCTGGACTAATAGGACTAATTCTGCTTAGTAAGAATGAAGACATCTTGGACAGGGTTCACAGGAAAGCCATAAAGGAAAGTCTTTCAGAATGGGAACTGTGGTAAAGAACTGTACTATTGGGCTGGGAAGGTGGCTCAGTGGTAGAGTGCTTGCCTTGCATGCAGGAGGCCCTGGGTTCAATTCCTCAGTACCACATAAGCAAAAAGAAAAAAGCCGGAAGTGGTGCTGTGGCTCAAGTGGTAGAACACTAGCCTTGAGCTGAAGAGCTGAGGAACAGCACCCAGGCCCAGAGTTCAGGCCCCACAACCAGACCCCCCCCCCAAAAAAAAAAAAAAAGAACTGCACTATTCTGCCTTGGAATAGGAGCAATGAGAGAGTACACTTAGTAATAGTACTGCAGGAAAAGGTAATCTCAGGGACTGTGGTCAGCATGTTTATTTTACTAAGTATAAAAGACAACACTGGAGTAATTTTGGAGAAAATAGCTACTGACCAGCATTGTTGAACTCTGTTCTCAAGAATTAAGGTGAGATTGTGGAATTTGAAAGTAGAGGTACCTCTATTATATTAGTCTCTGACTGTAGAAGATAGCAGTTTTGGTGGCAGTTGGAGATCTTAACAGTAATTACTAGTATGAGTAGGTGTTCTAGTGATAGATGAACTCAATAGTTTCTTGGAAATGCTTGAGAAAGCACTGTTCCTGACCCACCCAGGAAAGTTAAACAGCAGCGTTAACTCAGGTAAATTTGCCATTGGTGGAGGGAAAGGTAGGTAGGTTAGCCTGCTCAGTGAATAACTGCTCTGTTTTCAGACTCTTCTCTCCTGTTGCTTATGGCTCCTTTATAGTCCAGTGTTACTGGATTAGGACAAGTTGATCCTAATGTTGGGGAATACTTACTTTTGGTAAAACAGATACCTCTGCAAGCCAGCTTCCTCATTTGTTGCTTATACAAAGTAGCATGAGCTCAAATACTAGAGAGTAACAGGGCCTTTTTGTGTATGTGTGCACACAAAAAAATTAAACTTTGGGCCTCAGGCACACTAGGCAAGTAGCTTTACTACTTGAGCTGCACTACTAGCCAGCCCCTTTTGTTTTTGTTTTTGAGACAGGATCTTCTAGCTTTGTCCAGACTAGCCTCAAACTCAAGATTTCTCCTGCCTCTACCTCCTCATTCAGTAGTGGGGATTATAGGCATATATCAACAAGCTCGACTAAGGGCTTTTTTTCCTAGTTAATTTTAACCTTATGCGATTCTTGCTTCATAAACTATTCCTTAGCCTTATGTGAATGAATGAGTCTATCCCTGTTCAGTATCACTGCTACAAAAGAATAAGGTGATATGGTTGAACATTCTATTTAGAAGGTGTTGGTATAGGAGGAAGGCTATGTGTTCCGAAAGGAAATTAAATTTGCTTCCAGATATTAATAGGTAGAGTTGATTATAAATTAGTTGGAATTCTTTAGAAACTAACCTAAGTTAATTTATCATCTCTGTCCTTTAAACTCTTACAAAGTCTTTTTCTATGTTTATTTTTTAGATTTTATAGAAATGTGAGTAAAATGATAGTGAAAACTTTTTAAGGCATTTTTTGTTGGTACTAGGGTTTGAGCCTTGTACTTTAGCTTGTTTGCTCAGTGGCATTCTACTACTTGAGCCACACCTCCCAGCTTTTTGTGTGATGTTTTGGAGATGGAGTCTCATGAGCTTTTCTGCCTGGGCTGGCTTTGAACTGAAATCCTCCAGATCTCTAATCTTTGATTAGCTAAGATTACAGGCATGAGCCACTGGCACCAAGCTATTAGAGATTTTGTTGTTGTGTTTGGGTTGGGTAGTGGGGCCTGAACTCTAGGTCTGGGCGCTGTCCCTCAGCTCTTCAGCTCAAGGCTAATGCTCTACCACTTGAGCCACAGTGCCACTTCTGGCTTTTTATGCTTATATGGTGCTGAGGAATCAAACCAAGGGCTTCATGCATGCAAGACAAGCACTTTACCACTGAGCCACCTAACCAGCCCTGTAGAGATTTTAATAATAATTGTAGGAAATCTAGATTTTTATTTTTTCCATTTTAAAACTTTGTTTTGGGGGGTCCAGGCATGGGATCTAAACTCTGGGCCTGGGCGCTGTCCCTCAGCTCTTCAGCTCAAGGCTAGCGCTCTACCCCTTGAGCCACAGTGCCACTTCTGGCTTTTTTTCTTTTTGCTTATGTGGTGTTGAGAAATCGAACCCAGGGCCTCAGGCATGCAAGGCAAGCGCTCTACCACTGAGCCACCTTCCCAGCCCTCCATTTTAAAACATTTGTAAAGATGTGTGTGGTAGGATACACCTGAAATTCCACCTATATTCAAAAAGCCTAGGCAGGACGATGCATGGTCTGGTCTTGACCCACAGTCCTCCTGATCTCAGCCTCCCAAATAGCTAGGATTGCCGGCTTGAACCACTGATGCACAGCACTTCTGGTTCTTCTTCACTTGCATGTTTAAAAGTGATACTTTTGAGAACTTTGACAGCTTTATGGTTTTGTTGAACAGAAAATGGCTTCATCTTTGCTCCATTATTTCTAACATTTTTCTTGCATTCATAAATGCTTACTATAATTATCATTCTCCTGATTTTTTAAAAAATTTCTATGTCATCTTTCCTTCTGTTAAACTTCATATACATACCTACCTTCAGCATTTGTTCATGTGTGAACCATATCAAGCAAATGTTGGTGTACAAATACCATACATAGCACATATTCACTTAACAGAATGGGATTGCTTGAACCAAGTTGAAAATAGAAACATTTTCTTGTTGAATGACTAGGTGATTTGAAAACTATATTTAGTTTTTGTTCTTAGAAATACATTGTTAATTACCAGTTCTTAACTTTGAGAAAAATTAAGATTCTGCCATCTGAAGACTGGTCTTGAGATTTGCCTCTGTAGATGGTTTGACCATAACAATTAGATTGTATAGTGTTACTTTCTATTTATGTCACTTACTACTTTTTCAAAAAATGAAAACTTTTGATTTTCAGTTGTATTCAAACTTTATACAATTCTAACTGTATTAAGTATTGTGTAGAATATTTAACTATGTGCATTTGGGGAGACATCAATTCCATCTTTTTTTTTTTTTTTTGTGCCAGTACTGGAGCTTGAACTCTGCTTGGGCACCATTCTAGAGCTTATTTTGCTCAAGGCTAGAGCTTTACTCCTTTAGTTACAGCTCCACTTCGGCTTTTTTGGAGGTAGTTAATTGGAGGTAAGAATCTAACAATTTCCTGCCTGGCCTGAATTGCTATGCTTTTTAAAAGATGATGCAATATGTTGGGCAGAGCAGCAGAAAACTGGTTGTTTCACTATTGCAATATTCTTCTCAGTGATTCCTTGGATCTTCTGTTTTCTTTCTTTTATTTTTGGCAATACTAGTATTTGAACTATGGTCCTTGTACTTGTTAGGTATGCACTCTAACCACTGAGCCATGCCTTCAGTCCTATTTCCTGCTGGTAATTTTCTTTGAAATAGGTTCACTTCCTGCCATATGAGTTAGTTCTAAGCTTTTCTGCCAAGGCTTGCCTTGAACTATGAAATCTAAGCTAGGATTACACAGATGAACCAATGGTGCCTAGCTGTATTTTCTTACTGTTTTTTTGTTTGTTTGTTTTTTGTTTCTAGAGCTGAGGACCGAACTCAGGGCCTTGCGCTCGCCAGGCAGGTGCTCTTCCACTGAGCCTCTGTTTTTGGTTTTTGGTTTCTTTTGTTTAACATAGTTGGAAATACTTGTTGAATAATGATGAAATAATTATCAAATTATAAAACAGGAAGATGTTTCAAGAGACAGTAAAATAAATAATCCCATGATTATTAGATTTATAAATGTAATATATCCTATGGTAATTGCCAAGAGAGAATGAGTTTTATGCTATTCAAAAAGATAGGCAAACTTTGCTGTTGGAAGACCTCTAGGAAAAGATGTCATCCTAGCTACTCAGAAGGTTGTGATTGGAAGAACATGATTCAAGACCAGCCCAGGCAGAAAAATCTACAAGACTCAGTCTCCAATTAGTCAGAAAAATGCCAAGGTAGAGATGTGATTCAAATAGTAGAGCAGCAGCTGTGGGCCCAAAAGCTGAGTGAGAGAAGCTGAGAGTTCACAGCACTGAGTTCAAGCCCCAGAATTAACAAAGAAAAGATAAAAGTGGTAAATTTCCATTTTTGCAACTAATTAGGACTGATTATTAAAAAACAAAACAAAAAAAACACAACAAAAACTGAAGATGGCTTCTTAAACAGAATTGGTTATTTTAGGTTGTGATTGTGTCATGGATTCCTAAGATCAGTGTAACCAGACTTTAGAAAGGGGTTGCAACCAGAAATGTGGGCACCAGGAGTCTTTCTCCCCACTCTTCTTCCCCTACTCCCTCTTCTCATCTCCTTCTCCCTCTA
This sequence comes from Dipodomys merriami, assembly GCF_024711535.1. Classification (NCBI taxonomy): domain Eukaryota; kingdom Metazoa; phylum Chordata; class Mammalia; order Rodentia; family Heteromyidae; genus Dipodomys; species Dipodomys merriami. The sequence continues at coordinate 110,515 of NW_027203359.1, forward strand.
CCTTCTCTTTCTACTTCCCCCTCTCTCTCCCTTCTTCTTCTCCCTTGCTTTTCTTCCTTCCTTCTTCTATCTTCCTGGATTGAACCAAGGGCCTGGTGCAAGCTAGGTTCACATTCTACCATGCCCCTAGCCCTTTTCTTTGTATTTTGTTTTTTCAGGGTAGGGTCTTGCTAACTTTTCCCACACTGATCCTGACTTCTGTCTTCCTGCCTGTACTTCCCAAGTAGCTAGGATTATAGGAATATACCAATATCCCCAGCAGGAGTGTCTTTCTCATATTCTTCTCTGCTCTTCTTTATGTTAATTTATTTTTGCCTCCTTTCAAATCAGTGTCCTCTGTTCTATATTTCATACATTAGAAAATAGGGTCTGGTGTAGTGGTGTACCTGTAATCCAGCAGTCAGAAGGCTGAGGCAGAGGATGACTAGTTGGTGGCCAGCCTGGGATACAAAGCAAGTTCAAGGCCCCGTCTCAATAAAACAAAAGGAAGAAAAGGAAGAAAAAAAAGAAAGAAAATATGGCCACTGACAAGTCTCAGTATGTTATGAGTTTTATCACCTGAAAAGAATGTGTTATTTGTATATTTTCTCAGTTTTTTTTTTTTTTTTTTTGGTCCGGTCGTGGGCCTGAACTCTGGGCCTGGGCGCTGTCCCTCAGCTCTTCAGCTCAAGGCTAGCGCTCTACCACTTGAGCCACAGCGCCACTTCCGGCTTTTTTCTTTTTGCTTATGTGGTGCTGAGGAATCGAACCCAGGGCCTCAGGCATGCAAGGCAAGTGCTCTACCACTGAGCCACCTTCCCAGCCCTATTTTCTCAGTTTTATATAGCCAGGGATGAGAGCAGACATCCATGCAGATATTGAGCGCATTTAAAGTTTTTGTGTTTTACCAAGCCTTTTTAGACTTTTAGAAACTGTGTTTTGGTTTTTTTTTTGTTTTGTTTTTTGTTTTTTTACCAAGCAACAAAATATTAGGGTAATGGGAGGGTGAAGTTAAATCAGCCCTCAAGGCCCTCGCAACCAGGCTTTGAAGGAAAACCTTAAGTTGGGTGTTGCGTTTCAACAGTCCATTTCACCTAACAAAAATGAAGACAGTAGACAGCATGCTTGGTTATTCTACAGAACACTAAGCATAGTTGTCAATGAAAACTTCAACATAGTAGTACTTTTTTCTCATTAATAGACACTTGCATCATTGATAGAAATATGTATGAGACTCACAATAGTTGATTTCCAAGATCTTGCACTTCAGTGAGCTGCAGGGTGAGTGGCTGCCTCATGCATTTACACTGAAACCCAAGCTTGCAAGAACTCTGTAGCTGCTCTCATGTTCTGCTCTCACTGTCTGAAGATCCTATTCCTTCCTTTCTTTCTTCCTTCCTTCCTTCCTTCCTTCCTCCCTCCCTCCCTCCCTCCCTCCCTCCCTCCCTTCCTCCCTTCCTTCCTCCCTCCCTTCCTCCCTTCCTTCCTTCTTCCCTTCTTCCCACCCTCCTCTCTCCTTCCCTTTAGAAACTGTTTTTTTGTTTTTTGTTTTTTTTTGCTGGTTGTGGGGCCTGAACTCTGGGCCTGGGCACTGTCCCTCAGCTCTTCAGCTCAAGGCTAGTGCTCTACCACTTGAGCCACAGTGCCACTTCTGGCTTTTTCTGCTTATGTGGTGCTGAGGAATTCAACCCAAGGCCTCATGCATGCAAAGCAAGCACTCTACCACTGAGCCACCTTCCCAGCCCCAGAAACTGGTTTTTTTATATGTGTGTTGGAGGATCCTGGGATTTGAACTTAGGGACTGGGCACTTTCTCTGAGCTTTATGGCTCAAAGGTAATGCTTTACCACTTTCAGTTGGTTTTTTTTTTTTGTTTGTTTGTTTGTGGGGTTTTTTTTGTGTGGTTAATTGGAGATAAGAATCTCATGGGCTTTCCTGCCCAGGCTGGCTTTGAAGTGAGATCCTTAGATCTTAGCCTACTCAGTAGTTTAGGATTACAGGTGTGAGCCACTATGCCTAGCAAGAATCTGATTTTGACTTCAGTATACTGAAGTTAGGTGCAGGTTTTTGAGTTTTGTTTTTTTTTAATTATCAGCTCACAGGAATTCATTCACAGTTTGCTAGTAGAATGGATGATAATTAGTTGTATGACGGTTCTTATTACTCTTTCTTCAAGTCTTTGACAGATTTCTAGAGATAGAGTACTAAAGGAAAGTTTTTAATGTGCTTTATTATTTGCTTTTCTCTGGGGATTTTATATAATCCCACTGGATCTTAATTTTCATCTCTGTGAATGTCAGAAGCTCCTAGGATCTAAGACAAAAGTGACATTTCCAAAGTGAAATCCCCTTGCCTTCCCTGCAACAGGGCCTTTCTCCACCAGCAGCCTCCTTTCTCATTCATTGCTGTTAAAGGCCAGAATTCTGTCTGAGATCTTATACTTTACATCACTTTTTTTTTTCTGGTCATGAGGCTTGAACTCTGGGCCTGGGTGCTATCCCTAAGATTTTCAGCTTAAAGCAAGCACTCTACCACTTGGGCCACAGCGCCACTTCCGATTTTCTGATGGTTTATTGGAGATAAGAGTCTCATGGACATTCCTGCCTGGGCTGGCTTTGAACCTCGATCCTCATATTTCAGCTCTTGAGTAGCTAGGATTACAGGCGTGATTCCCTGGTGCCCGGCTACATCACTTTCTTATGTGAAGCAGTACATTCATGATGCTGTGCATATCACATTACTAATGTGTTTGGCTTGTAGTCTTCTTGTTGACAATATGTTTTTCTTCTAGAATGAAAGACTTAAAAAACTTTGTACTGATCTAGAAGAAAAGCATGAAGCATCAGAGCTTCAAATAAAGCAACAATCTACAAGTTACCGAAATCAGCTACAACAGAAAGAGGTAAAGTTACTTCATTCTTATATCACTGTGAGCTTTAGATCCATACTAATATTGAAAGAGTATTGAATTTGATAAAACTCGGGAAGATTTTCTGTTAATTTTATATTATATAAACCAATGTTTGTGGAGATAATTAAAAGTTTTTGTATGTTTTCAAAATTTAGATCAGCTAGTTTCTAGTTCTTTCAGTGTCATGAAAAATAAAAATATCATCTACATGAAAGGTTTTTGCAATCTGATGGGTATTGATAATTTCAGGTGATAAAATGAATTACTAGAATAAAATTAATACAAAGAAAATTACAAGTTCAAATTAAGCTTAGAGTCCCTTGTTTTCATTGTGACTGACTCAGCTCAGGTGTAATTACTGCTGAGTTGCTTGAAGTCTATTAGGCCTTATTCTTTCAGTTCCTGTACTTACTACCACTAATGATGAGTGCACATGGCATCAGTCCATGGGTCACACTCTCAGTAGCATTGATTCATAGAGATCGTGGTAAATAGCAACCTAGAGTTACTAGTCACACTTTGAGCAGCCTTGCATGGTGGCACATACCTATGATCCCATCTACTTGTGAGACAGAGGAAGGGGGATCATGAGTTCATGTACACACACACACACACACACACACACACACACACACACACACACACACACACACACACACACACACACACACACACACACACACACACACGCACGCACGCACGCACACACGCACACACACACGCACACACGCACACGCACACACATTTATGAACAAATAGGTACTTATATCCTCCAGAAGATTTTTTTTTTTTGGTTGGTTGTGGGGCCTGAACTCTGGGCCTGGGCACTGTCCCTCAACTCTTTAGCTCAAGTCTAGCGCTCTACCACTTGAGCCACAATGCTACTTCCAGTTTTGTCTGCTTATGTGGTGCTGAGGGCCTCATGCCTGCAAGGAAAGCACTCTACCACTGAACCACCTTCCCAGCCCCCTCCAGAAGATTTTGATAGAATATGCTGTAAAGAAGGCTATGATGTTTTTCATTTTCCAAAGCTTCATTACTTACCCCATTGTTGTAAACAAGCTATTTAAATTTTGGCTATTTTTTTTTTTTTGCCAGTGCTAGGGCTTGAACTCAGGCAGGGCCTGGGCACTGTCCCTAAGCTGCTTTTGCTAAAGGCTAGCACTCTACCACTTGAGCTACAGTGCCATTTCTGGCTTTTTCTGTTAATGTGGTACTGAGGAATCGAACCTAGGGCTTCATGCATGCTAGGCAAGCATCTAACCACTAAGCCACATTCCCTGCCCCGGTTTGGAACTTTAGTTTGTTATTAGAGCTTGAATTTGTATAGCTCTATAACTTAATATAAGTATCTACTCTATAATGACACCTTTTTTTTTTTTTTTTTTTGCCACTACTGGAGTTTTATCTGAGGTCCTAATTACTGCTTGAGCCACAGCTTCATGATGGCTTTTTCACAAAAAATTGAAGAGTCTCACAGACTTTCCTGCCCAGGCTGATTGAACTTCCATCCTCAGATCTCTGATGACATATTTGTATTATAACTACACCTAAAATATGGATTTCAGTACTTTTTACTAGTGTGAAAGCTAATATGTAACTATACAGATGTTATTTTCTGAACCTATTTGCTGTCCTCATTGTGATGTTCACATTCCCCAGAGATGAAATTTGTTTGTGAGAAAGTGAAAAATTTTTTTTTAAATTTCTTTCTTTTTTTGGGGGGGTCTGGTTGTGGGGCCTGAACTCTGGGCCTGGGCGCTGTCCTTCAGCCCTTCAGCTCAAGGCTAGTGCTCTACTACTTGAGCCACAGCGCCACTTCCAGCTTTTTTCTTTTTGCTTATGTGGTGCTGAGGAATTGAACCCAGGGCCTCATGAATGCAAGGCAAGCGCTCTACCACTGAGCCACCTTCCCAGCCCTGAATGTGAAAAATTTTTTATTGTGACATATACCATAAATATATTTGATGTTGGTTTATGTAATTCCATAATTTTGTACATGAAGAAATATTACTAGTTACTTTAATAACATCACATTTTCTTTACTTGAGAATAGTATTTCTTGTACTAGAGTACTTTATACAAAGCTTAATTTTTCTCTAGATTACCTATGTGCTTTGGATAATCTTCCATTCAGATTGGATGTAGTATTATGGTAGGTTCTGTATTTGTAACATCTTTTTTTTGGGGGGTGGGGGGTCCAGTCATGGGGCCTGAACTCTGGGCCTGGGCGCTGTCCCTCAGCTCTTCAGCTCAAGGCTAGCACTCTACCCCTTGAGCCACAGCGCCACTTCCGGCTTTTTTCTTTTTGCTTATGTGGTGCTGAGGAATTGAACCCAGGGTCTCAGGCATGCAAGGCAAGTGCTCTACCACTGAGCCCCTTCCCAGCCCCTGTATTTGTAACATCTTGTGGGCTATGATGTATAGTATTGCTAGCCCTCATTCAAAACAAAGTTACCTGTGATTTCCTTGTGCATTTTAAGCCTAAATCTAATCGTAGCCACTTACACAAACACTCCTAACAGGAGAATTCTCAGGAAACTTTTATTTATTTATTTATTTATTTGAGTCTGGTTGTGGGGCCTGTACTCTGGGCCTGGGTGCTGTCCCTCAGCTCTTCAGCTCAAGGCTAGCGCTCTACCACTTGAGCCACAGCGCCACTTCTGGCTTTTTTCTTTTTGCTTATGTGGTGCTGAGGAATCGAACCCAGGGCCTCAGGCATGCAAGGCAAATGCTCTACCACTAAGCCACCTTCCCAGCCCCTCAGGAAACTTTTGAACTTATAAACTGACATACTTTTCATTTTCTCATTATTTAAGGTTTGAAAGTCAACAAACAGCCCTAAGAACTTGCCCATACCTCTTACATAGAAGATAGTAAACCTATGTTTAGCATAGAAATTAATTGCTTTTAAACTTCAAGTAAGGATGAGTGCTTGAGCTCACACATATACTTATAGCTACTCAGGAAACTGAGATTTCAGGATTGTGGTTAAAGCCAGTCCAGGAGGAAAGTCTGTGAGCCACTTATCTCCAATTGATCCCAAAACTGTGGCTCAAAGTGGTAGGCTCTGGGACAATGCCCAGCTTCTGAGTCAAGCCCCAGGACCACACTATCACAACCACCACCACCAACAAAAGAAAACTTCAAGTGAAATTCTAATCTGTATACTATTCAAAACATTATATCTGCTTTAACTATAGTAATTGTGTTCATTTTTAATAAAAATCTTGTGATTAGAGTATTATAGAGGAGTCACTTCATAGAGTACCATTATTGGATAACCTTATACAAATCATTCTGCTTTTCAGTGTTATGAATTTGGTAAAAGGTCAATAAAGTACTTTATAATTTGAATTATAAATATGTAGGTAGAAATCAGCCACCTTAAAGCAAGACAGATTGCACTACAGGATCAGTTGCAGAAACTGCAGACGGCTGCTCAGTCAGTGCATTCAGGAGCTGGCAGTGTAACAGCAACCACCACGTCATCTTCATTTGGCTATGGGATCAGTCATCATACTTCTGCATTCCATGATGATGACATGGACTTCAATGACATAATTTCATCACAACAAGAAATAAACAGATTGTCAAATGAAGTTTCAAGACTTGAATCTGAAGTTGGCCATTGGAAGCATATTGCTAAGGTAGTAAATTTGAATGCCATTTTGGGAAGTATTAAGTGAGTATTAAGTGAACCTAGGATTCAAAAGATAAAAACTGAAGTTAGATTTTTTTTGCCTTGGAGTCTTTGAGGTGTCTGTTGGGAACACTAGGACTTGCAAGCTGACACTGCTGCCTGGGATATTTTAATCTCGTGTTTGTGGGTGGGAGGGTTGAACTTGTGTGTGTTTGTGTGTGGTGGTGGTGGGGTTTGAACTCAGGGCCTGGGCACTGTTCCTTAGCTTTTTTACTCAAGGCTGATGCTCTAACATTTGAGCCACAGCTCTACTTCCAACTTTTTGGTGATTAATTGAAGAGAGACTCATGGTTCCAAGCTGGCTTCAAAATGCAATTTTCTGATCTCAGCCTCTTGAGTAGCTAGAATTAGAGGCATGAGTAAGCTTTAGTGACATTAAAATGAAAATCTGACCATTGGTATTTGTTAAACTATTTTATGTTATTTAAATTATTGAGGCTCGGAAGGTGGATCTGTGGTAGAGTCTTGCCTCACATGCATGAGGCCCCGGGTTTGATTCCTCAGCACCACATAAACAGAAAAAGCCGGAAGTGGCACTGTGGCTCAAGTGGTAGAAAGTTCAGGCCCCCCATGACTTAAAAAAAAATGAAGAAGAAATTAAATTTTTGTTATTAAATTATTTGGGACTGGAGGCTTTCCTCCAGGGGACCTTAATTTTGTCTTCCATGTTAGATTATACATTATAGATTTTACATTTTACTAGGAGATGGTCAGCAGATCTGATATGTACATCTTTATTTGAATTTTAACTTCATCAATGCAGGAAAAACAAAATATATCAGAGATTCTTTTCCTTCCTTCCTTCCTTCCTTCCTTCCTTCCTTCCTTCCTTCCTTCCTTCCTTCCTTCCTTCCTTCCTCCTTCCCTCCTTCCCTCCCTCCCTCCCTTCTTTCTTTTCTTTCTTTCTTTTCTTTCCCTTCCTTCCTTCCTTCCTTCCTTCCTTCCTTCCTTCCTTCCTTCCTTCCTTCCTTTCTTTCTTTCTTTCTTTCTTTCTTTCTTTCTTTCTTTCTTTCTTTCTTTCTTCTTTCTTTCTTTCTTCTTTCTTTCTTTCTTTCTTTCTATTGTGGAACTTGAACTTGGGGCTTGGGCTCTATCTCTGAGTTCTTTTGCTCAAGGCTCATGCTCTACCAACTTTGAGCCACACCTCCACTTCCTATTTTTGAGTGGCTAATTAGAGATAAGAGTCTCACAGGGACTTTCTTGCCCAGGCTGGCTTTGAACCTCACTCTTCAGATCTCAGCCTCCTGAGTAGGATTATAGGCATGAAGGACCAGTGCCTGGCTTGAGATTATTTTCCATCTTTTTTTTTTTTGATAATTCATATAAAAGTATGTGTTTTTATTTTAGTAATAAAAATGGATACATAATCTCATAATCTTTGAAAACTATGAGGAAGTTATTAAGGTTTGAAATGGTTTTACAGTACTATATTGAGCAGTTTCTATATGTATCATGACATCCATCTTTTTTGTGAATATAATATAGTTATGAAAAAGAAATTTTTTATTAGCTTATATTACTTATACAAGGAGGGATTTCATTGTTACGTATATTTTCACATATTTACAATATATTCTTTTTTTTTTTTTGTCGGTCATGGGGCTTGAACTCTGGGCCTGGGCGCTGTCCCTCAGCTCTTCAAGGCGAGCGCTCTACCACTTGAGCTACAGCGCCACTTCTGGTTTTCTGGTGGTTTATTGGAGATAAGAGTCTCACGGTCTCTCCTGCCCGGGCTGGCTTTGAACCGTGATCCTCAGATCTCAGCCTCCTGAGTAGCTAGGATTACAGGCGTGAGCCACCGGCGCCCGGCTACAATATATTCTTATCAATTACTCTACTGCTCTACCACTCCAAAAAGAGAAATCTTTCTTAAAATATCTACTTGTTTCCCATGTTGGTAGACATTTCTAGTACTCAAAATACACCTATATGTAAGACAGTTTGTTCATTTTATCTCCAAAAAAGCAGTAATTCTTAAACTTTTTTTTTTTTTTTTAAACCAGGGCTGAGAACCGAACCCAGGGCCTTGGGTGCGCCAGGCGGGCGCCCTTCCGCTGGGCTAAACCCCCAGCCCCAATTCTTAAACTTTGTAAAAGCCAATCTAGAGAACTTGGTAGATTTCCTACCTTTAGATATTTTGATTTGCTTTTTTAGAAATTTGCTTTTTTGGAAATGACATTTAAACAAATTCTGGTAATCTAAGGAACACATTTTCAGAAACAATAAAGCGCCAGGTAAGGTGGCACCCATTTGTTCTCTAGCCTCTAGGAAGTTGAGGCAGGAGGAAGGGGAGCTGGAGGCCAGCCCAGGTTGCATAGTATTCCAGGATAGTCTGAGCTGCATGGTGAAACTGTGTCTCAAAAACAAACCCAAAAAGAAACATTGATAGGGTAAAGTGTCACAAGAAAGAAATAGGTTTTTGGTATGTTCACTTAAACCTATCTTGAAATCTTAGTACATGTCAGATCTGTAATGAAATATAAAGATGGAGAGGCATCTCTGGGCCTTGGTAGGCCTGTAATCCTAACTACTCAGGAAACTGAGATCTGAGGATCATAGTTCAAAGCCAGCCAAGGCAGAAAAATCAGTGAGATTCTTTTCTCCAGTTAAATCACCAAAAAAACTGGAAGTGGAGTTGTGCCTCAAGTTGTACCCTTGAGCCAAAAAGCTCAGGGACAGTACCCAGGCCTGAGTTCAAGCCCCAGGACCTGCTCAAAAACAAAACTAAACAACAACAACAAAAAATTGAAGAGCATAATTGGACTTGTCAGTGGGCTTAACAAGACGTAACAAAATTTAACATTTGTAATACTATATAAAATGCTAAAATGTTTCCATATACATTATCTCAGTATATTATTTATGTGAAATAGTTATTGCTTCTAGTTTTCAGGTAAGAAACTGAAGTTATTAAAAATAATATATTCATTGTCACAGTGATTGTTACGATTCAGATACACTTTTTTTTTGTAGTGCTAAGGATTGAACTCAGGGCCTCACACATACTGTGCAAGTGTTCAACTATTGAGTATCCTCCCTAGCCTCCTCCCCTCCTTTTTGAGATGGTAGTCTCATTTTGTTTATGAGGCGGGGACTTGAACTTGCAATTCTGCTTCAGCCGCCAGAGTAGGAGAGATTACAGGTTTGTGTTATTGTGTCTGGCTTAGATATACATCTTCTGACTCCAAATCCCATGATCTTTCTATTATGCCATGTTTGTTTTTTTCAGTCATGGAGCAGCTCAAGTGCTAAGATTACAGGCCACCTAACTGTTTCCTGTTTTTGTCTGTCTCCTCCCCCGCTCCCCATCTCTCTCTCTCTCTCTCTCTCTCTCTCTCTCTCTCTCTCTCTCTCTCTGTCTCTCTCTCTCTCTCTCTCTCTCTCTGTCTCTCTCTCTCCCTCTCCCTCTCCCTCTCTCTCTCTCCTTCCCTCCCTCCCTCCCTCCCTCCCTTCCTTCCCTCCCTCCCTCCCTTCCCTCCTTCCCTTCCCTTCTCCCTTTCTCCCTTTCTTCCTTTCTCCCTTTCTCCCTAGAGAGGGACTTCACTGCTGGGAATTAAACCCATGACTTTTTGTGTACTGTGTACTTGTTCAACCACTAAGGTATAGCCTCAGCTCCATGTATATTTAAAAGTAGGCAGGAGAGAGGCTTTTGAATGCTTTTACCATAGATTAATGATACATGTTTCGATAATGGATAATGCTAATTGCCTTTATTATATCATGTGTCCATGCGTTGAAACACCACATTATACTCCATAGATATTTATAAGGTATCAGTTTTAAAATACTTTAGGAAGTGGTGCTGTGGCTCAAGTGGTAGAGCGCTGTCCTTGAGCTGAAGAGTGCAGGGTTAGCGCCCAAGCCCAGAGTTCAAGCCCCACAACCAACAAAAACAAAAAACAAAAAAAAAAACTTTAAAGATAAGTAAGTATTATGCAACTTTGAGAAGAGAAAGAACACAAAAGATTATTTTATATTGAAGTGGAAATCTGGGTAAAATCATTTTGAAAAGAATTTTACTTTCTCTTTGTTAACATTAGTATTAAGAAACTTTGGATTGTAAAAATTTCCTTTTAAAAACCATTCCATTCTCCTCACATTTACATTTTCTTTAGCAGAATAAAATATTTCATTTTTTTCTGTTTTTGTTTTGAAAGCTATCATCCCCAGTTGGTTAAAAAAGTTGTAAATATAATATCATTTTACTACTTTGAAGAGTGCTTATTGGAAAGTATCTTTTTTTGTTGTTGTTGGTCCTGGGGCTTGACCTCTGGGCTTGGGCTCACTCAGCTCTTCAGTTCAAGATAATCACTCCACTGCTTGAGCCACAGCGCCACTTCGGTTTTCTAGTGGTTTATTGGAGAAAAGTGTCTCATGGACTTTCCTGCCCCGGCAGGCTTTGAACCCGGATCCTCAGATCTCAGCCTCCTGAGTAGCTAGGATTATAGGCGTGAGCTACCAGCACCTGGCTGGAAAGTATCTTTTAATGAAGTTTGCGACTTTTTGTTTTACAGGAAAATTAATTATTTTCTAATTTTCTTTTCTAACCTTCTAAGGCTCAAGGAACACATAGTTCTGATCAAAGTGAAATCTGCAGACTGCAAAATATTATTAAGGTAAGTCACATTGTTGATTGCCACTGGCTATTCTGCTCTAAAATCTGTGTAGTAAAGATAAAGCTAAATTACTCCAAAGAGCTAGTTACAATAGTGACTGTTTAGATTAAAATATTCAAGTATTTATATCACCTCTATTCTATAGATAATTAAGTTATATAAAATAGCTTTTTCTAAAATGATTTGGTTGTGAACATTTATTTTTAGTAATATATATTTTACAAGTCTGTATTGTACTATATCTCATAAAATGTCTTTATTAAAACAATTCTGTTACTGAAGTTTCAGGGTTTTATTTTTTTATTTATTTTTAAATTTTATTTATTTATTTATTTATTTTTGGGTCTGGTTGTGGAGCCTGAACTCTGGGCCTGGGCGCTGTCCCTCAGCTCTTCAGCTCAAGGCTAGCGCTCTATCACTTGAGCCACAGCGCCACTTCTAGCTTTTTTCTTTTTGCTTATGTGGTGCTGAGGAATCGAACCCAGGGCCTCATGCATGCAAGGCAAGCGCTCTACCACTGAGCCACCTTCCCAGCCCCGTTTCAGGGCTTTAGAATATTAACAAAGAATATTAAAAAGAATATTAATAAAATAAGGTTCCAGTATTATTCATTGTAAATAATTATTTTATGCTTGGGCAGAAAAGTCCATTAGACTCCTTCTTCAATCAATAAGCAAAAACCCAGGCTGGAGGTGTAGCTCAAGTAGTAGAGTATTAGCCATGAACAAGAAGGACAAGCAAGAACATGAAGTGCTGGGTTCAAGCCCTGGCACTGGCACAAAGTGAATGAATGAATGAATGAATGAATGAATGAATGTCTTAGATACATATACTCATCATGGCAATGAATTATTTGAAATTATTATAGTTTGGAGTTTACTGATATAATGCTAGTGTGAATCCTGATTGGACTCTTTACCAGATATACTTTAGGCAAGTACTTTGGACAAGTTACTTTACATTTTCCAGCTTTTATTATATAATCAGTAAATTAGATACCATCATGAAAACTACTTTATAGATTTGTGCTAAGATTTAAGTAAAGTTTTTAGCAGAAGGCTGGCACACATAAAGCATATAAGGTTAAAGAATAGTTTTCATTAATCTTCTCAGGAAATGAAAGCTAATTTGTAATTTGGATTCTTGGTATTATAATTAATAACTGTTTCTGGCTAAGTAAAGCAAAACAAGATTTACTAGAATTACTAAGGGTAGACTGTGTAGAGGACTGATGGAAGGGTTGAGTGTCTTGTGTAAGGAAGAATAGGATTGGGAGCACCTCAGGAATCTAGTAGGACAGGGTGGACAGACTCTTGAGAATTCTTCCTATCAAGATCTAGATTCTTGGAGAAACTACTCATCACAACTTGGGTAGCAAGGCATCCCACTTAACAGTTTCGAAGTCCCATGAAAACTGGCAGAAGGAAAGGCTGAGCAAGAGAGTGGCATATCAGTGATAGAACATCAGGTATAGACTAGCAAGAGATGGATTCCAGCATTGGTAGAGTATGTTGTTAAGGAAGGAGATCATGGTCACAGGTAATAAGGAAGAGATTTTTTTTTTTGGGGGGGGGGGGCAGTGTGCAGGTCCTGGAGCTTGAACTCAGGGCTTGAGCATTGTCCCTGAGCATACTTGCTCAAGATTAATTCTCTACCACTTGAGCCACAGCTCCACATCTGTTTTTTTGTTTTGTTTTGTTTTGTTTTTGGTGGTTAATTGGAGATATGAGTCTCATAGGCTTTCCTGTCTGGGCTGGCTTCAAACCACAATCCTTAGATCTCAGCCTCCTGAGTAGCTCAAATTACAAGCGTGAGCCACCAGTGCCCAGCTAGGAAAATGTATTTTTTTCATCTTTTGTTTCATTGTTTTCTTGTGATGTTCCCTTATTAAAAGTAGAAATTGATGTTTTATGTATGTATGTTGGTCATGGGGCTTGAACTCTGGGCCTAGGTGATGTTCCTGAGCTTTTCTGCTCAAGGTTTGGGCTCTACCACCTTGAGCCACTCCACCACTTTCAGTTTTCTGGTGGTTAATTGCAAATAAGGGCTGGCTTTGAACTGTGATCCTTAGATTTTTGAAGTATGATCCTCAGATTCCAGACTCCTGAGTAGCTAGGATTATAGGCATGAGCTACCAGGGCCTGGCAGAAAATTTGTTTTTAATGCCTAAGAAAACCAGGCATGGAGTCTCTCAGAACTGTCCTAATTTGGAAACTGTGATTGATGCTGATGGAAAAACTTTCAATCAGTCCTGTGTCTATATCAGTTGTGTTTAAACTCTCCATTCACTCTGAGTATTCACAGCTTTTTCTCAACAGTAGTCTCCTTAGAACCATATACCCATGGATATCAAGGGTCTATTCTATAGAGTTCTGGGAAATAGTAGGCTAGCTTATACACAATGAATGTGGTTAACTTTGTTCTTACATTTTAAGGAACTTAAACAGAGTCTAAGTCAGGAAATTGATGACCATCAACATGAAATGTCAGTACTGCAGAATGCTCATCAACAGAAACTGACAGAGATAAGTCGTCGGCATCGAGGAGAGTTAAGTGATTATGAAGAACGAATTGAAGAACTTGAAAATCTATTACACCAAGGTGATTATTTTTTATTAATTTCACATGTTAGATGGCATAAAAATGAAATTAAACAACAAGCTTAGCGGTCTTCACACCAGGACACTGCTATAAACTTGGACTGAGTTCTTAAGACCAGATGACTGGTTCTGCTCTTTGTCAGAAATTTGTCATACTTAGGCTCTTATTAAAGAGATTAGCATTGTATTAAATCTCTTCTTAAGCTATTTATTTGGAACTTGACATCTGACATCCTGGATTTTCGTTTGTGCTCCAGGTGGCTCTGGAGTTACTTCAGCTGATCACTCCAAAGTCTACAAAATGCAAAAATCTATTCAAGTTCTACAAACTGAAAAAGTAGAATCTACAAAAAAAATCGAAGAGCTTGAGGATAAAATAAAAGACATAACTAAAAAATTAACTTCTGCAGAAAATGACAGAGATATCTTGAAGCAAGAACAAGAACAGCTAAATGTGGAAAAGAGACAAATAATTGAACAGTGTGAAAGCTTGAAGCTGGAATGTAGTAGACTGCAGACTTCTGCTATGAGGCAGAGTGACACTGTGATGGAGGCGAGCATCCTTCCACTGAGTTCCTCAGTGGAAGAAGTGCGCAGACTACAACAAGCACTGTCTGGTATAAAATGTTTGGAACTTATTTCCAATTGGTGTTTCATTGCATACTAATTGTTTTCAGAGATAAACTCTTAAATAATTGAATACTTTGTGACAATTAAGTATTTATGGAAATGATTGTAATTTGAGTAGAATTGTTTGGCTTAGATTTAGCACCATAATTAATAGACCATAAATGATTTTTTTAGTGAAATGGCTTAAATGGCTTAATCTCTCAGCCTCCTTTCCTTATTGTTTAAGTACTCACATGGAAGTCAGTGATTTAGGAAGCAATCTACATTCCTGTGAAATGTTCATGTAATTCGTAGGAAGTATGGGTGTATTCCTTTCATTGTACATAGAATCAGATTCTTTATGTAATTCATGAGGGCTGTGACCCTTCAGTTAGGGAATGCAACCTTCTATCTGCTGACAACCATTGTTAGCTTTTGAAATGATTTTCTGTCTTGAAGCAAAAAGGTCTGAGTGGCAGGAGCCATAACATTTCTATCATTTTCCATGTTCAAGATGACAGTTACTATTCAAGTATTCTGTAGTGGTTAAAAAAATAAAGTTAAAAATAAACCAAACATAAAACCCAAACAAGTATTAAGTAAAACAGAAAAAATCAATACTCATTTATGCCAGGCAAACAATCTGGGCTTGTTAGCTGTAAAGTTGCATTTTATTTTACACATTGTGCTCTTTTCACAGTATAAACTCTTGCTGTAAGTACATTCATTCTCTGCTGTGAAAGTTTGCAACCCTGTGTGCTTGTGAATTGCCACTTTATGTTCCTTAACCCCACTCTGTGGCCCAGTTGTTTAGAATAAGTTCCTGATATGAATGATCAATTAAACTAAAGTTAAACTCAAAAGTCATCAGCTTCCCTTCCCTCTTCCTTTCCTAACCTTGTTGATAGGCAACATTTACTAGTCTTTCAAAGCCAGGGATCACTTCTTCACCAAGCACATCCTATGCTATAGTTCTAAGGTTCTCTCTGGTTGCATGATATTTCAGGATTGTATCCCAGAGGAGCACCAGGGTTTCTCACATGTGCAGCACCTTAGGAGCGGCCATAGGAATGGGTTCTAGACTTCTTTCTCATTTGCTTTCTTTTTTTTTTTTAATTTAATTTTATTTTATTTGTGAACATACTGTACAGAGGAGTTACAATTACATGGGCAGGATAATGCGTACATTTCTTACCAAGCATTGCAGCCTCCTCCTTTGTTTACCCTTCACATCCCTTCCCAGCCTCCCCCCTCCCCCCCATCCCAATCCTTCTCCTTCCCCCCTCTTCCCCCCCCCCCACCGCTCATTTGCTTTCAATTGGAGTAGTTTGCCCTTTGTAAAGTAATTCATTATATCAAGTGATCCAGTGAGTTTATTGGTTTAAAAATAGACCTGTTGCGGGGCGCTGGTGGCTCACGCCTGTAATCCTAGCTACTCAGGAGGCTGAGATCGGAGGATCGCGGTTCAAAGCCAGCCCGGGCAGGAGAGACCGTGAGACTCCAATCTCCAATAAACCACCAGAAAACCGGAAGTGGCGCTGTAGCTCAAGTGGTAGAGCGCTCGCCTTGAGCTGAAGAGCTGAGGGACAGCGCCCAGGCCCAGAGTTCAAGCCCCACGGCCGACAAAAAAAAATAAAAATAAAAATAGACCTGTTGCTCTAGTCTTTCTCCCCTTTCTTGGATCTCAGCCTCCTGGGTAACTAGAAGCTTGGCTTATGATCGATTTCTTAGAGTATAACAAGACTGGGCTGGAATACAGCTCTGTCTCTGACTTAGTTATCATCTCTCTCTGCCTCAATTTTCTAATTTGTAGGGTTGAAATAATAGTATCTTCCTTGTAAGAATTAAAATAATGAGAGTAATAAACTAGTAGGTACAAGGTTCCCTATAGAGACATTTGGTCCATAGGGTGTTAGAAACATGTTAGCTGTTTGTCTTCTCTGGTTTCCATTATTCTATTTTAAACCATTTGGTTTTTATTCTGCAATCAGAATAAATTTCCAGAAATGCAAATTTTTTTCTCCTGCTCTTAGTACTTTGTGGTTCAGTGAGAACTTCAAGATGAAGTCTGAACTTTTTTAGTTTGGGCATTGTGTCCCTGTCCACTTCTTCAGTTTAAATCCCACCCACCCTCCATTCTTCTACTTTCTTCTCCTCCTCCTCCCCCCCTTTTCCCCCCCTCCTCCTCCCCGTCCTCCTCCTCCTCCTCCTCCTCCTCCTCTTCCTCCTCCTCCTCCTCTTCTTCTTCCTCATTCTTCTTCTTTTTCCCAGTCCTGGGGCTTGAACTTAGGGCCTGGGCACTGTCCCTGAGCTTCTTTTGCTCAAAGCTAGTACTCTACCACTTGACCCACAGTGCCACTTCTGGCCTTTTCTGTTTATGTGGTACTGAGGAATTGAACCCAGAGCTTCATGCGTGCTAGGCAAGCACTCTACCGCTAAGCCACATTCTTAGCCCTCCATCCCCCATTCTAAGTTTAGCCCTATCAACTCTTGGATGCTCTTCTTACCAGCAGTGTGTTATCAGCTCTGTCACATTTATATGTACTGCTTTCTGAGTGGAGTGACCCTATCTTCTAGCTAACTCAGTGTATTGATATCATATAGATGTTAACTTCACTACTAGCTACCTGAACTGGCACTTCTGTCCACATAGCCCCATCACGTGCTCTATCACATTGTATTATAATACATCATAATTGTGTTTACTTTTGGGGGGGTTCTTTTTGTTCTTTGTTTTGCCAATACTGAGGCATGAACTCGGGGCCTGGGTTCTGTCCCTTAGCTTTTTTACTCAAGGCTGGTGTTCTCCTACTTATTCTACAGCTCCACTTCCAGCTTTTTGTGCCAGTCCTTGGACTTAAACTCAGGGCCTAGGTTCTGTCCCTGAGCTTTTTTTGCTGAAGTAAGATAGTTCTCTACCACTTAATCCTAGAGCTAGAGATAACAGTATCACAAACTTTACTGCCTGGGCTGGCTTCTAACCTCAAATCTCAGCCTTCTTAATAGCTAGGATTACAGGAATGAGCTACCAGCACCCAGTGTGTTTACTTGTCTTCCCCTCTGTATTGTAACAAGCTGTTTTAAAGTAATGGCTAAATTTTTCTGGCCTTACTGTACATGCTCAAGTGAATGTTAAAATTATTTACTTCAACCAAGCTCACAGTAATCTAGTTCTGTGTTCCTCTGCCAGAATCATTTCTGTTTATGTATCGATATGTAATACCTTCATGTAACTCACATTAGATTATTGAGAGATCATTGTATTGCTGTGATATACTTACATTTATTGCTTTCCATGTTTCTTTGTTTTCCCCCTCCAGTCTATAGACCTTACACTATTTCTAACACTCAAATTAATCAACTCATTTTGAAACAAGTTGTGAGTACTATTTTTATTAAGGCAAGATGACCAGAATACAGTGATAATTCTTACATGTTTTCACAGAGTTGGATTTTAACATGTCTTGCTTTTTGTTTTTTTGGGTTGTCTTGGGACTTGAACCCAGCTTGGGTGCTGTCCCTGGGTTTGTTTTGCTCAAGGCTAGTACTCTAAAACTTTGAGCCACAGCTCCACTTCCAGTTTTGAGGTGGTTAATTGCAGATAAGAATCTCATGCTCATGCCTGAGCCACCTTTGAATGGTGATTCTCAGATTTCAGCTTTCTGAGTAGCTAGGATTATAGGTGTAAGCCTCCAGCACCTGGCTTTAACATGATTTTTAACTAGAATGTTTTGAATAGTCAAACTGAAAATATAAAATATGTTTCATTCCTGTCAGTACTTGCTAATTTATGTTTATAAATGCACTTTATTTTAATGGGATTTCTGAGTGTAATATGGAAGGCTATTATTAAGATATTCTAAATAATTTTAATGTCAGGTTCATTTATTGTTTTTACAGATGCTGAAAATGAAATAATGAGACTAAATAGTTTAACCCAGGTAAATTTATGTTATGGAAGAAAGCTTTGGCTTTGGTTTATTAAGAAAGTTTTAATTTACTACATTTTCTTATTATGTGTTTTCTTATAAATGTATTTGAACTTATTCTAGGAAATTTCATTTCAGAAATTTCGTGTTTACTAATTAATAGCAGAAGCTACCTTTATGTGCCATAAATTGACAAAAGTTAAAAAGTTAATAATTACAGATAAATCTTTTTGCAGATTAACTGGCAAATGTTATCTAAGTAAAGACAGTGAAAGCAGATTGTATACAAAATGAGGAATGCATTTTGATTTTCTTTAAGGAGTTCAGGGAATTATTTCAAGTCATTTGTAAATTTAAATTTTTTCAAATACAATAAAAAATCCTCTATAAGAATCTCTAAAATGAGTGACTCTGGATTTCTAATGATCAGTTTTTCTACTTTTTATATATTGCTTAAGAAATACTGAGTAGAAATGCACAGTTGTATAGCTAGCCTGCTGTTTGTAAACTGGAAATTTTGTTATCTGAAATTACTGCTTTAACGTTTTTATAGGATAAGAACCTTGTTGAAGACAATCTGAAACTTAAAATGCATGTCCAAGTTTTAGAAAAAGAGAAGTCATTATTGAGTCAAGAAAAGGTAGGTACTGTTAAAATGGAGCAGAATTAAAATGGTGTATATGTTATAGTTTTTAGTGAAGGACCAGTTTATATCAAAATGAAGTCTTTAGTTATAGAATGCTTCAGGCAAGGCTGAAGTACCTGTGCAAGGTTTGGAGCATGAGAGGCTGTCCAGGGTTTACATGCAGAGATAAATTGGTAGGCACACAGATTTGAGCAGAAAAGAGAGCAAAGGCTGTTTTCATTTCTGATGACATCCTGAGAACAGCAGGAGCATACACAGGTATGTACAATATTTGTATGCCCCAGAATATGTGCAACATCATAGAAATTTCTTACTGGTGGAAGTAAAGGACTGTTTCACTGGGAGAAATGGCATCTTTTTGTGAATGTTGGTAGCAAGGATAGATTAGGACTCTATAATGCAGAGGTGGATATTTTTACTCCTGGAAATAATTCCTTGTCAACGATAGGTGCTTAAATATAGGACAGTTGGAAATTGGAACTAAGTTAAAGGCCAGTATTTTAATTCAATTTAAATTATTTATTTTTATTTTTATTTTTGATACTTCAGATATTTATTTGTCTCTGTTCTTTCAAATTCAGAAAAGTTCTTTTTTCTTTTTTATTATTTTATTGTATAGGTGATGTACAGAAGGATTACAGTTACATAAATAATGAATACATTTCTTTCCTCACAGTGTTATCCCCTAAATTAAGTTTTTCAAGTACTACATGCCTACTGAGATATATATTCAATGATATATACTGAATATGTTAGTGCACATAGAATATCTTTGATACTATTATTGCTTGACCTCTTTCTCCATTTCCTGCCTTTTATTAATGTATGTCTGAATATATATGATCTTTAAAAAACACAAATGTCAGAATATTGGGGTTTTTTTTTGCTGGTCCTGGGGCTTGAACTCAGGGCCTGGGCACTGTCCTTGAGCTTCTTCTGCTCAAGGCTAGCACTCTGCCACTTGAGCCACAGTGCTACTTCAGGCCTTTTCTGTTTGTGTGGTACTGAGGAATTGAACCCAGGCTTCATCCATGCTAGGCAATCACTTTACCATTAAGCCATATTCCCAACCCCATAGTTGTTTTTGGTAGTTTTCCTTTAATTGGTATGTAGTAGTCCATTGCAACTCTTCCCTGAATTGTGCTTGCTATGAGCCTGCTTATTGGTTAATAATGCTAAAAGTGGGCTGGGAATGTGGCTTAGTGGTAGAGTGCTTGCCTAGCATGCATAAAGCCCTGGGTTTGATTCTTCAGTACTAATAAACAGAAAAAGCCAGAAGTGGTACTGTGGATCAAGTGGTAGAGCAAAAGAAACTCAGGGACAGTGTCCAAGCCCTGAGTTAATAGTCTGTTTATTTAATAGTCTGTTATTAATAGTCTATTTATTTAAAGAAAATTGAGATTCTTTTTATTTATTTATTTTTCCTGGTTGTTGGGCATGAACTCAGAGTCTGAGCACTGTCCCCAAGCTTTTTCACCCAGTGCTAGCACTCTACCACTTTAAGCCATAGTACGACTTCTAGTTTTCTGGTGGTTAATTGGAGATAAGAGTCTCACAGTCTTTCCTGCCTAAGCTGGTTTTGAACCACAGTCCTCTGATCAAATCCAGGCCTGCTGAATACTAGTATTACAGGCATGAGTCACTGGCACCTGGTTAAATTTAATTAAATGAACTTTTTTTCTTTTTGTCTTATGTCGGTCATGGGGCTTAAACTCAGGACTTGGTCACTGTCCCTGTGCTCTTTGGCTCAAGGCTACTCTATCCACTTTGAGCCACAGTGCCACTTCGTGTGTGTGTGTGTGTGTGTGTGTGTGTGTGTGTGTGTGTGTGTGTGTGTGTGTGTGTGTGTGTGTGTGTGTGTGTGTGTGTGTGTGTGTGTGTGTGTGTGTGTGTGTGTGTGTGTGTGTGTGTGTGTGTGTGTTTCTTATATAGAGTAGGTTCTATAGGATTTCTATTTTAAAAATCTCTTACCAGCAAAAGAAGGCTTTACAGTGATTCAGCCAGAAACATCATAATCAGATATTAAAATAAAGTAGAAAAATAGAGAACTGTCCCACTTCTGGATTTTTAAAGAAAAATCTTAAATACCAACTGATTGACTATAAAATGGCATATACATCATGTATGATTTGAATGATGAGCATAATCTGTACTTGATGATAAGATGAAGTGACAAAAAAAGGAGTTAGGGAGGAAGAAAGGAGAAAAGAGAAGGGAAAAGGGGAGAGAAAGGAAGAGAAAAAAAGGAAGACAAAGTTCCATATTCTAATAGAACCAAGAATAAAGTAAAAGCCTTTTATTTTCTAGTTAGTGATGATAAACTTTAGAGTGAATGTGTATTTTTATTTCCTCTGTGGCTGTTGGTTACTAGCTGTTAGGGAGTGGAAGTAAAGAGAGCTGGGAGATGGCACTCTTAGAAATTCTGTATATGGTGAGGTGGGCTGAGGAAGCAGCAGTAGGAATGGGGGAGGAAAGACTTCCCACTGGAAAATGTCTTACATGAATAAGCTGTCATAGAAATGTTTTACCTGGAGCTGCAAGTGAAATTGCACATGAATGAGGCTGTGGCTTGTTGAACTTTATAAATTTTATTGATGTGTGAGGTATTCAATAATATTTTCAATACAGAGAGCATTTAAAATATACGTCAAATTTTTATTTACATACATATGTTTAAGTGCTTAATTTTGGGTGTCTTTTCTTTAACTGATAGTATGTGCTATTTTCCCCCTTACCATTTAAGGAAGAGCTTCAGAAAACACTTTCAAAATTGAATGGTGAATATGAAGTGATTAAAAGTACAGCTTCAAGAGATATGAATTTGGATTCAGAATTGTATGAGTTAAGACTTAACTTGGAGGCAAAGCAACAAGAGCTGAATCAGAGTGTTAATGAAAAGGAAATACTGATGGCTGAGTTAGAAGAATTGGACAAACAGAACCAAGAAGCTACAGAGGTAACTGTGTTAAAGATAGCCAGGCATGAAATATAACATCTTCTATTCAATTGGCTGAACACTGGATTAGCATGCAGAAATGTTGGTTATAACTTTTGTGGTTTAATTAATATTTTAATTTATTGATATTCTAGTCACAGGGACTAACAAGCTTTTTCTGTAAAGTGCTAGTTAGTACAGTATTTTTTGGCTTTACAGACCTTATCATTTTAATTGCACCTATTCAACTCTGCAATTGATATATAAACAAAGGAGCATTGAGCATGGCTATGTTTCAATAAAGTTTTATTTACAGAAACAGGAAACAGGCCCATTTGGTCTTTGGGATGTGGTTTGTTGACTCATGCTCTAGTGATGAAAAGTGAAAATATGCAACAATATCATTTACTTTCTCTACTTTTTTATCCCTAAAATGACAAAAATATCTTTTTTTTTTTTTGGTCCAGTTGTGGGGCCTGAATGCTAGGCCTAGGCACTGTCCCTCAGCTCTTCAGCTCAAGGCTAGCTCTCTACTACTTGAGCCACAGCGCCACTTCCAGCTTTTTTCTTTTTGCTTATGTGGTGCTGAGAAATCGAACCCAGGGCCTCAGGCATGCAAGGCAAGTGCTCTACCACCTTCCCAGTCCCAACAAAAATATCTTGTATAAGATATTCATAAGTAATTTTTTTAGGGGATGTTAGAACAGAAAGAAAATTGTTTTTAAAAAAGATTAGGGTTAGCTGGGCACCAGTGGCTCACTTCTGTTATCCTAACTACTCAGGAGGCTGAGATCTGAGGAGCAAGGTTCAAAACCAGCCTGGGCAGGAAAGTCCTGAGACTCTTATCTCCAATAAACCACCAGAAAACTGGAAGTGCGCTGTGGCTAAAGTGGTAGAGCACTAGCCTTGAGCTGAAGAGCTGAAAGACAACGCCAGGACTAGAGTTCAAGCCCCAATGTGGACAAAAGAAAAAAGATTAGGGTTGTCCAGTGCTAGTGGCTCCTGCCTGTACTTCTGAAGCCAACCCAGTCAGGAAACTCATCTCCAAAAAAAATCTCCAGAAGTGGAACTGTAACTCAAGTGGTAAGAATGCTAGCCCTGAGCAAAAAAAAAAAAAAGCTTGGGCTGGGAAGGTGGCTCAGTGGTAGAGCGCTTGCCTTGCATGCATGAGGCCCTGGGTTCTATTCCTCAGCACCACATAAGCAAAAAGAAAAAAAACCGGAAGTGGCGCTGTGGCTTAAGTGGTAGAGCGCTAGCCTTGAGCTGAAGAGCTGAAGGACAGCGCCCAGGCCCAGAGTTCAGGCCCCACGACCAGACCCCTCCCCCCCCCCCCAAAAAAAAAAAGCTTACAGACAGTGCCCAGGCCTTGAACTTAACTTCCAGGACTGGCACACACACACACACACACACACAAAAATGTTTAGGGTTATTCTATTATTTGTAGAATTTTACAAAATGTTCTTCAGGCACTAAATGAGAAAATATTGTAAAATACTGTGAAAATTTTTCTTTCAGCACGTGATTTTGATAAAAGATCAGCTATCAAAACAGCAAAGTGAAGGAGACAGTATTATCAGGAAACTGAAACAAGATCTAGATGATGAAAAGAAGAGAATTCATCTACTTGAGGATGATAAAATGAACATTACGAAAGAGCTAGATGAGCAGAAAGAAAAGTTAACCCACAGTGAACTGGTCCTAAATGATTTGCATTTAACCAAGCAAAAGCTTGAAAATCAAGTAGAAGATTTAATAGATCAACTAAGTAAATCACAGGAAAATAATATAAGCGTTCAGAAGGAGAACCTTGAGCTTAAGGAACACATTAGACAAAATGAAGAGGAACTGTCCCGAGTCAGGAATGAGTTAACTCTTAATCAAGATTCTAACAGTAAATTTAAGGATGACTTACTTGAAGAAAGGGAAGCCAAAATTAGAAGCTTAAAGCAAAATCTTATAGAAGTAGAACAGCTCAATGAAAATTTAAAGGAAGTTTCTTTTGAGCTCAAAATGGAAAATGAAAAGTTGGTTTTAGCATGTGAGAACATAAGACATCAGTTGGAAGAATCTATTGCTTATAACAAACAGATTTCTTTGGAAAAAAGCACTATTGCAGAGACTCTGCAAAGGGAAAAAGGACAGATAGAAGCAGAATTGTGTCAGGCTGAAAAGAGGCTGCTGGAAGAATCAAGCAAGTATAAGCAAACCATTGAGGAACTGTCAAATGCACGGAATTTGGACACTTCTGCCTTACAGTTGGAACATGAGCGTTTAATTAAGCTCACTCAAGAGAAAAACTTTGAAATAGCAATACTCAAAAAGAATATTGAACAATTGGAGACGGATCATAAAGAAACAAAGGAAATTTTGTCTTCTAGTTTAGAAGACCAGAAACAATTAGCACAACTTTTAAATGAGAAAGAAATTTTTATTAAAAAAATTAAAGAAAAAAATTCAGAACTGCAAGAAGAATTAGATAAATGTTCTCAAGCCTTAAGAAAAAATGAAACTTTAAGGCAGGCCCTAGAGGAGAAGGACAGAAATCTTGGATCCATGAAAGAAGAAAATAATCATTTACAAGAAGAGCTGGAACGGCTCAGGGAACAGCAAAGTCGAGCCATGCCTGTGGCTGAGCAAAGAGCCCTTGATAGTACCACAGAGCTAGAATCTGAAATATCACAACTAAATATAATTAAGGATCATCTTGAAGAGGAAATTAAGCATCATCAGAAGATAATTGAAGACCAAAACCAGAGTAAGATGCAACTACTTCAGTCTTTACAGGAGCAGAAGAAGGAAATAGATGAGTTTAAATACCAGCATGAACAAATGAACATCACACATAGTCAGCTCTGTTTAGAGAAAGATGAGGAAATTAAGAATTTACATAAAACAATCAAACAAATAAAAGCTCAGTTGCATGAAGAAAGACAAGACATTCAAACAGAGAATTCTGATATTTTTCAAAAAGCAAAAGTTCAAAGCCTTAATATAGAAAACGGAAGTGAAAAGCATGATTTATCTAAAGCAGAAACTGAAAAATTAGTAAAAGGACTAGAAGAAAGAGAGCTGCAGATTAAACTTCTAAACGAAAAGAATATATCTTTAACTAAACAGATTGACCAGCTGTCCAAAGATGAGGTTGGTAAGCTTACTCAGATTATCCAGCAGAAGGACTCGGAAATACAAGCGCTTCATGCAAGAATTTCTTCTGCTTCTTACACCCAGGATTTTGTTCACCTTCAGCAGCAGGTGCAGGCCTACACTATGGAAAGAGAACAGGTCTTTGCTGTTTTGAATGAGAAGACAAGAGAGAATAGCAATTTAAAAACAGAATATCACAAAATCATGGATATAGTTGCCGCCAAAGAAGCAGCCCTCACTAAACTACAAGATGAGAATAAAAAGTTGTCTGCTCGATTTGAAAATAGTGGCCAAGATATGTTTAGAGAAACTGTTCAGAACTTATCACGTATCATTCGAGAAAAAGACATTGAAATAGATGCACTAAGTCAGAAATGTCAGACTTTGTTGGCAGTTTTACAAACTTCCACCCCTGGTAATGAGGTTGGAAGTGTTAATAGCAATCAATTTGAGGAGCTCCTACAAGAACGTGATAAGTTAAAACAGCAAGTAAAGAAAATGGAAGAGTGGAAACAACAGGTTATGACCACTGTCCAAAACATGCAACATGAGTCAGCCCAGCTTCAAGAAGAACTTCACCAACTTCAGGCCCAAGTTTTGGTTGACAGTGATAATAATTCTAAGCTACAAGTAGATTACACTGGCCTGATCCAAAGTTATGAGCAGAATGAAACGAAACTCAAAAATTTTGGCCAGGAATTAGCTCATGTGCAGCATAGCATAGGTCAGCTTTGCAATACCAAGGATCTTCTTTTAGGGAAGCTTGATATTATGTCACCTCAGCTCTCTTCTGGCTCCTCACTTACCTCTCAGTCAGCAGAGTCTCTTAGAGCAGGTAAGTCTGCAGGATCAAGTGAGTCTTCTCAGTTGCTTCAACAAGAGATTGAAGAGTTGAGAAAGTCACTGCAGGAAAAAGATTCGATGATTAGAACTCTCCAAGAAAATAATCACAGGTTGTCCGATTCCATGGCTACCTCCTCAGAGCTGGAGAGAAAAGAACACAAACAAACTGAGTCAGAACTTAAGCAATTGAAGGAGAAACAAGATGTATTACAAAACTTACTAAAGGAAAAAGACCTCTTAATCAAAGTCAAAAGTGATCAGTTACTTTCTTCAAATGAAAATTTTACTAACAAAGTCAATGAAAATGAACTTTTGAAACAGGCAGTAACAAACCTGAAAGAAAGAACATTAATTTTAGAAATGGATATTTCTAAACTAAAGGGGGAAAATGAAAAAATAGTAGAAACATCCAGGGGAAAGGAAACAGAGTATCAAGCATTACAAGAGACTAACATGAAGTTTTCTATGATGCTTCGAGAAAAAGAGTTGGAGTGCAATTCAATGAAGGAGAAGGCTCTGGCTTTTGAGCAGTTACTGAAAGAAAAGGAGCAGGTATGTTTTAGATGGACTATAATATGCAGGAAGGTTTTGAGAATGAAGGAGACTTTTTAACATATTGACACTTTATTTGAAGAAGATTAAATTTGTTGATAGAAGTATCTCAAGATATTGTGCAACCAGCAGTTTCTCCTTCAAATTATTAGATATTTCCGTATATTTTAGAAGTAGATTATTTGATAGCATGCTAAGAAGTAAGCAAGGACATAGTAGGAAGGAATATTTTTTGTGAAATGGAAGTGAGTTTTCAGAGAGAATTGGAAGTCCTTTGTTCTAACTAAATTTTAGTTAGATTTCAGTAGCTGCCAGCAGTGGTGGGCATTTTAGGGATGCTTAGGTGAAAGGGAAAGCATTCTGAAATACACATTGTATCAAAGCATGATCTGTAGTAAGAAATACTTTCACATTATGACATAGTAAATAGTGTGTGTGTGTGTGTGTGTGTGTGTGTGTGTGTGTGTGTGTGTGTGTGTGTGTGTGTGTGTGTGTGTGTGTGTGTGTGTGTGTGTGTGTGTGTGTGTGTGTGTGTGTGTGTGTGTGTGTGTGTGTGTGTGTGACAGAAAGAGAGGGAAACGTAAGTTTCAGTAACCAGGAATTACTCTTAATATATGTGATGATGCTCTTTATAAAAAAGAGGTGGCCCAGTGGTAGAGTGCTTGCCTTGCATGCATGAGGCCCTGGGTTCGATTCCTCAGTCTTTACAGAAACAGAAGAAGGAAATGGATGAGTTTAAATACCAGCATGAACAAATGAACATTACACTTTGTTTAGAGAAAGATGAGGAAATTAAGAATTTACACAAAACAATTGAACAAATAAAAGCTCAGTTGCATGAAGAAAGACATTCAAACAGAGAATTCTGATATTTTTCAAAAAAGGAAAATTCAAAGCCGTAATATAGAAAATGGAAGTGAGGGCTGGGAAGGTGGCTCAGTGGTAGAGCGCTTGCCTTGCATGCATAAGGCCCTGGGTTCGATTCCTCAGCACCACATAAGCAAAAAGAAAAAAGCCGGAAGTGGCGCTGTGGCTCAAGTGGTAGAGTGCTAGCCTTGAGCTGAAGAGCTGAGGGACAGCGCCCAGGCCCAGAGTTCAGGCCCCACAACCAGACCTCCCCCAAAAAAAACAAACAAAGAAAACGGAAGTGAAAAGCATGATTTATCTAAAGCAGAAACTGAAAAATTAGTAAAAGGACTAGAAGAAAGAGAGCTGCAGATTAAACTTCTAAACAAAAAGAATATATCTGTGAACATCCCAACAGCCAAAGACTCAAAAGCTTCTGAGGATTTTGAGCTTGCCAGCATGTGGCCACACCATCTTTTTTTTTTCTTTTAAATTGAAATGTTACCTATTATTTCCAACTTGCATTTAAAAGGCTCAAGTGCTTTGTTCTAACTGTATTTGTACACAGAATATCTTGTTCTATGTAGCTGAGTGGGACATGAAAAAGGTTTTGTGCTGTAGAAACTCTGGGAGGAATGATGGGGTATGCCTGTAATCCCAGCTCCATGTGAGGCAGAGGTAGGAAGAAGGAGGTCTGAAGCTGGCCCTGGGGATGGAGGGAGGTGGGGTGGGGGTAAAGGCATGTGACTCTATCTGAAAAATAAACAAAATCAAAAAAGGGTGGAGGAGTGTGGCTCAAATTGGTAGAGTGGCCGGGTGCTGGTGGCTTACACCTGTAATCCTATCTACTCTGGAGGCCCCAGTTAAAGCTGGCCTGGGAAGGAAAGTCCATGAGACTCTTATATCCAATAAAACCACCAGAAAACCGGAAGTGGCACTGTAGTTCAAGTGATAGAGCATTCACCTTGAGCTGAAGGGCTCAGGGACAGTGCCTGGGTCCAGAGTTCAGGCCCCACAACTGACAAATAATAATAATAATAATAATAATAATAATAATAATAATAATAATAAAGAAAATCCATTAAGCTGGCTTAAATGAATCAGGTAGTCACAACCCAAAGTTTGAAAAGTATTAAGTATGAGCAATACTTTAAACATAGTAGATTCTAACAATACTTTATACTACTTTTAGTAATAGAAATTTAGAAAAGAGATTATAAAACAATAGAATGTTCAGTGACTGCTTCTTAAAGATAATACAAGATGCAATATGATTTTGACTCAGTTAAATTCTGTCTTTATTTGATTAAATAGATTTTTTTTCTTTTTTCTTTTTATTATTTTTTATTGTGAAAATACTGTACTGAGGGGTTACAATTACATGGGCAAGATAATGAGTACATTTCTTATCAAGCATTGTAGCCTCCTCCTTTGTTTCCCCTTCCCATCCTCCCCCTCCCCCCACCCAAACCTCCCCGCTCCCCCCCACCTGCTGATTAAATAGATATTGTCAATGTTGAAGAGTTCAATCCGTCAGAGATAACTTCTTAGCTTTAATGGTACTGTTCTGTACCTCTAGTCCAGCATTTTACTGATTAATTGCAGATGGAGGCTTATGGATTTTTCTGCTCTGGTTGGCTTCCAACAATGATCCTCAGGACTCAGCCTCCTGAATGGCTAGGATCATTAGGCATGAGTCACCAGAGTGTGGCTTTTCCTGTTTTTAAAGAATGGGTGTGTTAGTTAGGCTGACCCTGAATGCCCATGTGCTCCTCCTGCTTCAGCTCCCTGAATAATTGGGATTACAAGTGCAAACCTTTTCACCAGGCACAGTTTTTTTTTTTAAGAAACAAAAGTTCACATGAAAACTTAAGGTAGGGCTGGGATGTAGCTCAGTGGCAAAGCACTTGCCTAGCAAGTGCAACGTCCTGGGTTCGATCCCCAGTACCAAAAAAGAAAAGACAAAAAAAATACAGTTAAAAAAAAAAAAACCCAAACGAAAACTTAAGGTAGCACTATAGATTTCTTTGCTGTGCATATTTAAAATTGTATCAAGAATTAATTGTGAAGCCGGGCGCTGGTGGCTCACGCCTGTAATCCTAGCTACTCAGGAGGCTGAGATCTGAGGATCGCGGTTCAAAGCCAGCCCGGGCAGGAAAGACCGTGAGACTCCTATCTCCAATAAACCACCAGAAAACTGGAAGTGGCGCTGTAGCTCAAGTGGTAGAGCGCTCGCCTTGAGCTGGAGAGCTGAGGGACAGCGCCCAGGCCCAGAGTTCAAGCCCCATGACCGACAAAAAAAAAAAAAAAAAAGAATTAATTGTGAGTAGTCTACCAGTTTCTTAAGCTTTTCAGAATTCCACTCTTGTCCAAAATTCATGGCCTTACTTTGCCGTGAAGGGCTAACTTTTTTTCTGCTGTTATTAATATATTTATTGTACTTATATGGAACTCATTCAGGAAATACATTTTTATTATTATTTAGCAAAATAACATCCCAGAGTTGCTTTCATTTATTGTTACCAAAATGCATGTGAAATGTTTTCTGTCTTTTGCCAGTCAGTTGACACTTACTTTCTCTGACAGTTGTATGTGCCTGTTAAGGAGACACATATTACATACAAACTGTAACAAACAAATTTCATTGGTGTTTTGGGTTTGTGGATCATTTGTTCTACAGAGTAAATTTGGAGACATTTTTGCCTCTTGAGTTCCTTTTTATTATTATTAAACTCCTTGTAAAAACATTTTCAACTGGGCACTAGTGGCTCATGCCTGTAATCCTAGCTACTCAAGAGGCTGAGATATGAAGATTACAGTTCAAAGCCAGCCCAAGCAGAAAAGTCACTAAAAAGAGCTCAAATGGTAAAGTACTAGCCTTAAGCAAAAGAAACTTAGGGACAGCGTCCACACACTTGAGTTCAAACCCTGGGACTGGCACAAAAACAAAAAAAGAAAAGAAAAATATTTCCAGTAAACTTTTTCTTCTAGAACAATTGTAGCTGTGCAGAAAAATTGAGATAATGGAGAGTTCTTCCTTACATTGTTAGCAATAGGTTCCTTACTGTTAACATCTTACATTATATGGTACATTTGTTACAGCTAATGAACCAGTCTTGACGTATGAACCTAAAGTTCATACTTTTTTTTAGTTTTTTATCAAAAATGTCCTTTTCCTATTCCAAGATGCCATGTAAGATACCACATTATATTGAATGTCTTATGTCCTTTCCTCTAGACAGTTTCTCAGATTTCTCTTGTTTTAGTTGACTTTGAGATAGTTAAACTATAATCTAAATTTATTTAGTGAAGAAAATGCCTCTTTAAAATATATTTTTCTTAAAAGCTAAAGTAATTTCTTTCCAAAGGGCAAGACTGGAGAGTTAAATCAGCTTTTAAATACAGTTAAATCAATGCAGGAGAAGACAGTTACATTTCAGCAGGAGAGAGACCAAGTCACATTGGCCCTGAAGCAGAAGCAGATGGAAAACAGCACCCTCCAGAATGAGGTATGCTTTCACTTTAAAGGAGCAATGTGTGAACCAATGTATTAATCATTGTCAGTTTAAAATTGAATGTATCTCTTGATTCCTTCTTTCAGTGTGCTGTGGTAGAATTTTTATTTCTCTGGTGTATTTTATTTAGTTTTAAAAAGTGAAAAACAGCATATCTTGGATATAAGAAAAAATTGTCACCCAGAGAGTATGACAAAAAGTGTGACATACAGAGGGGCCAGTACTTTTGTATAGTTCTGTTTTTCATGTCACCAACAAATGAGGTTTTACAAAGCAGAGCTTCCAGGTGGATATTGCAGATGATCTCAGGGGAATTTTTCCCAGCATAGGTACATTCTGGCAATATGAGGTATTAGCATGCCATTTGTAGACTTCAATAGTGTGAAAACATTTGATAACAAAGTAGTTTGTTGGGGATAGAAGGTGGAGCATTATTAGTAAGAAAAATAAAACAGTGGCCTCTACCTAGGTTCAACACTTGCGAGACAAAGAATTAAGATTAAACCAGGAGCTACAGAGATTACGTAATCATCTTTTAGAATCAGAAGATTCTTATACCCGGGAAGCTTTGGCTGCAGAAGATAGAGAGGTTAAACTAAGAAAGAAGGTCACAGCCTTGGAGGAAAAGCTAGTCTCATCTTCTAATGCAATGGAAAACGCAAGGTAACTTTTTGATTCTTCTTTTCTGCATTAACTTCACTTGAGCATTTGAGTATAAGCCTCAGTAAGTATTTTCATATATTAGTTCATTTTCATGAAATTAATCTTAGTTTTATAGTTGAGGAAACTGAAGGCAAAGAGACATAAAAGTTGCCCCAGGTCAGGTACACAGTGTGTGTAGAGGGGGTCACACATATTTCTAATCTTAAGCAGATCTGGCATTCAGATTCTCTTTCTCTCAACCACCTAGATAATTGCAATTGTCGTTTTGTGGGAAAATGACAAGTGGCTGATTAGTTAATTCTATCCAGTCACCAGAGAACTAATTTATGTGTTTTTATTTTCCATCAAGTGATTGAAGGTTGAGTTGGCTATGGGTATTAGAATAGGAGAGTACAGTGCACCAATACAGGGTGAAGACCTGGGTCAGCATGGAGAATGACTATTGATTTCTAGAACTTTTTAGCAACCAGGTCTCTGTATATATTCTTTTTTATTATTATTTTAAATTTATTTAAAAATTTTTTTGTTGGTCATGGGGCCTGAACTCTGGGCCTGGGCCCTGCCCCTCAGTTCTTCAGCTCAAGGCTAGCACTCTACCACTTGAGCCACACCACTTCCTGTTTTTTCTGCTTATGTGGTGCTGAAGAATCAAACCCAGGGCTTCATGCATGCAAGACAAGCACTCTACCACTGAGCCACCTTCCCAGCCCCTATATAGTCTTTTAATTATTATTTCACTCAACATCAAATGTTGATCCTTTTAAGCGTACTTTAGTTATACAGTACATGAAATGTGATTTCATTTATCCTTGCATTTTGGTTTTTTTTAATTCTGCTTTTTTTAATAGTCTTGACTCATGACTTAGTTTTGGTTACCTACCACCTTATCCTTATTAGAAAAATATTATACTTTTTATTTCAGGAAAATCACAAGTTTCCTTTATGGCCAGGGATGTTAACTGTTTCCTCATATGTTTATTTGCCATTTTTTCCTCCTTTTCTGAGATGTCTCTCTTTAGCTTCTTTTCTCTTTTATTAATTGATTTATTAGTTGTTGGTTTATTTTTGGAGGGGTACTTTCTTTGTCAGATATTTTGCTGATAAAGATGCTCTTCCATTCTGTTGGCTGTCTTTCTAGTTTAGTAACTATGTCCTTTGTTGTACAGAAACTTTTTATTTTTATTTATTTTTATTTTTTGTTCCCAGTCCTGAGGTTTGAACTCAAGGCCCCAGGCACTGTCACTGAGCTTCTTTTGCTCAAGGCTAGCACTCTACCACTTGAGACACAATCCTACTTCTGGCTCTTTCTGTTCATGTGGTACTGAGGAATTGAACCCAGGACTTTATGTTAGGGAATCACTGTACCACTAAGCCACATTCCCAGCCCCTGATACTTTATTTTGATGTAATCCCATTTGGAAAGTATCTCTCCTATTTGCTGTACTCCTAGGACTCTTTAAAAAGTTCCTGCCTATGCCTGTAAGTTCTGATGTTTCTCCTACTCCATCTTGCAGTAGTTTCAAAGTTTCAGGCCTTACATTGAAATATTTGATCCACTTTGACTTGTGTATGGTGTAAAATAGGGATCCAATTTTAGTTTTGCCCAATTTTTCCAATACCAATTATTGAAGTGGCTGTCTTTTTTCCACTGTATATTTTTTATTCCCTTGTCAAATATCAGATACTGTAAGTATATAACTATTTCTGGGTCTTCTAGTCTGTTCCATTGATATTCCAGCCTGTTTTTCTGCCAGTTCCAAGATGTTTTTGTTATTATAGCTCTATAGTAGAGTTTGAGGTTTGGATTGTGCTACCACCAATATTGCTTTTTTGCCTAAACTGCTTTGGCTCAGAATAACATTTTATTAAGTAGGGTTATAATCTAGTAATTCCTTTCTTCAGAAAAAAATGTCTTCCATTAGCTGGGTGCTGGTGGCTCACACCTGTAATCCTAACTGCTCAGGAGGCTAAGATCTGAGGATTCCAGTTCAAAGCCAGCCCAGGCAGGAAAGTCCATGAGACTCTTTTTTTTTTTTGGGGGGGGGGGTGTCTAGTCGTGAGGCCTGAACTCTGGGCCTGGGCGCTCTCCCTCAGCTCTTCAGCTCATGGCTAGCGCTCTACCACTTGAGCCACAGCGCCACTTCCAGCTTTTTTTTTTTTTTGCTTATGTGGTGCTGAGGAATCGAACCCAGGGCCTCATGCATGCAAGGCAAGCACTCTACCACTGAGCCACCTTCCCAGCCCCTCCATGAGACTCTTATCTCCAATAAAGCACTAGAAATCTGGAAGTGGCGCTGTGACTCAAGCGGTAGAGCGCTAGCCTTGAGCTGAAGAGCTGAGGGACAGTGCCAAGCCCAGAGTTCAAGTCCCACGACCAACAAAAAATAAATAAAAATAAATTCTTCCATTAAGCTACCTACCTTATCTTTACTTCATAACTATCATCTACATCTAGCCCAACCTTATTACTCAGCTCCTCAGAGCTACTTTATTTCTCTTTATTTTTCTAATTTTTTTTTTCATGTTGTTCTGCCTGAAAAGTGCACCTGTTTTTCTGTAACTCCTAATCATTCTTCAGATTTTCTCTTTGTTTTGTTGTTTTTGGTCATGGGGCTTGAACTCTGTGTCTGGCGCTGTCCCTCAGCTCTTCAGCTCAAGGTTAGTGGTCTACCCTTGAGCCACAGTGCCACTTCCATTTTCTGGTGGTTTTATTGCCTGGGCTGGCTTTGAACCATGACCCCCAGATCTCAGCCTCCTGAGTAGCTAGTATTACAGGCTTGAGCCACCAATGCCCGACTCTGTTTTCTTCACTTAGAACTCTACTTCTCATATCCCTTATATCCAAAACTAAACCCTGTTGGGATGTCTTTCTTTTGAACTTGGATAACACTTGGGGTCTTGGATAGGGCATCTTATGTTTTAGTCTAAATAACAAATAATTACTGACTTGTTGCATACTGTGTTTCCAATAAATTTTAAGTTTTCATGGGAGTACGAATGATGTCATTGTGTACCCTTCCAATATATAAATATATATAGATAAATAGATTACATATAGATTATATAAAGTTTAATTAACATTCAGTGAATAGTTTACACCAAATCAATAAGCTAGATTTTGCTTTTTTGAGCCCTTGCTTAAGAAAGGAGCATCTAGTATTAACCTTTTTTTTTTTTTTTTTTGGTTGGTTGTTTGGTTGGTTGCGGGCCTTAAACTCTGGGCCTAGGCGCTGTCCCTGACCTCTTTTTTTGCTCAAGGCTAACATTCTACCACTTGAGCTACTATGCCATATCCAATTTTCTGGTGGTTAATTGATGATATGAGTCTTCTGGACTTTTTGCTGCCTGGGCTGGCTTCAAACTGCAGTCCTCAGATCTCAGCCTTCTGAGTAGCTTGGATTACAGGTTTGAACCACCAGTGCCTGGCTTGTATTAACTTTTTGAGTGCAGAACTCATATTTTGGGCTTTTTTCCAGAGCCAGTATTATCATGGACACCTAGCTGCATGACAGCTCTGAAGAAAGGGAGATGATGCTCTCCAATGCTCTAGAGTTGGGGTTCACCACCCTCTCCAACTCCATGCTGGTGGTGAACCCCACAGAGCAGCCTTTGGAAAATGAAGCTGTCACCCCAGAGTTCACCAACAGGAACCTTCCAAATATGGAGCTCTTGGCAGTAGCCAGAAAGAATGAGGTTGGAGGACTGTGTGGCCCTCCTCAGAGTTCTGGCACAGGATATGTTATAAGGACTCAGAATCAGGTAGAAGGGGTTGTTGAGCATCGAAATGGCCAGGTTGTGGTTTCGGCATCCATCTGGGAATGGGCTATTAAAAAGCACATTTACAACTCCAAACACATGGTGGCTTGCAAGAATATAGGACAAGTACTGACTGCTTGAAGGCAGACATCAATTTCATGGTCTACCAATCAACCCCATGGAAAAGCAACCTCAGATTCAATGAAATGCCATAGAATGCCATGACAGAGCTTCAGAGAATCTATGAGTTAAAAGAAGCATTGTTTTCGATATGTTACTGCAGCCTTGGAAAGAAAGCATCTAGAAGAACAACCAGCTTGGAACAGAATAATAATGTAACAGAGAAAGATTATTTGTAGTTAGGGCTTCTTTGTCTCCTTTATCTGTGTATGGTTCTAGTGTCTTTTTTTCTTTTTTTTTTTTTCATGGGGCCTGAACTCTAGGCCTGAGCACTGTACCTCAGCTATTTATCTCTTTAACTCTGAGGAATCTACCCAGGGCCTTATGTATGCAAGGCAAGCACTCTACCACTGAGCCACCTTCCCAGCCTCAAGTGTCATTTTAAATCAGGGCTTATTTTTTCCCCTTTTTAGACCTATCAAGTGTTCATAGATACTTAACCTATCTCATTAACTAAGGAAAACGATTATCAATGATGGGTTAACTATTAGAAGGCAGAGTTGGGGCTGGGAATGTGGCTTAGTGGTAGAGTGGTTGTTTGGCATACATGAAGCCCTGGATTCAGTTCCTCAGTACCACATAAACAGAAAAGCCAGAAGTAACACTGTGTTTCAGGTGGTAGAGTGCTAGCCTTAGGCAAAAGAAAGCTCAGGGATAATGCCCAGGCCCTGAATTCAAGCCCCAGGACTGGTGGGGGAAAAAAAAAGGCTAGTGTAGAAGGCAGCGTTGTTTGTAAGTTACAAATAAAGTATATTATTATTAATTCTTTTTTTTTTTTATTTTGGTCAGTCGTGGGGCTTGAACTCTGGATCTAGGCACTGTCCCTGAGCTCTTCAGCTCAAGGCTAGCACTCTACCACTTGAGCCACAGTGCCATTTCTGGTTTTCTGCTTTTTTATTGGAGATAAAGAGTCTCATGGACTTTACTGCCCAGGTTGACTGTGAACTGTGATCCTCATATCTCAGCCTTCTGAGTAGCTAGGATTACAGGCGTGAGACACCATTGCCCGGCTTATTATTAACTCTTAAAAAAAACTCATATTGTTCTTAAATTCATGTTTTGATTTGCTAACTTAACAGTGGAACAAAATCCAGGGACATTTGGAGACAGAATTCAAGTCTCATCAACACAGCTCTTTCCACTAGAGGGTGCTATTAGGTAAAGTGTCTTCATAATGAGTTGCTCTTAATAAGTTTCAGTGGCTGCTCTGAAAGAATTTAGCTGGATATCAGATCCCATGAAGATCATTGCAATAATTTGAATGTAATTGCACATTGGGACACATTATTCTAATGACACCTGGATACGTGCTGTATAAATAAGTCTCTTAGAGACCTCTGGGTCCTTAGGTGGGGCAAGAGTAGGATTTAGTCTACCTAAGGTAGGCAGAAAGATGTTAGTGAAAGGTGATTAATTAGGGTAGTTAGTAGGATAGCCTTTGGGAGTTTGGGAATTTACCATAACCACAAGTGTCAAAAGCAGTGGAGATTCAGAATCCATTCTTGGTTAGATTAAAAGCTAACAAAATGAGCCCTAGAAAAAAAAAAAAAAAAAAAAAAAAAAAAAAAAAAAAAAAAAAAGCTAACAAAATGAGTTCAAAAGATCTTATGATAATTATCTTATGATAATTGTATTTATACCAGAAACACAAAAGGTATAAGCTATTTGTGGAAAAAAATTACTCTTTTGTTGATATTTGTTGTATAGGATACTTCTTAGACTTAAAAGGACTGTCATTTTTTCAAAGTCACTTGGACAGAATGGTGATTAACAGAAGAAAAGAGAACAAAATCAGAGGAACTCTTTGAGCTTGTCTGAAATCTAACTTGAATTTAATGCAGTAAACTGTAGTGAAGGTGAAATTCATAGAGACAAATCGATGGATATGAGAAAGAAAGGGAAGTTACTATATCATAGCTATAGTGTTTCAGTTTGGGAAGAGGAAAACTGTCTAGGTAGATAGATAGGGGGAATGATTACATAGCAGTGTGAGTATACTTAGTACCTCTCAATACTATACTTAAAAATGGTTAAATGGTAAAATTAGTAGAGTTATATTGATCAAAGTAAACATTTAAAGTTATTTAAATATGAAAAGATGCTTTATCTTGTTAAAATACATAAATACTTTGATTTTTGAATTTAGGGCTTTAAGATGTAGGGAACATGTTTCTTCTTGTTAAAATAGCTAAATAGATAGCAGCAATTTGATCTTACTCTCTTTTTTTGAAGTCATCAGGCCAATGTGCAGGTAGAATCCTTGCAAGAACAGTTGAACATGGTCTCTAAGCAAAGAGATGAAACTGCGTTGCAGCTTTCTGTCTCTCGGGAACAAGTAAAGCAGTATGCTACATCATTAGCCAATCTGCAGATGGTCCTAGAACACTTCCAACAAGGTAAGTTGTATGGCTGATTTTTCAGTGAAAGAAAATTGTAATTAGTGGTGATTTTTCCATATATGTTAATTTAGACTAGATATAGGTTTCTTATTGAAGGGAGAGAGGTTAATAGCTATCAGTTAATCTAGGCTCCTTTTACAAGTGAAACTCAAATATAAAATACATTTAGTACCTAAAAGTTTTAGTATCTTATAACTAGTTGTGAAAGTTGAGGAATTATAAAGGTAACATGAAGAAGGATGATTGTATGATAAGAGAATACAAAGAAGAGAGCGATGTATACATAGAAAACAGGGCCTTGCACTTGCTAGGCAGGCACTTGAGCATGTATGCCATACCCCGATGCTTTTTGATGGGTTATTTTTTCAATAGGATTGCACATTTTTGTCTGGGGCCAGTCTCAGACTGTAGTCCTCTTACCTAGGCTTCCCTCATATACTGTCATACCTGACTTACTGACCATAATGGGGTTTTTGTATATTTCCCCACACATATACTGGCCTCAAACTGTGATCTTCAAACTTCTGACCTTCACCTCCTGAGTAGCTGGACAGCATGAACCACCACATCTGAATTGATTTTTTTTTTCTCCAGGACTAGAAATTGAACTCAGAGTCTGATGCTTTTGCTCACAGTCTGGTGTTCTACTGCTTAAACCCCACCTCTAGCTCCTTGAATTTATTTATTATTATTTAGTGCTGTTACTTGGGATTGAACTCAGGGCCTACCTGTCTCATCTTTGTCATTCAAGTTTGGCTTGTTACGACTTGAGCCTTTTGGTGGTTAATTGGAGATAAGGGACTGTTCTGCCTGAACTGGCTTTGTGATCTTCAGCTCTCAGCGTCCTGAGTAGCTAGGATTACAGGCATGAGCCATAGCCTAACCTGGATTTTAAACACAAGAATTCTTTTTTTTTTTTTTTGGGGTGGGGTCCGGTTATGGGGCCTGAACTCTGGGCCTGGGCGCTGTCCCTCAGCTCTTCAGCTCAAGGCCAGCGCTCTACCACTTGAGCCACAGCACCACTTCCGGCTTTTTTTCTCTTTTGCTTATGTGGTGCTGAGGAATTGAACTCAGGGCCTCAGGCATGCAAGGCAAGCGCTCTACCACTAAGCCACCTTCCCAGCCCCAACACAAGAATTCTTTAGGTCTGCTTTATAATGCAATTACTAGAACAGGTATGTATACAAAGTTGGATTGAGGCTATAGAGAGCATTGCTAAAGAGGAACTGTTGAATAGAGTTATAAAGGGAGAAAAGAATCTCCAAGGTAGATAAGATGGAGAAGGGCCTAGGCAGAGGAAATACTGACCTCATTACTTTTGTTCCACTTAACATGATCACTAAAGCAATATATGCTTTGTTTTTCTTGTTGAACCATTTGAACTGTTTTAGGCATATTTTGGGTTTTTGTTTGTTTGTTTTGGTTGTTGTTGGGTTCTTTTGGTCATAGGGCTTGAACTCTGGGCTTGGGCGCTGTTCCTGCACTCTTCAGCTCAAGGCGAGAGCTCTACCACTCCTGTAAACTACTAGTTTACTGGAGATGAGTCTCATGGACTTTCCTGCCTGGGCTGGCTTTGAACTGTGATCCTCAGATCTCAGCCTCCTGAGTAGCTAGGATTACAGGCGTGAGCCACTGGCACCTGGTAACATATTTTGTTTTATTATGTGCCAGTATTGGGGCCTTATGCTATTCAGTGTTTTTTTGTTTTTTGAGTTTTTTTGTTTTTTGTTTTTTTGGGGTTCTTTGTTGGTCATGGGGCTTGAACTCTGGGCTTGGGCGCTGTCCCTGTGCTCTTCAGCTCAAGGCAGGCGCTCTACCGAGTGAGCCACAGTGCCACTTCTGGTTTTCTAGTGGTTTATTGGAGATGAGTCTCACGGACTTTCCTACCTGGGCTGGCTTTGAACTGCGATCCTCAGATCTCAGCCTCCTGAGTAGCTAGGATTACAGGTGTGAGCCACCGGCTCCCGGCTGTTTTGTTTTGTTTGTTTTTTATGCTGTTCTGGGCACCATCCCTGAGCTTTTTTAAGGCTAATACTCTACCACTTGAGCCACGGCTTCACTTCTGGCTTTTTTGGTAGTTAATTGGAAATAGTCTCACAGGCTTTCCTGCCTGGGCTGGCTTAGAACCTCAATCCTCAGTTCTCAGCCTCCAGAGTAGCTTGGATTACAGGCGTGAGCCATTGGCACCTCTTTTCTTAAGTAGTTTGTAATTAGAGTTTTATCATACAATTGTAAAATACTAACATAACTTTCCTTTCTCATTAGAGGAAAAAGCTATGTATTCTGCTGAATTAGAAAAGCAAAAACAGCTTATAACAGAATGGAAAAAAAAGGCAGAAAATCTGGAAGGAAAAGTGTTATCATTGCAGGTAGGCCAAAACAGTTTTCTGTTATAAATTGTGTTATTCATGATACGACTGCTGTTAGGATTTTGTCTTGGCAATAATCTTAGGGAGCATTCATTTAGTGAATATTGTGAGAGTGGTGACTCTGTCCAGCCTGCTAAATGTAACTATGAATAAAACACTCAGATTCTCCTTAGCTGAGTGGAAATTTAGAGTAGGCATAACAAATATGGTATGAAAGGGCATTTGAAAGGATATTTATTGGAAGATGGCAAAGTTTTTTCTAATACAGTTGTACTAATTTACTCCTACCAGCAATGCATCCTGTCAACACTTTATGCTTTGATAGTTAACATCATCATCATTATCTGTACTTTGCACATAGTAGGCCAACACTCTTAACATTTGAGCCTTGCCCTCAAGTATTTTGTTTGTACTTTGGTTTTGAGATAGTTTTACTAACTTTGCCTGGGCTAGTCTTGAACTTGAGATCTTCCTACCTCTGCCCTCTAGGTAGGTAGGATTACAAGTGTGCATCACTACTCTCAGCTCAAATTTTTAAAGTTTTTGCCAAACTTTTACCACTAAGAAGGCTTATTAGTCTGTTTTATGCTGCTTTTTATAGAATATCACAGACTGGATAATATAAATAATTAAATAAAATGTTTTAATAGTTTTGGGGGCTTCGAAGCCCATGATAGACAGCAAGAAGGCCTTATTGCTGCATCATTTCTTGGCTGAATGGCAAAAAGAGGCCAAGAAGAGAGAGACAGACAGCAAGAGGGAGCTGAACTTGTCCTTTTATAAGAAACTAACTCCTGTTGGGTGCCAGTGACTTGTGCAGTGATTTGTGCCTGTAATCCTAGATACTCAGGAGGCTGAGATCTGAGGATCACAGTTCAAAGCCAGCCTGGCAGGAAAAGCCGTGAAACTCTTGGCTCCAATAAACCACCAGAAAATCAGAAGTGGCACTGTGGCTCAAGTGGTAGAGTACTAGCCTTGAGCTGAAGAGCTGAGGGACAACGCCCAGGCCTAGAGTTCAAGCCCCATGACTGACAAAAAAAAACAAACAAACCAGAAGTGGAACTACAGATCAAGTGGTAGAGCACTAGCATTGAGCAAGAAAGCTGAGGGATAGTGACCAGGCCTAGAGTTCAAGCCTTAGGACTGGCCTGGCACACACACACACTCTCTCTCTCTCTCTCTCTAGCTTTTCCTCTCTCTCTCTCTCCCTCTTCTCTCTCCTTTTTCTCTCCTCTCTCCTATCTGTTCCCCAGGGACATGTTCCTACCACTGCTCAAACATTAGACCCTCCCTTATTGGAACTCATGAATTTTAGAGGACACATTCCAATCACAGCAGAACTATATCTTCTTGTAGTATTCCCTGATTATTAATGTAATCAAGCATCTTTTAATATGCTTATTGACCACTTATGCTTACTCATCAGAGTTCATTAATACATTTTCCCATGCTTTCACTTGTGTCCCCTGGTTCTAAAATATCTTCTCTGAAACTGCCTGAAGTTCAGATCTTTTTATTTAAGGGGACAGGGGCAGTATTGGGGTATAAATTCAAAACCTTGTGCTTGCTCTGTGGGTGCTCTACCACTTGAGCCTTTCCCCTAGACCTTTTTGCTTTAGTTATTTTTCAGGTAGGATCTCACATTTCTACCTGTACCATAATCCTCCTGTTTATGCTTCCCACATATTTGAGATGACAGGTGTGTGCAACCATACCTAGCGTTTTATTGTTAGACATGGAGTCTTTTGCCTGGACTAGCTTCAAACCACAATCCTTCCAAGTATACAAGAATACAGGCATGAGCCACTGTGCCTGGCTCAAATCTTTTTAAAGTAGTTTTTTTTTAATTTAAAATATAATATACTGTTTAAAAATCAGAAGGAAAAGGTTGAAATTAATAAAGGTAAAAACTGAAGCTAATGAAATGAAAACCAAACAAATGATAGAAAAAAAAGAAAAATACAAATGATATTCAAAAAGCATTAGTGTAGTTTTTCTTTTTTGTTTTGTTTTCTTATCAATTGTGGGGCTTGAACTCTGGGCCTGGGTGCTGTCCCTCAGCTCTTCAGCTCAAGGCTAAGGTTCTACCACTTGGAGTCACAGTGCCACTTCCGGTTTTCTGGTGGTTAATTGTAGATAAGAGGCTCATGGACTTTCCTGGCTCAGGTTAGCTTTGAACCACAATCCTCAAATCTCAGTCTCCTGGGAAGCTAGGATTACAGGCGTGAGCCACCAGTGCCCAGCCATTAGTATAGTTGTAATTTTTAATAATCTTTTTTTTTGGGGGGGGCGGGTCTGGTCGTGGGGCCTGAACTCTGGGCCTGGGTGCTGTCCCTCAGCTCTTCAGCTCAAGGCTAGTGTTCTACCACTTGAGTCACAGCGCCACTACCGGCTTTTTTCTTTTTGCTTATGTGGTGTTGAGGAAGTGAACCCAGGGCCTCATGCATGCAAGGCAAGCACTCTACCACTGAGCCACCTTCCCAGCCCCTTTTAATAATCTTATAAACTATAAGATTTAAAAAGTAATTTGAAGACAGGTACCGTTAGCTCATGCCTATAATCATAGCTACTCAGGAGGCTGAGATCTGAGGATCACAGTCAAAGCCAACCTGGGCCAGGAAAGTCCAATTAACCACCAGAAAACCGGAAGTGGCACTGTGGCTCAAAGTGGTAGAACATTAGCCTTGAGCTGAAGAGCAGAGGAACAGCGCTCTGGCCAGAGTTCAAGCCCTACAACCAACAAAAAAAAAGTAAATGAAAGTAAATTTCTTTTACCTCAAATTTAGTTTTGTGGATTTTGAATAGTACATTTTTATTGAAATGTTTTTATTTCATTCCCTCTGTATATGTTAGAACTCAACCTGTGTGTGCATATATACATAAATTTATATGTCTAATACACACAGACACACACTTGTGAGAGGTTTAAGGAATTTTTTTTTGCCAGTTCTTGGGCTTGAATTCAGGGCCTGGGCTCTGTCCCTGAGCTTCTTTTGCTCAAGGCTGGTTCCTACTGCTTTAGCCACAGCACCACTTCTGGCTTTTTCTGAGTATTTTATTGTAGATAAGAGTCTCATGGACTTTTCTGCCTGGAATGGCTTCTGCAGTCTTCAGATCTCAGCTTCCTGAGTGGCTAGGATTATAGACATGAACTATCAGCCAAGGAATTGACCATAGGATGCAGAGACTGGCTAGGCAAATCTACAGTGAAATTGGGAAGGGCACATCAAAAGCAGGATAGAACTCAGGCTGTTGTTCACAGGCAGGAAGGAAAGTCACAGCAGCCTAGATTCTAGGCAGAAGCTACTGTCCTAAAAAGGAATTTTTTGGCTTTTTGTAAGGGAGGGCAAATCTCTTCTTTTAAGAACTTCCAGCTGGTCCAGTCAGGCCACAGATTATCCCAGATCATTGTGCCTTACTTATACTTATCTTCTTAGCAATGTCTACATTATTGCCTATCCAAGATAACACATCTATAAGCTATCACTCTGAAATTTTGGCCTGAAATTTTAATGGGTAAGTTATCTAGAATAACCAAGAAAATTATAAGAAGGAATAGTGTTGAGGAGGGACTTGTCTATAGTATGTCTAAATAGAGCTATCAACGAATGAAACATTGGGTCTATTAGTGAATAGAAGGAGCCATAAATAAGGCTCGTGATACCTGAGAATTTAAAACTATACCTTAAACTAAAATAATTTAACTTAATAAGAAAAAAAGATAGTTTAATAAATGATATTGGCCAACTATTCATAAAGAAGGAAACAAAACTGGACTTGATAGTACACCATATTCAGAAATGGATTCCAGTTGTGTTAAAGCAAGGATTCTCAGCTGGGAGTACATGTTGACTATCT
The DNA here is from genome assembly GCF_024711535.1 of Dipodomys merriami. Classification (NCBI taxonomy): domain Eukaryota; kingdom Metazoa; phylum Chordata; class Mammalia; order Rodentia; family Heteromyidae; genus Dipodomys; species Dipodomys merriami. Next base: position 154,567 of record NW_027203359.1, read on the forward strand.
GGAAATAATTTTGACCCCTACTGTGACTGAGAGACTCTTGACATTTAGTGGGCTAGAAACTGTTAAAAACATCCCCACTGAGAAAGACTAAATTTAAAGATTTTCATGCAAAAATACAAATGTCTTAACCGGGCGCCAGTAGCTCATGCCTGTAATCCTAGCTACTCAGGAAGCTGAGATCTGAGGATCTTGGTTCAAAGCCAGTCCGGGCAGGAAAGTCCGTGAAACTCTTATCTCCAATAAACCACCAGAAAACCAGAAGTGGTGCTGTGGCTCAAGTGGTAGAGCGCTAGCCTCAAGCTGAAGAGCTGAGGGACAATACTCAGGCCCAGAGTTCAAGCCCCACGACCGACCAAAAAAATAAAAATACAAATGTCTTGCAGTAAGATCTAAAAGACTACATGTACATTCTTAGGGGCACGGAGGATCCTAACAGATTAAACTCACGATGCTATAAAATCAGAGTAGGACATTTTTGACTATATATCATTCAATGGTGTTTAAATGGCAAAAAACAGTATAGTCAGTAGAAAAATGCATATCTGATAAAAGTGTTTGTTTATTGTAGATGACAAAGGGTTCTTATCTGGAAACAAGGCATTCTTACAAACTGACAAGAGAGACAGCTCAGTAGAAACAAACTGCCAGAGTATACAAAGAGGTTTTCATGTAAGAGCAGATCCAGCTGTCGTGTAACAACAGACAAAAATACTCAAATGCAATAGTAGTCAGGGAAATAAAATTCAAGCAGTAAAGTCATAATGAAACATCGCTTTATGTATGTTGGACTTGTAATACTTAAAAGAGCAAGAACATTTGTTGCTATATTTCTTGACTTATCTTTTTTGTTTTACATCTTATTCTTTTTTTTTAAATTTGTCATATTGTCTTTTAGTAGCATTTTCTTTATTAAAAAGGCAATGTTTGTTGAGAAAGGCTGAGGGTTCTGTCTTTGATAACTTTTAGTTGCATAGACTTGCCCCAGGTCACAGAGATATGGCTTCATTAGGTAAGCTGCAACATGTCTTCTTAGCCCATGGGGTGTAGAACAGTTTTTGCATGCTGAATTTTTAATGAACTTCTCTCCCTTAGGAACGTTTGGATGAAGCAAATGCTGCACTGGATTCAGCATCAAGACTTACAGAGCAGTTAGATCTAAAGGAAGAGCAGCTTGAAGAACTTAAAAAACAAAGTAGGTTTTTCCCCCTTTTCCTTTGTTTCTAGTTGAACTGTAGTCTTCTATTATGTGTTGGTACAGCTGAGTGAGACCAACATTGTTGGTGGGTAACTTCCATTTCTACCGTAGATACTGTATCTATCATACATATTCTCAAATAAAAGATTAACTTTGTGAAACAGACATCTGGGTATAAGTAACTAGATTGTTGATTGCAGATGAGGCTTTACACCTAGGCACTTGTCATGTTTTGGTTTGGTTTTGGCACTCTCTCTTTCCCTAAAGTGAGCTTTGCATTTAGATTATCTGATGGGCCCCAGATTACCAGATAATTCATAGTACTTTGTTGTTCCTAATAGCTGACAGTGAAGACATGCACTCATTTAGTCTCTGACTTAGTGATAATCAGGAAGTTGAAGTTGTTCTGGGGCTGTATTTAGTAGGCAACGGTTTAAGACAATTGTAAGGGTGATAATGGAGCTTAGAAATGCATAAGGTTTAGGGGTCTATGTTGCCATAGCCGTAACAGGAAATATAATTAAGAAATTAAAAAATGCATGCCATCTATCATAAAATAGAAATTAGAAGGGTATAGAACAGAAGAAATACTGTTAAAACAGGATTAGTGACTTGGTCACTACGGTGGCCAGCCATTGAAGCAAACCATTGGAGCATGGAGAGTAAAGCACAAACCTACAGCTTGGCCTAATTCCAAGAGACAGAAAGTGGAAGTGTCTTAGGAATATAACAAAGAAACAAAACTAAGACAAATGTGGTGTAACTAGCCTCAAAATAATTCTAAAAGACCTCTGCTTTGTAAGAATTGCCTATCTAGGAAATCTAAATCTAGAGGAGGACCTGGAAATGAGCAGTGAGGAAAGAATATGTACTAAGTATATATTATAGACAGTTGACATAACATAGGCTGTATTAATTAGTCTTTTCCTTTTACATTTGCCTCAATTCCAAAGTAAAGAGTATTCTTTTTATAGGTTAACGAAATTGAGATTTAACACTCATCTCTAGAGTACATGGTCTTGCCATGTCAAGAAAAGAATTGTCTTTTGTTCTAGAAAGCTACATCTTTGCAAATATGGTAGTATCCTCTATACTGTGCCTTCACTGTCCAAAAGGCTGCTCTAACAAGATGCAGCAATTATTGGCAAAATAATGTAGTTAGATCTCATACCAGTACAACTACAGTACAACTGAAAGTGTTAGCTAAAGATTTCATGTCTTGGGGCTTAGCTAGAGTAATGAAAGTATCCTTGGTCTGCAGTAACTCAGTAATATGCATCATGCCTCTGTAATCTCTAAGGCCACTTTCCCTGTCTACCAGAGTCATTCCTAGCTCATGATCCATGTAGTCAGGAAAAATGTCACAGGCTTTTGTAGTGGTTAGTACTTGCTCAGGTGCCCATTGAAACTCCCAGTGGTCAAATATTTTCTGTTAAGACAAGTAGCCTGGGTTCCTCTTCAAATAAAAATTATAATGGCTATTCATCATCAATGTACAGGATGGTGGTGCTCATTTTCTGGAATCAGTATTACTAATGGAGAGAACTCTACTTAATTAGGTTTGTACAAGTGCTGTTTGATTTGAAAGGCAGGCAGGGAGCCAATGTGGCACAGACAGGAAGGGAAATACAAAGATGGCTGGTTCTGTTATGTCTTTAAATTAAATTATTCTTGCCCTTTTCAGCTCTTCTAACAATGTTTCCTCATGTTACCCAAGTGCTTAATACTGCTTTTTTATCTCTAAACACAAATGTGACTTTATTTTCTCAAAGCTTTACTCTTGATTTACTAATGTAAATAAATTCTTGATTGGCTTAGTTATTTCAAAAAGCATCACTGTATATTTTCCTTTATAAATCATTAAGTACTTAAAATGCTGATTGATGTTGTAATACTGCATTTTATTTTTAACACAGAAGTTGGCCAGACAGCAAAAATTTTTGCCAGGAGAAACAATTTTGAAAAAGACAAATTGATTTTTGTTGCAAGAAAGTACACAGGGACTTGAATTGTAGAGGCAAAGTATTGTTTTATTTCTATGAATTTGTAGACTAATGATTAGTTGACTTTCAATTTCAACATTTGAACAATATCAGGAAACTCATTTTAAAAGCGATAGTCAAAATAGTTGGTTATATTATTGCTACCAAAGATAAGATGACTCAGTCTGGTCAGACATGAAGAGAGGGCTGGAGACATTATTCAAATAGTAAAGTGTCTAACTAGCTAGTTCAAGATCCTGAGTTACCTGTTACCCTTTCACATATACATGTATGGATGTATGTGTTTGTGTGTGTATGATTAGACCTGTCATATGAATGACAATATTAAAACAGGTGAATATAGATGATTTCAATTTACTTCTCAAGGTATGTAATTGCTAATGCCATGTACATGCAACTAAGGGGGTACTTACAGATCTTGTATAAAAAAAACATGAAGATAGATGCTTATTAGTCACTAAGTAAGTATTTAATGAGAATTAGCTGCTTAGTTCAAGAAGCTTAATGGCAGGTAGCGTAGATACACTGTAAGTTAGTCATTTAAGATAGTAGTACTGGGCTGGGAAGGTGGCTCAGTGGTAGAGCGCTTGTCTTGCATGTTTGAGGCCCTGGGTTCTATTCCTCAGCACCACATTAGCAGAAAAAAAAGCCGGAATTGGTGCTGTGGCTCAAGTGCTAGCCTTGAGCTGAAGAGCTGAAGGACAGCGCCCAGGCCCAGAGTTCAGGCCCCACAACTGAGCGCCCCCCCCCAAAAAAAAAGATAGTAGTACTTAGACTACATAGTCTCTAGAACTCCATTAAGGGTCAGCCAACATTTCACGGAGGAAAGAACTCAAAGAGAACCTTAAACCACTATTGGGATTTTATCTAAAAAGTAAAAGAACTCTTTAAAACTATAAGGACTGTTTAAAACTATAAGGACTAATTTATACCCTCAGTGACGAAAGAAACCCCAAGATCCTGTAGGTATAGTATTTTAATAGATGATATTGGATAGAAGGATTACAGTTACCCTCCTTTCTAGAAATTATTTTAATATCTAAGAGTATTTTTTTTTCTTTTTTCTTTTGGTTATGGGGCTTGAACTTGGGACCTGGGCGCTGTGCCAGAGATCTTTGCTCAAGGCTAGCACTCTTATCACTTTGAGCCACAGAATCACTTCTAGTTTTCTGGTGGTTAATTGGAGATTCTTGCTCAGGATGGCTTTGAACCACAGTCCTCAGATCTAAGCCTCCTGAGTAGTTAGGATCACAGGCACAAGCCACTAGTGCCCAGCTGAGTATTCTTTTTCAGTATAATTCCAAAGACTTATTTCATATGTCATCTTATATTTGTTTTCTCAAACTTAACACACTATTTTATGAAGCAGATAGGACATCATCTGTCTATATTCTGAGTTGGTCAAGAGTTCAGAATTGTCATAGGATTGTTAGTGATGAGAAAATATACACCTGTATATTTCAGGCCATACACCTGGACTATAGCCGAGCCATTCAAAGATGGCTTGTAAATATGTGGACATTTTACTACTACTACTTCTACTCTTCCTCCTTCTTCCTCCTTCCTCCTTCCTCCTCCTCTGCTTCCTCCTCCTCCTCCTCCTCTGCTTCCTCCTCCTCCTCCTCCACTTCTTCTTTCCTCCTCCTCCTCTTTCTGTCATCTTTCTCCTCCTCCTCCTCCTCCTTCTTCTTCTTCCTCTTCCTCTTCTTCCTCTTCTTCTTCTTCCTCCTCCTCCTCCTTCTTTTTCCTCCTCCTCCCTCCTCCTTCCTTCTTTCTTCTTTCTTCTTTCTTCTTTCTTCTTTTTCTTCTGCCAGTCCTGGGACTTGGACACAGGGCTCAAAGCTAGCACTCTACCACTTGAGCCACAATGCTACTTCTGACTTTTTCTGTGTATGTGGTACTGCGGAATCAAACCCAGGGCTTCATGCATATTAGGCAAGCACACTACCACTAAGCCCCTTTCCCAACCCAACATTTTACTTCTTTAGCTTGTTTTCTAATGTCATCCTTGTGATAAATTCCTGCTTAAGTGAAAATGATTGGATAAAATAGAAATACAAAGCACAAGATACATCTTGTTTCAGTTACTATTATTGAAGAGTGAATTTATGCTGTGCAAAGAAAATTACGTTTTTATAATCAATAAAATTCAGTTCTAGCATCAGAAAGTCTTTAGCTCTATCTGTCCACTTGAACCACAGATCCACTTTGGGCTTTTTGGTTTCCTGTCTCAGGCTGACTTTCAACCAACATCCTCAGATCTCAACCAACTGAGTAGGAGTATAGGCATAAACCACCAACATCTAGCAATAGCTGATTAAAAAAAGAAGAAATTTAGTGACTGCTCTTTAAAAGTCTTCTCTGAATCAAAAAGTGGAAAATTTCCTTAGAATATTTTTAAAAGAAAATCTAGAAAAATGTATAAAATGAGTCCAAATAAAACTGTTATAAGAAGCATAAAAACATGCTTTAAATTTACAAACTATAAAAGCAGTTTAAAGCGTTCTTTTCATGGAACTACCTTCATGGTGCTGTATGATAGAGTTTTTATTTTAAATAAACATATTCTGTTCTCCAGGATGTGATTATGCAAGAAAACATATAACGTCCTGTTGAATATAGGCCAAATACATTCCCAGACGCTTTGTTACCCAAATCTTTGGAGAGATTTCTTTATGGATGTTTTTGGCAGAAGTAGTGATTTTAGAGGAAACATGTAAGAGGTACCAGATGCAGTTTTCTCAATTGTCTTTAGTGGTTAAAATGTTACTTGTAATGCCATAAACATCTGGGTATGCTAGACAATGGCAGCATTTTAATTAAGAAAAATGTGTGTATTAGGTATATAATTAAGCTATTTTAACTTAATGATTATGTTTTTAAATGTGTTAGCCTAATGTTGATGTTTGAATATAACAATGTTTTAGAATAGCAGTTCTTTAAAAATTATTTCTCTAAGTATAAGGTAATGATGTATTATATACAGATGAGAATGTTTTGAGTTAACATTTAGTGTTAACCGTTCTTACTTTTTTATGTATATGAATAATTTAGAATGCTGATTCTTTTCTTATTTCCCAGATACTCTTCCCTCCCAGAAAAGAAATCAGTTATTCTTTTACTGATTTATCAAATACTCATTGTTAATCCACTATATACCAAACACTACAGATAGGCATAGAAGAGATAGAAAGATAAGGGATGAAGGTCCTGTTTTCAGAAGTTTTGTAGACAAGCAGGAAAGGGAAAGAGACATGAAATCATATACATGCAACAGGTTGAGTGGAAAGGAAAGAGCTATTTTGTTTCCTTTGGTGTTGGGGATTGAACCCAGGGCTTTGCACATACTAGACTAGCACTGTACCACTGAGCTACACCATCCACCCAAGAGCTATCTGTCTATTCTACTGGGCCATGGTAGTGTTAAATGGCAGGAAAGGCTAGGGAAGGGTATAGATGACCTTGAATGAATAATAGGTACAACTAATAGATAGTTGGGAAAAGCATTCTAGGCAGAAGAGAGAATTCATATGCAATGAGGTAGCATAATTTAAAAACTGGTAATCTGAAAGTAGCGTTGACTAATAATAAGCAAAGAGCAGTTTGTATGTGAATATGTATGTGTAGAGGGCTGTGAAGGTGGAGGTAAGAGAGAGTTGCTGTATGGAGAACTAGAATTCTCAAGATGGATCACAACTGTGAATTGTAAACTGAGCTGGAGTGACAGTACAGACTAGCAAAGGAGATAGGTAAAGCCTAGGATACCTGGAAGCATGTTTGTACTAGGGCACTCCATGCAGGTTCTCCTACATGGACATGTGGGTCCTGTGTTACAAAGTCTCAGCTCCTTCAAGAGACAATAGGAATCTGCATTTGGAAGTTTTCTAATTTTTTTTTATGTGACACCTAAAAGTGTAGTTCAGGCTACATGACCCTTAAGAAAACTTCTATCGGCAAATTTTCTTCCTCCTTCTCCTCCCTCCTCCTCCTCCTCCCCCCCTGCTGCTGCTTCTGCTGCTGCGTCAACTCCTCCTCCTCCTCCTCCTCCTCCTCCTCCTCCCCCTCCTCTTCTTCTTCTTTTCTTCCTCCTCCTCCTCCTCCTCCTCCTCCTCCTCCTCCTCCTCCTCCTCCTCTTCCTCCTCCTCCTCCTCCTTTTGTCTTTCTTCTTTCTTCTTTTCTTTGTTTTTTGGTTGGTCGTGGGGCTTCAACTCTGGGCCTGAGCACTGTCCCTGAACTCTTCAGCTCAAGGCTAACGCTCTCCACTTTGAGCCACAGCGCCACTTCCAGTTTTCTGGTGGTTAATTGGAGATAAGAGTCTCAAAGACTTTCCTGCACAGGTTGGCTTTGAACCTGGATCCTCAGATCTCAGCCTCCTGAGTAGCTATGATTATAGGCATGCGCCACTGGCACCCAGCTATCAGTATATTTTATGTAGTGATGATGATCCTCACTAAGTGGAAACATTATTACAATGATTAGCTTTTCATTGACAAAATTGTGGGACAGCAGGATGCTGTCCTTGAGCTTTTTTTGCTCAAATTAGCACTCATCCACAGCTCCTTTCCAACTCTTTGATGATTAATTAGGGGTAAGAATTTCATGGACTTTTCTGCCTGGGCTGGTTTTGAGCCCCAGTCCTCATTCTCAGCTTCCAGAATAGCTAAGATTCCAGGCATGAGCCACTAGCACTTGGCAAAATTATAGTCTTTTTGAGATATGGCTGGTCTATGCAAACGTTTAAAAATGAAAAACTATTTAACTTGACTCAGAATCTTCACTCTTCTTAAAAAAAAAGTCTCTGCTTTAGTTTGAGAAAATATAGTATAAATTATCTAAATTTGTGATAAAGGGCTGAGGGCAAAAAGAGAAAGGAAAAATAAATTTGATTTGGTTATATTAAAATATTTATATAAATAAAAACAAACAAATAGACAAATAAATCTATCTCAAGTAGTTGAGCTCCAGTTAATGATGTGAGGATACATTTTATATTAGCAAAATTCTTATCTTCTGAAGTAAAATTTTAAAAGTAGAACTTTTCACTTAGTAGTTATTTATCTTTTTTTTGGGGGGGGGTTGGTTGTGGGGCTTGAACTCAGGGCCTGGACACTGTCCCTAAGCTTTTTTGCTCAAGGCTTCTTGCACTCTACCACTTTAAGCCATATCACCACTTCTGGTTTTCTGATCATTAATTAGAGATAAGAATCTCACCTGGGGGCTGGGAAGGTGGCTCAGTGGTAGAGTGCTTGCCTTGCATGCATGGGTTCGATTCCTGTCGAAAAAAGCCAGAAGTGGCACTGTGGCTCAAGTGGTAGAGCGCTAGCCTTCAGCTGAAGAGCTCAGGGATAGTGCACCCAGGCCCAGAGTTCAGGCCCCATGATCGACAAAAAAAAAAGAAAAGAATCTTACCGGAAGTGGCACTGTGGCTCAAGTGGTAGACAACCAGGAGGGAAAAGAAAAAGCACAAAGGAGATAATACTACATCTTAATGTCAAATTACAAATAGAAATCTCTCTCTTTTTTGTGATACTGGGGTTTGAACTCCAGGGCTAAGCTGAGTCATGCCTCTAGCCCAGCTTTTTTCTGGTTATTTTGGAGAACAGAGTTCAGTTACCTTTTCTACCCAGGCTAATCTCAAGCCACAGTTCTCCAGACTTAGCCTCCTTAGTAACTATAATTATAGGTGTGAGTCACCAGCCACCTTCTGGCTTACAAATGGGGCCTTTTAAAAATAATGTTATTTGGACTGGAGGCTGGTTCAGTTGGTAGATTGCCAGCCATCAGTGAAAAAGATGTACAAGATTAAGCAAGAACCTAATTAAATTAATTAATAGTATTTGATGTTGAAAGTTATGCCAGTGCTGGTGGCTGATACCTGTAATCATATCTACTGAGGAAGCTTACACTTGAGGATCACCGTTTGAAGGCAGCCTGAGTAAGAAAGTCTGTGAGACTCGTATCTCCCATTAATCACCCCCCCCCCAAAAAAAAAGCCAGATGTGGAACTGTGGCTGAAGCAGCAGAGTGCTAGTTATGAGCACACAAAATAAAAGCTCAGGGGTAGCTCCTGGGCCCTGAGTTCAAGCCCAAGACCTGTAAAAAAACAAAACAACAACAACAAAAAGTGACCTTTTAAATTCAAATTTTGTAACATATAGATCATCTAATTTCTGGCTTTTGCTTTAAATTATATTTAATAAAAGAAGAGACTAAATTGCTTTTAAATATTGTTAGAAAAAATACTAGGTTTAATATTGTATCTGGTTTAGATTTATTTTCAGGGTTTTCAACCCCAGACCCAATTTTTTATTGGCATTTCTACGTGTAAACAAATTCATTCTTCTAACATATTTTCCTTCTTCCTCCTTTTATAACTTTGGCTTTTTTTTTTCTTTTGTCAGGTGTGGGGTTTGAACTCTGGGCCTGGGCACTGTCCCTGAGCTCTTCCACTCAAGTCTAGAGCTTTACCACTTTGAGCCACAGCACCACTTTCGCTTTTCTGGTGCTTAATTGGAGATAAGAGTCTCACAGACTTTCCTGCCAGGGCTGTCTTTGAACCACGATCCTCAGATCTCAGCCTCCTGAGTAGCGAGGATCACAGGCTTGAGCCACCAGTAGTGCCTGGCTAACTTTGACTCTTAAAGATGAGAAATTTGCAAAATGGACAGGGAAAAAAATCTCACAGATTATTAATATTAATCATAGCAATAAGTATGATTGCTAAGTAATTAGGGAAAATTGAATGAGGTACTCCTTGTGGGTTATTTTAAGAAATCAGATGAATGAGAACTCATGCCTTTACTGTTTAGATTTGACCATTTGGTTCAGAATTTTAAGGTGGGTATGCATTATACAAAATGGGCAACAAAATCTGGCACTGGTGATAGGTCATGTTTTATATCCAGGTCTTCTGACTCAAGCTCTGAGTAGGCTTCATCTACTTTTTTCTTATTCAACTGATGGTTCAGTAAGCCTGACTTGGGTCTTGTCCATAGGAGCTTAGTCATGAAATAGCCAAATGACTTTGTGAGGAAGATGATTAATTTTAAGATACTCTCTGAAGACAATATTATAGAACACTGCCATTAATCACAAATAAAATGTAAAATTATGATGTGCTGACTTGTTGCAGGCAGTTGCTTTTTATATCCAATTTTGATTTTAAATCAAATAGTGAAGGCCATGACTCCATTTCTGGGTGTTTCAAAGAAGCCCTAGTCACGGGTTTTCAAAACCAGATTCAATCTCAGCTACTCTATTGCTAAGCTTTAAAGTGTTCCCACCCTTAAAACTTCTAAAGAGTTATTTGGCATGTGAAATTATTCACAGAAGTAATTGCGTTTGACTTAAAACCCATTTCTTTATAGTCATATTTTGCTTGCCCAGACAAATACAGTTCTGATTTCAGATTGTGGTTTGAGTTCATTTTCAATTTTTGTAGAGAAATATTTGAATTTCTAATGGGAGGAGAATAGTAAGTGTTCCTGGAGAAAAAGGAGTATCGAGGGACCTTTGAAATGGGTGTGTGAATTTCTCTTCTAAAGTCTTAGAATTTGTACCATTTCCTCTAGTCTTTCCCCTAAATTCTGAGGTTAGGGTTTTGTGTTTTTTTTTTCTTCTTCCTGAACCTAAACATCAATTTTTTTTTTCTTTTTCTCTTTTAAGATTGGGTCTTGTTGTATAGGCCAGGCTGGACTTGAGCTCACAATCTTCCTGTCTTAGCCAATTTAGTAATCAGATTAGGCATGTCCTATTACATCCAACATGATTTTCAATTTTTTATGGCCACATTAATATAATAAGATAGAGTTTAAGTTTACTTTCATACTTCTTTTTTTTTTTTTTTTGTCAGTTGTGAGCCCTGAACTCTGGGCCTGGGCACTGTCCCTCAGCAATTCACCTCAAGGCTAGTGCTCTACCACTTGAGCCACAGCACCACTTCCAGCTTTTTCTACATAGGTAGTGCTGAGGAATTGAACCCAGGGCCTCTTGCATGCATGGCAAGCACTCTACCACAGAGCCACCTTCTCAGCCCCTTTGATAATACTTTTTATGTAACCCTTTAGCATGTAATCAGTATTAAAATGATTACTTATGGAGGAAAGTAGGAGAAGAAAATCTCAGGAATGGAAGACGGAAAGATGGAAAGACTAGGGAAGTTTTTGTTGTTGTTTTTTTCCCTTCCAGTGGGGCTGGGAACTATCCCTGAGCTCTTTAGCTCAAGGCTAGCGCTCTACCATTTGAGCTATGCACCACTTTCTGGTTTTCTGGTGGTTAACTAGAGATAAGAGTCTCACAGACGTTCCTGCCCAAGCTAGCTTTGAACCCCGATCCTTAGATCTCAGCCACATGAGTAGCTAGGATTATAGGCATGAGCCACCGGTGCCTGACTCAAGAGTGGGGAAGTTTGACCTGTTTCTCCCCTGCCTTTCCTTCCTAGCCATAGAGAAAAGAGCAGATGAGCATGAAAGAGAAGATTGGCCCATCTTTACTCTGGTGGATGGTTAAGTCAGAGCAGTGATGAGAGATTAACTTGCTTATTTTGCTATTCTTCCTCTGAGTAGTTAAGAGTTCTATTCTCCTATACTCTCTCTCATACTATACTCTTTTTATGGCCAAGTTTAAATTTTTTACTGAAAAGACAGGGAAGGAAAAGTCTGTGGTAGATTTTCCAAACACAGACCTATCCTGTATAATATGGTTATGGCGACCATTTGGTAACATTAGTCTTATTATATGAATGACATTTTGCAATTTAGACAAACTACAAGCTATTGTAAGAAGGTTAAAGTGGGCATTTATATTTGCGTTTGTGCTACAAAACAGAACTGTACAGAATAGAATGAAAAACATAGACACAATCTGTGAGTCTTCCTTCCTGCGGAGGAAGTATGTTAGGAGCTGCACAGTGGAGGATAAATAGACTCAAGAGGCAGTACCAGTAGAGCAAAGCTTTCTGTGCAGAAGGGAAAACATGTACAAAACTCCTGCAGGAGACGTGAGAGCCCAGAAATATACTATATATTCATGGGCAATTAACATTCAAAAAAGGGACCCGAAGTATACTTTTTCCATAATATGGTGCTGGAAGCTGGCTGTCCCCACATGTAAAAGAGTGAAGTTGGCATCTACCTAATACCATGCACAGAAATAAACTCAGTTGGATCATGGGCCTGCATTTCAAGTCAAAACCATAAAATTCTTCAAAGAAGATATGAGCATAAACCTTCATGATACATGGCAGTAGTATTTAGATATGACACCCAAAGTAAAAACAACATAAAGAAAAAAAGAAATTGAACTTCACCAAAATTAAAAAACTTCTGTGTTTCAATGAATACCATCAAGAGAGAAGTGAAAGCCCACAAAATGGAGGAAATATGTACAAGTCCTCTCTTTGATAACTTCTCCAGCTCTTACTAATCAAAAAAAAGAATATGTGTTTTGTGGGGTTTTTTGTTGGTTGTGAGGCTTGAACTCGGGGTCTAGACACTGTCCCTCAGCTCTTTTGTTGAAGGCTAGTACCACTTTGAGCCACAGCTCCACTTCTGGGCCTTTTTTTTTTTTTTTTTTTAGTGGTTAATTGAAGAGTCTCATGGGGACTTTTCTGCCTGGGCTGGCTTCGAAAGGCAGTCCCTAGATCTCAGCCTCTTGAGTAGCTAGGATTATAGGTGTGAGCCACTGGCTCCTAGCTACCACATGGTTTTCTCGTTTCTTTCAGAACAAAAACCTGTACTCTATGTTAAAATTAGTAAATACCTCTTAGCTCAAATAATCTGCTTCTAACATAACAGGTGTAAATTATATTAGACTAAGTTCCTTTGTCCTTGAATCCTCAGTCCTGTGGCTTGCTAGCCAATGAAAAGAGTAAAGTACTGTACTCTAAAGTACTCACATTGTAATTACTAAGATTTTACTAAGATTCTATTTACTTTTTAGATAGGAATTTAAAATGTCATAAACAATTGTAATGTGATTAGCGCCAGTGATCTGAATTGTATTTTGCAATTTCCTTACTCTGGAATGCTTTGCCCTGTCAGACTTGTGTTGAATTGTGGTCTTAGTGGTGTTAAATACTTTTCTTAGTCAGCTCACCAAAACCAGAGTACAGCCAGGAAAATAAAAAAAGGAAAATCTAAAGTTGTCTTTTCCATTTCCTCCCATTAAACAGAAGTTATACTGGAAATGTTTCATGCTAGGAAGCAGGAGTGAAAATCTGGTCTTTTGCTATTAAGTTTCTAAAGAAGATGGAAGCCTTTATTGATTTTAAAGATTTTCCTACTGAAGAATTGATTATTTATGGGGTAACCCATATGGAATAATGCATACTCTGGGTTTTAAGCAGTTTCTATATCAAGAGAGAGTCTTTCTCTGAAACAGAGAATAGATGGGAGTAATTCAATGTTACCAGTTAGTGTAGAGTACAAATGTAAATTTCATCGTAAAGATCTTATAAGTGTTATTGTATATTTGTTCAGATTGATTGGTTAATGACTATCTTTATTCACATATTTTAAAACAGATGAGCTCCGACAAGAAATGTTGGATGATGCACAAAAGAAACTGATGAACTTAGTAAACAGTACTGAAGGAAAAGTGGACAAGTATGCTTTTGCTTTTTAACTTTTAAAATATTTTGTAGGGGGCTGGGAAGGTGGTTCAGTGGTAGAGTGCTAGCCTTGAGCTGAAGAGCTGAGGGTCAGAGCCCAGGCCTAGAGTTCAGGCCCCACGACCAGACCCCCCCCAAAAAATAAAATAAAATATTTTGTAGGGATTGCTTTCATCATAGAACAACTTCCACATGCAGTAGTTTATATGTGATTAAAATTTTTTTCTTGCTGGTCCTAGAACTTAAACTCAGGGTCTGTGCACTATCTCTGAGCTTATTTTGCTCAAGACTAGTATTCTACTACTTGAGCCACAGCTCCATTTCTGGCTTTTTTGTAGTTAATTGTGGATAAGAATCTCATAACTTTTCTGCCAACGCTGGCTTCAAACTGAAATCCTTGAATTTCAGCCTCCTGAGTAGATAGGATTATAGGCGTCAGCTACCAGTGCCTGGCTTGTATGTGATTAATTTTGGGTTTGTTTTGTTTTGGTGCTGGTCATGGAGCTTAAACTCAGAGCCTGGGCACTGTCCCTGAGCTTTTGTGCTCAAGGCTAGTACTCTGCCACGTTGAGCCACAGTGCCATTTTGCCTTTTTGGTAGTTAATCAGAGATGAGTCTCATGGACTTTCCTGCCTGGGCTGCCTTTGAACTGTACTCCTCAGATCTCAGCCTCCTCTAGGTAGCGTGATTCTCTAATTCCCTCCTTATATGTGATTAAATGTTTAGGGAGCCTTTTTTATATCTAATAAAATATGTGGGTAGTTTTAATGAAGGCTCAATAGAACATTTTTTCTATTTTTTTTTTTTTTTGGGTCCGGTCGTGGGGCCTGAACTCTGGGCCTGGGCGCTGTCCCTCAGCTCTTCAGCTCAAGGCTAGCGCTCTACCACTTGAGCCACAGCGCCACTTCCGGCTTTTTTCTTTTTGCTTATGTGGTGCTGAGGAATCGAACCCAGGGCCTCGAGCATGCAAGGCAAGCGCTCTACCACTGAGCCACCTTCCCAGCCCCATTTTTTCTATTTTTAAAAGTATTTTTGCCCCAATTTATTCTTTTTTCTTAAAACAGAGTTAAAACATCTCAACGTGAAGTACTTACAAAATAAAGGACCTGTTTTACTTTACTTTACCTTTAATGTCCTTGAACATAGCTTACTCAAAATTCTGAAACCTAGATGTATGTGTATATGTGTATGTGAGTGTGTACATTACCTCATCAAATATTTTTAAACTTTGGTATTAATAGCAATTTTTTTTCTGGTGTATTAAAGATAAGAGTCTTTCTGACTTGTCTTCTTGGGCTGGCTTTGAACCCAGATCCTCAGATCTCTTTTCTGAATAGCTAGGATTATAGGCATGAGCCACCAGTGCCCAGCTTATTAGTAAATTTTGATCATTGTGATTGGGAAGTCTAAGCCCAAGAAAGCCATCACTATGTGAAGGTAGTCTTTGGTGAGCATCAACCAGTGAAACACTTCCTCAGTTGGCTACTGGGTTGAAGAAAGTGGTGGCTAATAATTGGTGTTTTGAAAAGTATATGTTTTGAATTGTTTGAAACATTGTTAATTAGACTTTTTAAAAAGCTACTTTAGGCCATGCACAGGTGGCTCACGCCTGTAATCTTAGCTACTCAGGAGGCTAAAATCTGAGGATCGCAGTTCAAAGCCAGCCCAGGCAGGAACATCCATGAGACTCTTATCTCCAGTTATCCACCAGAAAACCAGAAGTGGTGCTGTGGCTCAAATGGTAGAGCACTAGCCTTGAGCTCAGGGACAAAGCCCAGGCTGAGTTCAAGGCCCATGACTGACCAAAAAAAAAAAAAAAGCTACTTTATTTTTTTGTTCAGTGCTATAAATATTTAATTGTCTCAAGTTAGCACTGTTCATATGTTTAATATTTGGTACATGCCAGGTTGCATTGGCTTGAGTTGTTTCTGCCTTTGTTTTCATAGAACCCTCATGAGAAACCTCTTCATTGGTCATTTCCACACACCAAAAACTAAGCGCCATGAAGTGTTACGATTGATGGGAAGCATACTAGGTGTTAAAAAAGAAGAGATGGAACAGGTAACCAGCCTGACACTGGAATCCATTCTGAATTGATTGACTGACCGATAGCACTGGGGACCGAACTTAGGACCTTGTATATACTTACACTAAGCAAATATTCTTCAACTGGGCTCCATTCCTAACCTCATTCTGAACAGACTTACAATGTGGAGGTATTAAGGACACTTGTCCTATCTTAAGAGTAGATGTGTTTGATTTGTATGATACTAGTTTAAATATTTTGCAACTTATAACCCAGTTTACATGTCAACAGAGATGTAACAATGTGTGAGATATAACAATGTGTAAAACTTTCATTCATAACTGTAACCCCTCTGTACAGCATCTTTATAACAAAATAAAATTTAAAAAAAGAAATTAAAAAAATAAAACCATTACAAATTTTTTTAAAACCCTTTCATTCAGATTGTGCTTGAGGTGTATTAGTATCCTCTGTTTCTAGGATTTGGACTCATAAGCATGGTTTGCTGTTATCCGAAATCATGTTACAAGTAATTCTTCATTTTTCTTTTCTTGTATTAATAATATTTTTCTGTTTTTAAAATACCCTTGCAGTTGTTTAATGAAGATCAAGGAGGTGTTACTAGGTGGATGACGGGATGGCTTGGAGGAGGATCAAAAAGTGTTCCCAACACACCTTTGAGACCAAATCAGCAATCTGTGCTTAATAGTGTAAGAGCCAATTTTATTTCTGCTGAACATGAAGGGTGAAATGATTGTATACCAAATTCAATTGCAAAGTATCAGATTTCTTTTTAGGTTATTTTGTGCCACCCTTTTATTTTGGAGTTATGGCAATAGATCCAGAGAAGCGATCAGCTTAAAGATAACAAGCCAGCTTTAATCATTTTATCTAATTGTGTGTGTGTTTGTGTGTGTGTATGTGTGTGTGTTTGCGCACGTGTGTGCGCACATGAGCACGTGCACAAGCGTGTGTATGTGCATGTGCCCACCAGTCCAGGGGCTTGAATTAGGGGCTGCGCACTATCCCTGAGGTTTTTCCGCTCAAGGCTAGTGCTCTACCACTTGAGTCTCAACTCTATTTCTGGCTTTTTCGTAGTTTATTAGAGGTAAGAATCTTACGGACTTTCCTGTTATGTTTTTTTTGTTTTTTTGTCAGTCATGGGGGCTAAATTCTGGGCCTGAGTGCTGTCCCTCAGCTCTTGAGCTCAAGGCTAGCACCCTATCACCTGAACCACAGCGCCACTTCCAGTTTTTTCCACTTATGTGGTGCTGAGGAATCGAACCCAGGGCCTCATGCATGTGAGGCAAGCACTCTACCACAGAGCCACCTTCCCAGCCCTTTCCTGTTCTGACAGCTTCAAACCATGATTCTCAGATCTTAGCCACCAGAGTAGCTAGAATTACAGGCATGAGCTACTAGTGCCAGCTTATCTATTTGTGTGATAATTATTTTGCATTGTTAATGATGCTGTCCGTGGTGGTGTTAATGATGTTGGCCGTGGTGGTACATACCTGTAATCCCGGCAGGTAGAAGCAGGAAGTAGAAGCAGGCAGATCATGAGTTTAAGGTCACCTGGGCTACATAGTGAGACTCTTAAATAAATGCTGTGTTTAGTAGTAGTATGAAATTATGCCATTCTTGAAAATAGAGCCTTTATCTTATTTACGTATATATGTTTCAATTCATTGGAGCAATAATACTTACCGAGGATCTGCTGTATACCATTGGGAAGACAACAAATAAACATAAACTCACAGTGCCTGATGTATAGGAATTGCATTGGGTAGCACTGTGAGTTGGAATACAGTTTCCTTCTTTCTTTCTTTTCTATTTATTTGTGGTACTGGAGCTTGAACCAAGACCCATTCTTGCTGGGCAGGAACTCCACTACTTGAGCCACACCTTTAGCCCTTTTTGCTGGGATTATTTTTTAGATAGAGTCTTATGTTTTCCCAGACCAACCTGAACTGTCATCCTCCTATTCACACTTTCAGCCATAGCTGGGATGATAGCCATGAACCACCATTCCCAGCTTTTTCTGTTGTGATGACTCTTCTGAACTTTTTGTCTGGGATGGCCTTGAAATGACATCTTCTTAATTTTAGCCTCCCAAGAAAATAGGACTACAGTCCTTAGGCATTTTGCCCGGCTACATCCAGTTATTCATTTATTTATTTTAATAAAGAGGATCCTAAGAATAGGGTAAGATCTTGTTTTTACATGGATGGCAAAAATTTTAATTTAAAGAAATAGTACACACCATGTTATTTTAGTCCATAATATTACTGGTGATCTTTTGTTATATCAATTGATGGGGGTCTTCTTTAGGAAATTATGTTAAGGGCTGGGAAGGTGGCTCAGTGGTAGAGCGCTTGCCTTGCATGCCTGAGGCCCTGGGTTCGATTCCTCAGCACCACATAAGCAAAAAGAAAAAAGCCGGAAGTGGCGCTGTGGCTCAAGTGGTAGAGCGCTAGCCTTGAGCTGAAGAGCTGAGGGATAGCGTCCAGGCCCAGAGGTCAGGCCCCACGAACAGACCCCCCCAAAAAATATGTTAATATTGCTTTTCTTTTATATGGTTTCTTTCTTTTCTTCTTTTTTGTCAGTTGTGGGGCTTGAGCTTAAGGCCTAGGTGCTGTCCTTGAGCTCTTTTGCTCAAGGCTAGTGCTTTACCACTTTGAGCCACAGCACCATTTCCGGTTTTGGAGTGGTTAATTGGAGATAAGACGGAGACTTTTCTGCCTGGGCTGGCTTTGAACTGCCATCCTCAGATCTCAGCCTCCTGAGTAGCTAGGATTCCAGGTGTGAGCCACTGGCGCCCAGCTTTTATATGGTTTCTATACCTGTGTTGTTAAAATATTATGATTTGAACGTGGTGTCTTAAGTGCTACTGACGGCAAGAAACGAATGTTCTTGGGGCTGTAGCTCAGTGGTACAGTGCTTGCGTGGCTTGTGCAAGGCCTTGAGTTCCATATCCAGCACATTACACACTAAGTAAGACAAAACAAAAAGGCTAGAAAACAATGTGTGGTAATGCGTGGCTGTAATCCCAGTACTTGACAGGTGGAAGCAAGAGGATCGTGAGTTCAAGGCCCGCTTGAGCTTCCAGAAGTGAGACTGCCTCAAAAAAAAAAAAAAAAAAAAGAGACATTCTCTTAATTAACTCCATTTAATAAGAACTTGAAATGAGTGTCATCATCAAAGATTATTCATTAAATTGTTAAAGTTCTGTAATGATTACCATATAAGCAAAGTACTACCACTAGCATTTTCAGTTAACCTTGTTTATGTTTTCTTTTTAAATAGTTAATTTGAAAAAAGGGGGGAAAGTTAAATGACATAAGTTTTTAATAGTTAATTAGAACAGCTGTGCACTTTCTTCATGTGGTGAATGTAGTTTTATTTATCTTTTGAGCATGTCTCATTGTGTAGTCCAGGCTGGCCTAGAACTCATCCTCTTACTTCAGCCTCCTGAGTGATGCCGTTACCTATAGGCATGTACCGCCATGCCTGGCATGGATAACATTTTATTATTTAGTCTAATATACCTTTTTTTCTTAGTCTTTTTCAGAACTTTTCGTTAAATTTCTAGAAACAGAGTCTCATCCATCTATCCCACCACCAAAGCTTTCTGTTCATGACATGAAGCCTCTGGATTCTCCAGGAAGGAGGAAACTAGATGCAAATGTACCTCTAAGTTTTAAAGGTAAAACCAGTTTTTTTGTAACATTGAATTTTCGGTGTTTTTGAAACTATGCAATGATGCTTCCAAAATTCCTGTAAGACATCAAATACTGGCTTCCTATCTTGTACCAATTTTTTATTTTATCTGCTTTAATTAAATACTATGAAACATTTTCCCTTTGTATATTGAAATAGTTATCTCTGCATGAGCCACTTTGAATTATTCTTCCTGAAATGGTGGCAGACTAGTTACAGTAGTTACATCTTCTTGTAACATAGTCTTCTCTGTTCTAAGGGTCTTATTTTATTCAGGATGATGATAGATGAACTAAAATTGCTTCTTTATTGGGATACTTCTTTTTCTGAAGTATCTGTATTTTTAATATAGACCAACAATATAAACTAAAGTTAGATGTTATATTCTTTGGATTCTATCATACATCACATAGTTTCATTTAGGTAAAATATATATTTGTTATTTAGACAACTATGTTTGCTTTTCTGAGCTTAGCTAGAAAGATAAAGTAGTAAAACTTACCTGTCATTTAGATAAAAAGTACAGCTACCAAGTCAGTGAAAAATCATAACTTTAAGAGATGCTCTTTATTTCTGTATTTGGATGTGTCAGAGCTTAGTAGCTAATCCTAGAATTCTGCTTTCCTAGTATAGCTAGTTGTCACTCACAGGAAAGGCTAATTTGGGGTCCCAAGGGTGAGGGGTGACAAGTAAGTATAAGGAACTTGACTCTATATTCTCTATCTTAGGAGGCCTTTCCCCCCCCCCTTTTGTCAGTTGTGGGGCTTGCACTCAGGGCCTGGGTGTTATCGCTGAGCTTTTTTACTCAAGGCTAGCACTCTACTACTTTGAGCCTCGACACCACTTCCAGTTTACTGATTGCTAATTGGAGATAAGAGTCTAACGGACTTTCCTGCCCTAGCTAGGAACCATGACCTTCAGATCTCAGCCTCCTGAGTAGCTAGTGTTATGAGCATGAGCCACTGGTACCTGGTAACAAATTAGTATTCAATGTTTAGTAATTGAGATCTGTTTATGTTTTCTTTTTAAGTAATTGAAGACTAGTCCAAAAAGTATGCCAAATTCCAGCAAAGTGGGATTTGAAAGTTGATAATGGTGATAATGAACCACTGTGTAGAGGCAGGCTTCTTGCCACCATTATTCTCATTCAGAGGCTTCTTTGTGAAGGAGAAAGACAGAATGAATAATCCATGTCTCCTCATTTAGATGGCGCAGCATCCAGGGCTGGAAGAAGAGCAGATGTGAGCCCTTTCCTGGCTCCCCGCTCTGCAGCTGTCCCTCTTATTGACCCCGCCGGGCTTGGACCTGGTGGGCCCGGGCATCCTCTTCTGAAACCCATCTCGGACGTTCTGCCCACCTTTACACCTTTGCCAGTGTCGCCTGACAACAGCGCTGGTGTTGTGCTGAAAGACCTGTTAAAGCAGTAGGTAATTGCCAAGCCCCAGACTACAGAGCACTTTAAGAAAACATGAACACTATGTATATGTATTTTATCACAAAGTGGCCTTTCGGAAGAAGTCATGCATTTGTTTGCAATTGTAATTTCTCTAAATTTAATAAAGATATTCTTAATGCTTTTAGAAATTGCAGATATCAGAGGAGCAAGTGCTTGCTATATGATCTGCTTTTCTTCTTCTCTGATTTGGCCTAATTTAATCTAGAAACCTTTGCATTAAAAAAGTTAATTTACAAAAAAAAAAAAAGAAGACAAAATACTAGTAGCTATCTGTACCAACTTTATTTCCTCATCAGATTCTCAAGCTCTTCTAAAGATCATCAAGGAATTTGCACAAAACCAGAAGCAGTCATGACTTCTCTGCCTAGGGAAGGAACTCTATTGAAGCGTGAATTGATCATCTTCAAAGGACAGAGAAGCCAAGAGCATGGCTGTTCTCATGAGGTCATAGGTGGAATGTGTACTTGGCTCTATGCAATCTTGTCATGTGTATAGATTCACATGACTTCCACACAGTCAAGATACAATACAGTTCTTCCATCTCTTGAGCTGCCTCCTTCTGTCTAGAAACATGCCTCGCTGCCTCCTGCCCTCATTCCCGACATCCCCCTCCCCTTAGCAGCTCTGTAACTTCTTGATATCAAGAACACTGTATAAGTGGAATCATACATTATGTTCCCTCTTGAGGTAGATGTGTTTTATGCAGCACAATTCCTTTGACATCCATCTTAAGTTACCACGTGGATCAGAAGTTTATTCCTTTTTTATTTTGCTCTATTCTGGGGCTTGAACATGGGGCTTCACACCTGCAAGACAGGCACTCTACCACTGAGCCACACCCCAGTCCAAGTTCTTTTCCATTGTCAAGTACATGGTGTAAGTATACTATTACCTTAGAAGAGCTGACGGCTCGCTCTTCTTCAAGGTGTCATGTGGACATTGTCTCCCACGTGTCACCCTGTGCTGCTGCCTCCACATGCAATGAGCAATAGCACTTAGTCTACACATCCAGGTGCAGAGATCCGAGCTATGGGTCCATCACCATGTCACCGTGGTCGGGGGAGGGTGGGAAATCCCCGCTAAGCACCAGCACCAGCTGTTGGAACTTAAGAATAACAGGAGTTTTTGTTTAATTTTTTTATAAGCCCATCATAAAAAAATTGTGACTTGAAGCTTAGTTTTATCAGGATGTCCATTTTCTATCAGTTGTTGAAGTTGTACATTTAAAAGACATTTCTTGCAGATTTTATAAATTTAGATATACCTTTATGATAGAAACATTTTATAGCAAGGAAAGGTGAAAATGAGGAAAGTGTAAATAGGGCTGAATCTAGCCAAGCTAAATCTGGTTGTAAATTTTGCTATGATGGATTGTATATTTCTAATATATTTAGAAGCTTGAAAGTTTTGATTCTCAGTTGATGGTTAAAACTTTTTTTTCTGGAAAATTAAGTAACAGAAAATGCTGCTCCACCATGTCACTGTCTCTTTTGGCTAACTTGTTTACATTGCCATTCTCTAGTACAAAGAAATTCCTATTGTCAGAGAAATTCCTATGGCAGTACATATGCGCCTTAACTTCCTGTACAGGGTTGCATCCTAGTGACCCACTGTGAACCGAGAACATCTACAGCTGAAGTGCATTCACTCCGTGCATTCACCCTGTTGAGCACCCTGGCCTAGCACACTGCTTGCCCTTTGCCCTCCACCACATGGCTGCCTGCAGGCCAAGTCCACTGAGCTGCCCAGCCTCAAGAGGAGACGAACATTCCAAAGCTTGAATCCCACCTCTAATGAATGGCCATCAGTTTTGCACCATGAATAAACTGCAAAATCATAAGTCAGCTTACCGTTGTAAGTTGAGGGAAATCTGTATTAACATAGATTTGTTAACATGTTTCTAAACAAAGATATTTTCATTGATTATCCTGAATTATGTGTTGCTTGCTATTGAAGCTTCCTTTCATGGTGGAGCAACTGCAGTGCTAGCTTCTAAGCTAAACAAAAGATGTGTGGTCCTTCATTTTGAAAAAATGGAACATGTAACAAGTATTTTATTTTGAAGACAAGATGCATGGTGGGTATTTAAGTAGTGTGTTATCATATTTGAAATGCCTTGTTGACATTTTAAGTATCTACTTCCCTGACCAAAACAACCTGTCGCTCCCTCCTGTAGCTTACCTGAGTGTGGAAGCTGCGCAGGACAGATTGTACCTCCAGGCTCCACAGAGCATCTTACTGCTATCCAGTGTGTGTCCAGGCCTGAACCTGTAGCACCTAATGTTTCGTTGTACTACTGAAACTATAGCTCACTGCTATGCAGACTTAAGTGTTTGTTGATCTAAACCATGCATAACTCATTGACTTTTCTGAGACTTAAGTTGTGTCATAGATGAACCATCTGCTCAGGGAGGCTTCTCAGAAACCAGACAGGGAGGAGGTGCATGCTTTGAATGTTAGCAATAGGACACTGCTAACAGCACCTTACTGCAGTATTTTAATGACAATAATTCTGTGTGTGGTTGAACTTTCCACAACATTTCTAGTGGTTTTTCCAGTGTACTTAAATATACTACAGAAGAAAATGTCACTTAGCCATTTACATTGACTTTAATGGAGTACAGTATCATATGGTTTGATGAGTTTTCGTTGTTCAGCATTCTTTTTTGGAGGAGAGCAGTCCTAGGGAATGAATTCAGCCTCATGTTTGCCTGGCAAGCACTTTGCCTCCTGAACCACACCTCTAGACCTTTTGCTTTTACTTATTTTTCAGAGCCTCCTGTCTGTCTAAGACTCCTCCTAAGTTTACAGGTGTTACCGACATGAAGGGCTTGTTCTTTTGAGATAGGGTCTGTGAGATAACTTTTTTTTCCCCTAACAGTTTGAATCATGATTGTCTTAGCTCTACTTCTCATGTAGCTGGGATTAAAGGTGTGAACCACCCCCCCACCCCCCCGCAACCTCCTAAACCTTTCTTTTCTTTTTTTAGGAGTTTGGGGTACCAAGATTAAGCAACAAGTCCATAAGGAGAAAGGGCCTTCTTAAAACTAGTTCAAGTATTAAACCCCATATAAAGTTCTTATTTTCTTTTTTTTTTTTTTTGGGTCCGGTCATGGGGCCTGAACTCTGGGCTTGGGCACTGTCCCTCAGCTCTTCAGCTCAAAGCTAGTGCTCTACCACTTGAGCCACAGCGCCACTTCCGGCTTTTTTCTTTTTGCTTATGTGGTGCTGAGGAATCGAACCCAGGGCCTCAGGCATGCAAGGCAAGCGCTTTAACCACTGAGCCACCTTCCCAGCCCAAGTTCTTATTTTCTTTTACCCTTTCAATGGTTAGTTTTGAGGGACAGAAAGAGCTGAAAATCCTTATGCAATCAGCAAGTCGGGGCAGAGCAAGCCAGGCCACCTGTTCAGGGACAGGCTGCTGTGATGACAATTTAGAATGTTACCAAGCTTCAAGGGGTTTGGATTTGGTTTTTAAACCAATGGTGTTTTTCATGCATCAAAATATTTAAGACATCTTCCCTCGACAAAAATTTATCTTTTAATTTTTGTAAATATCAAATAAGCTGGGTGATATTTATTTTACATGTTCCTCTGGGGAGAAAATAATTTTAATGTTCTGACATTTGTGATTATTTGTCGGTCTTTATTTGTTAACTTATTAAGGTTTTGCTATTTAAAACTGATAAATTGTCTTTTGATTTATATAGGAAAATAACAAATTTTCAACCCAACCTTATGATTAGGTTGTTTTATAGAGAACTAAAGTCAACGCATTTTTTTAATTTCTCAGGAGCACTGCAAGGAGGAAAAAAAAAACCCAATACTCCAAATAAAAATGATATATGTAAGCTGGCAATGTCTTTATCCACAATAAAAAAAAAAAAAACTTTAGCAAACAGCTGTTGCCTTTTTCTTGAGGAGGGAGAAATGGCTTGCACATGTTGTTTATGGCCGAGCCGCTGCACTACGGAAGCCGAGGGCCTCCGAGCTCGCCGGATGTGTGCTGTGAGGATTCTCTTGGCGCCTTGGGAACTTTAAGTATGGACAACTTGTAAGTCTCAAGATTACGCATGAAAAGTGGCCCTGAAAGGTTTTGGTTGGCCTTTTCTCCTTTCTTCTCCATAGGCATTGCATGTGTGGCTGTCCTCCTGGTCTTCCCCCACGATACTCAGGAGACCTTCATTCTTTACCCAGATGTGCGGCTTGGACACTTAAACACTGGGTGCTGGCAGGACTGGAAGGTGGTTTTAAAGTTGACAGCCAGTTTGAGGTCATGATTTTGACCCTGTACAGGGAACCTTTCACAATATTTATCTCTGAATGGAGGAGAAGTGAGCATTACTACCCAGAAGTGGAGGAGAATGTCAAGTAGGGGTGCTCCTGAAGTTCGGGGACATTTCCAAAAGGTGAGAGGTCGGTATGAAGAAGACTGGTCTGGTCTCTGGTTTAGGCTAGAGTAGTGTGGGTGGAGTGGTGGGAGCAAAGCCAGTCGTTGGTGGGTGAGGCAAGTGTGCTCAGGGTTTGCAGACATCTGCTGAAAAGGCAGATCACAGGACGGAAAGGACATTAGGAGAGCCCCGGAGGAGGGAGAGTGTTTCTGATGAGACAAGGAGTGTGTGTAATATTTATAAGACAGGCAGCTGGGGAGAGGCTGGTGGGAGGTAGGAGGAACTCCAGTGGGGCAGGAGCCGTGGAAGGGGCAGCATATGCAAGTGGCAGATGGATTTGGCCACAGGGCCATTGAGGGAGCTTTCCTCTGACACTGGAGGAAAAGGAGAGAGTAGGCTTGAGGTGAGAGGAATCCAGTCAAGGAGAGAGACACGGCCAGATTACTGAAGACATGAGAAGTACTCTTTGAGGTCTATACAAAGAACTGGGGAGCCTAGCTAGAACTAGTGGGCCTAGCAGGCAGATGGGAAGAACACATCTTGAAGGAGCAAGCTGGCAAATTAAATGTCAGATAAAAGCCAAATGGCTCTGGCCTCAACCAATTTTAGTGGGATACAACATGTTATTAACTTGAACCTTGTTCTCCTATTCTGGGGACTTAGGTCAAGTGGACAGTGATGTAGCTGAGGATTTTATAGCATTTACTGTCAACATTTTAGTATATCCTGTAAATTAATAAACCATTATAACTGCAACAATATTTGTCTTGGAGATAAAGAAAAATTTAAAAATGTGAAGGCAAACATTTGAACCATTAGTTGGTTTTCTGCCTTCATTCCTAAAATGGAATCTTCCTTAGAGCTGTTGTGGAATAAAGATATTAATACTTTGCACAGTCATGATGTTTTAACTGTGACAATATTCAGCTGTGACTCTTTTATATAAGTGCTCTTTAGCTCCAGTATTCTTTGACTTTGGTGAATAATTTTTGTTCACCAGTAACTAAATCTTAGTGCTTTGAAAGTATTTGTGAGCTATATATTTTGTTAAAAGTTGTTTCCTACACATGTCAATACACTCTTTAAAAAATCAAAGACACAAGCTAGGTACTTGTACAGGCTCGCACTTGTAATCCTGGTTACTCAGGAGGCTGAGATTTGAAGAATTCTAGTTTGAGGCCAGCCCAGGGAGAAAAGTGCTAGACTGATTCTCCAGTAAACAGGCTGGAGATGTGGTTTGAGTGGAAGAGAGTTAGTGTTATCCTAGCAAGCAAGCCAGGCAAGTGGGAGGCCCTGAGTTCAAACCCCAGTATCACCGAGTGAGAGTAAGAGAGAGAGAGAGAGGGAGAGATTTAAAAATCTAAGACACATTATTCTTTGCATATGAGGCTTATGGACATGGAAGGTGTTTTAATGTGTTTTCCTCTCACAAAACTGAGCCCGGATGCCCATGGGTCCTGAGGTGCCTGCACTTACCAAGGATCCTCCCAGATGCCGAAAGAAGACACAGAAAGGCTTCGAGACAAAGCGGTATGCTTGCTTTGAGGGTCCTCTACAGAACCCCCACGGTTGTGAATTAGCACCTTAATCTCTTTGTCCAAAGGACTTCCAGACTCTTGAATAAAAGGATGGTGGTGATAAAGTTGCAAATTCTAGATTCATGAGGTCATTCTGTTTTTGTTTTTAAAAGCATAATGGGATATTTAGTCTGAAAGTTTTAAAACTCATTTTAGAGTTTTCTCCTTGAAGTATTTTCATGCCACTTGCAAACTTATTACTGGCAGAGCCTTAAATACATGCCATCAACGTCTGCTGTTCTCTGTGGAATTGTCTTGGCAGCTGGAAGCTCCTATGTTCAAAATACTGATAATGTTGAAAAAAAGTTCTTAGAATTGCTACTTGAAGAATTGACTTTATGTTTCCTATATAGTGTGTGTGTGTAAAATGTGAATTACTGGAAATATTTAAGAGTAGATAGATATCAGGAAGGAATATGGTTGTGGCAGAATGAAGAGGTCAATCATTGTAAAAAGTAAATACAAAGCTAAAATGGTTACACACACACACACACACACACACACACACACACAAAACAACCATTTAGAGGGCTCTGGAAGTTGACACAAAATTGAACATTATTTTTGGAAAGCCTTGAGCTTCAGGTAAGACTTGTGGAGCTCATGGCTTTCTTCCCAGGACTGCCCTGGGAAGCTAGACTACACATTAGGAACAAGATTATAAAACTTATGTAGAAACAGCAGCAGCTACAGTCTTCTAGGGGGAGATAAATTTCACAGTTTAAGTTAATTTAATCAAGTGAAAAGAAAATGGCATCAAAATCCATAAATGCTACAAAGTAACCTAGAATTTTCAGTTTTCAAACAAATGACAAAGAAAGGAGGAAAGTATGGCATACTCAACACAGCAGAAACTGGGTCTAGATGTTGGCTTTGGCTCGCGAACAAAGTGTGATTGAAAATACAAATCAAACATGGTTTTTGTGTTTTGTGTTGGTTTTCTTTTTTGTCAGTCGTGGGGCTTGAACTCAACCTGAGCACTGTCCCTCAGCTCTTCAGCTCAAGGCGAGCTCTCTACCATCTGGTTTTCTAGTAGTTTATTGGAGATAAGAGTTTCACAGACTTTCCTGCCCAGGCTGGCTTTGAACTGTGATCCTCAGATCTGAGCCTCCTGAGTAGCTAGGATTATAGGCATGAGCCACCGGCACTCGACTCAAATAAAACATGTTTTTAAAAATATTGTTGTTTTAGAGGTGATGTACAGTGGGGTTACCTTTCCATGTATCAGGTAAGAAGTCCATTTCCTTCCTTTTACATAGTATCATCTGTATCATCCCTTATTCTCCTTGTTCCCTCTCTTCCATCTCCACCCAGGAGTCGTCCAGTGCAGCCAGTGCTCCGCTGCTGCACATTTCACATTTTCCACTGATTCTGTGCCCTCCCCCACCTTTACTCGAGGTGAATGTGTATATGAGATATTCACGACAGAGAGGGCTGGGAAGGTGGCTCAGTGGTAGAGTGCTTGCCTTGCATGCATGAGGCCCTGGGTTCAATTCCTCAGCACCACATAAGCATAGAGATATTCACACCGAATATGAGGTGAAGAACAGAGTGATCAGGAAACAAAAAGACATTAAGAAAAGGTCCTTTGTTTCCTTATCTTGGAGTTCATTTCAGTATGTATATTATTTTATATACATATGAAGAGGCTATAGGCATTACAACTTGGTGATTTTCTCCTAAGACTAACCTCTTGGTCTGACTGTATGTGAAGGTATTTTGTATAATGTGTCCTATCCTGTGTGCAAGAAAATGGTTTTTGTTTTTTTTTTTTGGGGGGGGGGTCCGGTTGTGGGGCTGAACTCGGCCTGGGCGCTGTCCCTCAGCTCTTCAGCTCAAGGCTAGCGCTCTACCACTTGAGCCACAGCGCCACTTCCGGCTTTTTTCTTTTTGCTTATGTGGTGCTGAGGAATCGAACCCAGGGCCTCAGGCATGCAAGGCAAGCGCTCTACCACTGAGCCACCTTCCCAGCCCCAACATGTTTGTTTTTTAAAGAATACAGAATAAGATTGTAAACATACTCATTCGGCATTACATTGCATGCTCATTCAGCTTTATGAACTCTTAACCTGATATCACATTTTCTAAAGAATTAGAAATATTTTATTAAAATAGTTATGCATGCTGTGACTGCTCACCAACTGCACTTCCCAGCCTCCCTTGGTGCTGGGTTGTGGCGCTCAGACCCCTCCACCCTAAGTGTGGCAGTGGGTGAACCATTTCGGACCATGTAAAGAAGGTCAACTCCATGAAGACCACCGAAAGACAGAAACACCACTACAACCCCCGGACCAAAAAAATGCAAGCTGCACTGTGAGACACTATCATTTTATCATCAGACACAACATGGACTATTTTTATTTCTAAAAAACAAAAACACCCAAGCCATTGCTACTAAAAACTTCAAACAAAAACTACCATGGAGGAGTTGGGGATCTGCTCAGTAGAAGAGGCTGAGTTTAGTCTTCAGAACAGAAAAATACTTTTTTAAGGTGGAATTATTTTGACTTTTGGGGGGTGGGGTGGGGAGTGTTTAACTCTGGACTTCAAACTTGCTAGGCAGGTGCTTTTCCATGGCAGCTGCATCCCCAACCCTTTTTTGGTTTTGTTGTTTTTGAAATTGGTTCTCTCATTTGTGCTTGAGCCAGCCCAGACCATCATCCTATTGATACTTTCCTTATGACTAGAATGACAGATGTATGCCGTTGCACCTCGCTCTTTAATTGGTTGAGATGGGTTTTATGAGCAGATTGCCCCAGTTGGCCTCAAATCACAGTCCTCCCATTCTCAGCATCCCAGATAGCTAGGATTACAGGCAAGAGCCACGTGCTTGGCTTCGTTTTGATATTTGTATTAAGTCACAAGAAGAGAACTAATTACCTTCCATTGGTGTCTAAATAAGGAGAAGAAACAAGCTTGGGCTCATTTTTCATAGGGAGTTGGAACATCTGGATGTACAGGGCTAGAGAGAAGTTGGGGATGGTGTGCTGGACTTATTATAATAAGTCATCTTGATCGTCATGATTGGCAGAGCAATGGGCCCAGTGGAGTGGGGGGTGGGGCGGGCTGGATGGAACATGAGGGGTTAGGGAGAAAGAGAAAGAAGAGAGGCTGGGGAAAATACAGAGAATTAGGAAGAGAAGGCAAGGTGAAGTCACAGAAGATCCAGTACTCGAAGACGCTGGATGAACAGGCACAGGGAGGAAGCTGCTCTCCTCGGTCATGCAATCATTCAGCCTTAGGGAACACCACCATGTTGGGTGGCTATGAGGATTCTAGTAGATTGTGGAGGTCACTGAGGCTGGAACTCATTGAGACAGAAGGAGAGAGAAAGCTTCTTGAGCAGCAGACAATGGAACACCCCCTCCCCGTCCCCCACGCAGCCCACCCCAGGAGGAGAATGCGCAGTGGAGCCATTGCCTACCCCTGAATTCAGGTATTGGCTGTCATTTTATTTTCCTGATGTTTTGGACCAAACTGGATAATACAATAATTGAAAGAATGTAAGAAAGTAGGAGGGAGGGGGGGGCGGGTAAAAGATGGAAGGGTCCAAGAAGTTCTGGAGTGTTCCTGGGGGGAAGCTAAGACTAAGGGAGAAAAACAACCATGTAACAGTAAGTCAGAGAAAATGCTTGGTAAACTAGAAAGATTGAGGGGTCCAAAATAAATAGGCCTGCTGGGCTGGAGTTTGCACTGTTTATTTATCATCTGTGTAGCTCTAGTCTCCAGGGGACCTTTTATCTCCTCTCTTCTTCCTTTCTCTTTCCTTCTATTTTTTCCATTTCTCTTCCTCCCTCCCTCCCTCCTTTTCTTCCTTCCTTCCTTCCTTCCTTCCTTCCTTCCTTTTTTCTTCCTTCCTTCCTTCTGCCTTCCTTCCTTCCTTCCCTCCCTCCCTTGTCTTGAGGATAAAATCCAGGATCTTTCCCAGGCTAAGAAAATACTATACCACCAAACTACACCCCAGCCCTAAGACCTATTGCTTTGTCTGCCAAAAGTTTTTCCTTCACAGCTTTGTATGTAGGTCAAAGAAGAAGGTGTGCAGTCTAGAGCCATGGTAGATATCCGTGACAGACATCCTATTCCCTGACTTGCATTTACTCCTCTAATGCTTGTGATGTAATTCTTCTAAGGCAATGAAAAATATTCATGATTTAGTATTAACAGTCAAAACATATCAATATCAATGTGCAATTTTGTGAGTTTCTCCTCAATGTATCATGTCACCTTTTTTTTTGGGGGGGGGGACACATTTGTCTAGCAGCCATGGCAGTGAAGAAGTTGGCCTTCCGTTAAACCAGCAAGGACCCTGCCACAGATGAGGAGCCCTCACATCTGGGCCACAGTTTTGTATTCTATTTGTGATTGTGTCTGCCAGATGGTGGGTGGTGAGGCAGATGTTGGATCTCAATTTTGCAACTGGAAAAGCAAAACACCTAAAGAAGAGGTAATGATCTGTGGAAATGAAGAGACTCTATTCTTGTGAAAACCAGACTTGCTAGACCAGGAGCTACCGGAGGCAACATGAGTTGACTGATGAGAATGTTTTTTTCCTTCAAATTTTATTTTAATTAATTATGTCAGTACTGCCTTAACTTGTTCTTCTCAAGGCTAGCATTCTACCACTTGAGGCACAGCTCCACTTCTCTTTTATTTTTTGTTTTTTGTTTTTGTTTTGTTTTTGGTGTTTAAAGAGTCTTACAAACTGGAGGCTGGAGGCTCATGCCTGTAATCCTAGCTACTCAGCAAGCTGAGATCTGAAGATCATGGTTCAAGCACCCAGACCCCAAGTTCAAGCACTATGACTGATAAGAAAAACAAATAAACAAGTCTTACAGACTTTCTTGCCCAGTCTAACTTCAAACCGCAGTCCTCCCATCTCCGTCTCCTGAGTCGCTAGGCTTACAGGCACGAGCCATGAGTGCCAATCAATGGTCAGAATGTTTGACACAGTCTCAAACGTCCTGGTGGACCAGGGGAAGGGTTTTCAGGAGCTGGAAACTTTGTAGGTAGAGGAGGAGAAGAATGGCCTTTGGGAGGTTGTCGCATGTAGAAAAGCCGATTTGGATTCTGCTCATGATGGCACTTGTTAACACGGTGCAGGGAGACAGACTATCTTGTGAGAGGATTGGTGGCATCTGAAGTTAGACTGTCAGCAGGGCCCCAAGCTGTGAGAGCGGTGACCATCGCAGTGCCCTCCTGGCACCACTCCACACCTGTGTCAGTCATTTTGATGGATAAATCTGATGATGTCAAAGAAGCCATGTTTTGCAGATCTGTATATTCAACACTGAGTGACATTTTATACTGTAGATAACAGAATCTGTGATGAAAAAAAGAGCTTGAACAACAGATAAACATTTTTTTTTTGGTCATTTACAGGGCTTGAACTCAATGCCGGGGAGTTGTCCCTGAGCTTTTCTGCTCAAGGCTAGCACTCGATCACTTTGAGCCATAGCTGCACTTCTAGTTTTCTGGTGATTAATTGGAGATCATGGGGACTTTCCTGCTTAGGCTGGCTTTGAACTGTGCAGCCTCCTGAGTAGCTAGGGTTATAGACATGTGCCACCAGGGCTGGGTGCAAGCACAACAGATAACCATATAATAAGGACACATGTAAAACACTGCTCTTGGTTAAAAGGAATGAGCAATCCAAGAAGAGGATAGAGGAGGGCGTGTGAGGCAGCTTGGGTAACCCAGATGGTTTTCATCGCGAGTTCAGTAGGAGCTGTGAGGCTCCTGCGGCTGCTGGAGATGCACAAGGCTGCCTTGAGTCATGAGATACTTGAGCACCCATTGGAAGAACTGGGTTGTTTGCAGATGCCATTAGCTCATACCTGTAATCCTAACTACTCAGGAGACTGAGATCTGAGTAGCACAGTTTGAAGCCAGCCTGGGCAGGAAAATCTGTGAGACTCTTATCTCTAGCCAACAAAAATCCAGAAGTGGAGGAGCTGTGGCTCAACTGGGAGAGTGCCAGCCTTGGATTAAACAACCACCACCACCACCAAAAAACCCCACAGGGACAGCACTGAGGTCCTGAGTTTAAGCCCCAGTTCTAGCGCAAAACAACAACTAGAGAAGGGAAGAAAGTAGTCGTTGCTTATCCATGTGGAATATGTGCCAAACCTCCGTGCTTGCCTAAAGCCATGGGCAGAACCGTATGGTTTTTCTTCCCCATCTGTACCCAGGATGAAACAAAAAATTATAAATTAATCACACAGTAAGAGATGAACTAGAAATATCATAACAATATACTATAATAAAATTGCCCCAGCTACACTATTCTTGCCTGCTAGGGCCATCATGAACTAAAACAAGGGTTACTTTGTAATGAACAAAGTGCTACTGTGACAAGTGTTAGTATTATCCCCACCTTTGGTCCTCAGCTCCACCCAGATCTGAGCTCCTCCCTGCCCTGGAGTTCCCACCCTATAGCTGGCCACTCCCCATCTCCGATCTAAGTTGAAACCAATGGAAGGGCTAGAGGGGCTAGTAGGGCCTATGGCACGGACTTGCTGGACAAAGGGAAGGTTCACCCCCTGTGTGGGACGAAGCCTAGCACAGTGAAATTTCATCACAGGATTCAGAATGCCATGCATTTAAAACTTAGAAATTGTCTGTTTCTGGAATTTTTCTCTTAATGTTTTTGAACCAGAGGTGGACAGCTAAGGATGGAAACTGAGGATGAGTAAGAGAGTTCCTGTCATCAGGTGAACTGTTTGCATGAGAAGGACGCATGGTAGGCGGGGAGGTAGGGGGGGAGGCTGCAGAGGGGAGAATGAGGATGGCAGAAGCTGTTACACACAGGAAAAGCAGAACTGAGTTCCCCTGGTGACAGCACTTGGTGACAGTGAGACTGTTTGGTGAGGTTGTGCTTTTGTCTGTGTACGTGGGCGATTTACTACCTCGTAAAAATGATGTGGAGGGGATGATGGAGGAAATGGGAATTGGAATATTGTGACGTCATGAAGATAGCTAGCTAACTGTGGGATTTTTTGGTTCATCATCATCATCATCATTATTTACAGGAAATGGGGCTTGTTCTCTGGGCCTCAGCTCTTACTTGGCTTTTTCTCTTGGGGATGGGTTGCTACCACTTGAGCCACACTTCCATTTCCAGCTTCCTTCTGCCTACACTAACTTTGAACCTGGGTCCTCAGATCTCAGCCTAATGATAGGGATGAGCCACTGACACCCAGTGTGGGATAGCTAATTTTTATTTCATTCCCATTAGCCACCCTAAGAGCTACCTGTTATTCTCATTTTGCCTATGAGAAATTTTGAGGTTAAGTTCTTTCTCCTATTCACTCAACTGCCAAGTGGCAAAAGCAAGACTCCAAATCTTTTATTGAAACCTTCATTTTCTCCCTTTATTACAGGTGTTTGTTTTTGTTTTTGTGTCAGTCCCGGGGCTTGAACTCAAAGCCTAGGCTCTGTCCCTAAGCTTTATTTGCTCAAGGCTTGCTCTCTACACTCGAGCCACAAACTCCACTTCCAGCTTTTTGAAAAGAAGTGTCTCACAGACTTTCCTGACTGGGCTGGCTTTGAACTGCAGTTCTCAGATCTCAGCCTCCTGAGTAGCTAGAGGTGAGTCACCAGCGCCCATCTCTCCTTTACTACAGTTTGAAAATGGAAACAATCTTTCTGGTCCAGGGTGGGCCCCTGTATATGTTTCATTTCAAGGTCTTCAGTTAGCTCTTGTAGAGAGCGGCATGTTGGTTTCTCCCTATGAGGCAAATGAATGAAGTGATTTAAAGTGTCCCCACCCCAACAGATAGTGTTATATAAACATATTTGTAAATTAAATTAATTGTTATGTTGAATGGACATTGAATGTTACAAAATTCTACAAAAAAAAAAAAACAACAGCAAAGAGCAAATGCTCCTCCCATATCTGGTCCCCAACTCTTTTTTTTTTTTTTTTTTTTTGTCGGTCATGGGCCTTGAACTCTGGGCCTGGGTGATGTCCCTCAGCTCTTCAGCTCAAGACTAGCACTCTACCACTTGAGCCATAGCACCACTTCCAGTTTCCTGGTGGTTTATTGGAGATAAGAATCACACATACTTCCCTGCTCAGGCTGGCTTTGAACCGCGATCCTCAGATCTCAGCCTCCTGAGTAGCTAGGATTACAGGCGTGAGCCACTGGCGTGCCAACTCTTTTTCTTTTATTTTGGGTCCCTTGTGGGGCCTGAACTCTGGGCCTGGGTGCTGTCCCTCAGCTCTTCAGCTCAAGGCTAGCGCTCTACCACTTGAGCCACAGTGCCACGTCCAGCTTTTTCTGCTTATGTGGTGCTAAGGAATCAAACCTAGGGCCTCATGCATGCAAGGCAAGTACTCTACCACTGAGCCACCTTTCCAGTCCTGTTCCCCAACTCTTGAGCCAACTTTCTTCCTATGGATGGATGATGCTACCAAGTGAGGCATCTGGAAAGTGAGTGGTCATGAGGATAGAGCCCTGGCCAACAGGATTAGCGCCCTCAGAAAAGAGGCCTTAACCACATGCAGAAGACTAAAAGTGGACCCCAGCCTATCACCATGCACCAACATCAACTCAAAATGGATTAAAGACCTTAACATCAAACCTGAATCTCTGAAACTACTGCAGGACAGAGTAGGAGAGACACTTGAACTTATAGGCACAGGCAGGAACTTCCTGAACAGAGTCCCAGGGACACAACAAATTGGAGAGAGACTCGGCAAATGGGACTACCTTAAAATAAAAAAACTTCTGCACAGCTAAAGCTATCGCAACCAAGCTAGAAAGACAGCCAACTAATTGGGAAAAAATATTTACCAGCAATATATCAGACAAGGGGTTAATATCCAGTATATACAGGGAACTCAAGAAACTAATCCTTCCCAAACCTAACAAACCAATTACTAAATGGGCAAGGGAACTAAAGAGAGACTTCTCAGATAAAGAAATAAAAATGGCAAAGAAACACATGAGGAAATGTTCACCATCCCTGGTTGTGAAGGAAATGCAAATAAAGACAACCCTGAGATATCACCTTTACCCCAGTCAGAATGGCCCACATCCCAAAGTCAGCCAACGACAAATGCTGGAGGGGATGCAAAGAAAGAGGAACCCTAATTACACTGCTGGTGGGAATGTACACTTATACAACCACTTTGGAAAGCAGTCTGGAGGGTCCTCAGAAAGCTAAATATTGATCTTCCTCATGACCCAGTCAGACCACTTCTAGGCATCTACCCTGAACAACAGGAACCAGTATACAAGGACACATGCACCTCCATGTTTATTGCAGCACTGTTCACAATAGCTAGGATATGGAAACAACCCAGATGCCCCACCACAGATGATCCAAAAATTGTGGTATCTATACACAATGGAATATTATGCAGCTATTAGAAATGACAAAATAATGGTATTTGCAGGGAAATGGATGGAGCTAGAAGAAATCATGTTGAGCGAGGTAAGCCAAGAGCAAAGAGACAAACAACACATGGTCTCCCTGATAAGTGGATGTTAAATCCAAAATGTTAGGTGATACGACAAAATTAACAAGACTTAAGAACTTCCACTCATCTGGTCGAACCACTACTAAATAACCCCATGCTGCTGATCGTATGTATGGTGTATATGTGTACGCCGTTATATGTTATAGACCATGATAGACAATTTGCTCCAGGAAAGTTAGAATGAGTTTGTGACTTTAAATGAGCATCACTATCCCACAATACTGTGAAATTTGGGAAATTATGGAATCACTTAATCACACACACACAAAAAAAAAACCCACCAGAAAACTAGAAGTGATGCTATGGCTCAAGTGGTAGAGCATGAGCCTTGAGCTGAAGAACTCAGGGACAGCGCCCAGGCCTAGAGCTCAAGCCCCACGACTGAAAAAAAAAAAAAAAAAAAAGAAAAGGAAAAGAAAAAAAGAGAGAGATCTTTCATGCGATTGTTTCTAACTTATTTATAAGATTATGTATGTCCCTCCCCCCTGGTATAACCCCTGCTTTCACTGTATTTGATGTTGGTATATGTGGAGGGGAAGGGAAAAAACAAATCATTAAAACAGGGATACAGGTGGACCCATTGCAACAATGAGATGTACAAGTAGTTATGTCAAAAAACGAACTTACAACTTTAGGGGGGGAAACAAAGGAGGAGGCTACAATGCTAGATAAGAAATGTACCATGTAATTGTAACCCCTCTGTACAGTATTTTCACAATTAAAAAAATATGTTCATTAAAAAAAAAAAAAGAAAAGAGGCCTTAAGAAGAAAGCTATGGCCAAGCTGGAAGAGGGCCCCCGCCAGTCCCTGAGCATGCTAGTGACAGCCTGATCTTGGAATCCCTGCCTCTTGCCTCTTCAGCCATAGGGTCTTGTATTAAGTTGTGGCAACCTCCACTGACTAGCCCAAACAACCTCATACTTCTTGGGTAGTGCGTTTTTAGGGGTCAGTTGTGGGCTTGAACTCAGGGCCTGGGTGCTGTCCCTGAGCTCTTCTGCTCAATGCAAGCACTCTATCACTTGAGCCACAGTGCCACTTCCATTTTTTGGTGGTTAATTACAGACTTTCCTGTCTGGGCTGGCTTTGAACCATGATCCTCAGATCTCAGTTTCCTGAGTAGTTAGGATTACAGGCGTGAGTCACTAGTGCCTGGCTGGAGACATCTTTTCTGCCCACACACAATAATATTTATTTCACAGATGGTGAATGCTTTTCACACAGCTCTAAACTTTTTTTTTTTTACAGTTATTTAATGCCTTTGTTGACTTCCCCCCCCCCCCCCATCTACATTACATTACTTTTTTTTTTTTTTGTCAGTCCTGGGGCTTGAACTCAGGGCCTGGGCACTGTCCCTGAGCTCTTTTGCTCAAAGCTAGCACTCTACCACTTGAGCCACTTCCAGCTTTTTCTGTGTATGCGGTACTGAGGAATTGAACCCAGGGCTTCATGCAAGCTAGACAAGCACTCTACCAGTAAGCCACATTCCCAGCCCTACATTATACTTTTTTTTTTTTTGTCGGTTGTGGGACTTGAACTCTAGGCCTGGGCACTGTCCCTGAGTTCTTCAGCTCACAGCGAGCGCTCTACCTCTTGAGCCACAGCACCACTTCCTTTTTGCCCCCCTTATAACATACACCTGCTTTTTGCAACCCAGGTCTGCACACTCAGAACCTAGGTGGGTAATACTACTAGTACCCCAAAAGCCCCTTGTGTTTCCTTTCAGTTAACTACTGGACTTTGAATTTTTTTTATAAACAGAGTGGTCCAGTAAATACAGCCCTGTGCCCAGATTTTCTTCTTTTTTGGTTATTGGTTTCACTTTATTATTTGTCCACTTTTGGAAGTCCTTTATGAGTTGTAGGTCCTTATCAATGGACCTTAAGGTTGGCTATAATCTTTTGCTATTACAAGCAGTGGGAGAAAATCAAGCATGGCAAACCATCATTGAGCAATTGAATGCATATTTAAATAGCATAATGGACCCTCCGTTTCAATAACTATCACCATTCTGCTGTTCTTGATCACTGTAGCTTATTTTTAGGGTAGGAAAATAGATTATGAAACTTAACAAAACAAGCTGGCCACTTGGGGCTCATTCTTGCAATCTTGATTCCTCATGAGGCTGAGATCTGAAGGTCATGTTTTGAAGCCAGCCTGGGCTGGAAAGTCTGTGAAATATTTCTCACCAATTAACCAGCAAAAAGCCAGAAATGGAGCTGTGACTCAAGTGGTAAAGCACCAGCCTTGAATGGAAAAACTATGGGACAGCACCCAGACCCTGAGTTCAAACCCCTGAACTAGCACCAAAGGGGAGGAAAACTTACAAAACATGTCCTTTGGGAGGACAGCACAAATAATATAATTCTCTAGAAAGACTAAGTCAAAGCTCAACAAAATTAGTGCCAGGAAATGGGTACTTGAAACGGGTGGGGCAAGGGAAGAGTAGTGGAAGAAGGAAGGGTGAGAATGTATTGTATATGCCACACAAGTGAGAAAGCAAGGGACTGGGAAGGTTGGGGGGGTGAAGATATTGAAGGGAGGTCGCAGAGGCATTGTATACATAAATTGCTTTACTAAATGGCAAAAATATTTCAATCTTTAAATCTAAAAATTAAGAAAAGTGAGGGAAGGGCGGGTGGGAGTAGTGGGTGTGGAGGTTAAAGGGGTGACATTGATCCAGAGGCTCTGTACAGTAACCTGCTTCTGTTGAATGGCAACTCCTTTGTGCAGCTACTTAAAAACAAATTCGAAGACTAGATTAAAGCTGCCCATCCGTGGGATGGGCAGCTGTGTGAGCAGGGGGACTTGCCCAACCTCTCCCACCTCACCTCCTCGAAAAGGAGGCAACTCCTACTGCAGGGAGATGCAGGGGGCACAGGGCATTTCCCAGCGGCCCAGGATAAGATGCCCTCGGGAAAGGGGAAAGGGGAAAGGCTGGACCCCAACCAAACTGCTGGCATCTTCTATAGAACAGTGCCAATGGTACGACTGCACTTGACAAGGGGGTTCCCATACTTTAAAAAGAAAAAACAGGGAGGGAGGGAGGAAAGGAGGGTGGAGGAAGGAAGGGAAGAAGGAAGGAGGCAGGAAGGAAGGAAAGGAGGGAAGAAGGAAGGAGGCAGGAAGGAAAGAGGAAGGAAGGAAGGGAGAAGAAGGAAGGAAGGGAGGGAGGAAGGAAGGAAAGAGGAAGGGAGAGAGGAAGGAAGGAAGAGTAAGGAAGGGAGGGAGGAAGGGAAGAAGGAAGGAAGGAAAGAAGGGAAGGGAGGGAGGTAGGAAAGCAGGGAGGAGGAAGGAAGGAAAGGAGGGAAGAAGGAGGCAGGAAGGAAAGAGGAAGGAAAGAGGAAGGAAGGAAAGAGGAAGGAAGGAAGGAAAGAGGAAGGAAGGAAGGAAGAAAGGAAGGGAAGAAGGAAGGAAGGGAAGAAGAGAATGAAGGGAGGGAGGGAAAAACTGTAAGCCACCAGCGTAACAGAGTGTGAAGGATTCAGCACGGCTCCTCCGCGTTGCCGGCCACTCTGCGCGTTTCTCTGGTCTCCGGATCACCTTCTTCTTGGTAAAAAGACCCTTCTGCACGGAAGCAGGCCGACGCCGGGGAGATGCCAGGGGTGCGGACCAGGGAGGAGGGGCGACCTCACCCGGGTCTGGGTCCCGGTGAGGACCCCCCCCCCCCGCCCGTCCTCCAGCCCCGGCTCGCCCCTCCGCGTGCGCACCTACAGTGTCTCCTCGTCACTCGGCCCCAGCCTGGCCGCGGCGAGCGGCGCCGGGGCTGAGTTCGAGTCCCGCGCGGGGACGGGCGAGCGCACGGCCCGGCCCCGCCCCGCCCCGGGGCGAAGCCGGGGTCCCCCGCCCCCAGCCTCCCCCGCCCCGTCGCCCGCCGGCAGCCGAGGTGCTCCCCGCCCTCCCAGCGCGAGCCCTCGGCCCTGGCAGACGCCCCAAGATTGTGGCGAGAGGAGTCTAGCCAGTTGGTGCGCGCGGTAATCTGAACCAGCTGCGTCCAGACGGAGGCCCCCATTTGCATTGTTTAACATACTTAGAAAATGAAGTGTTCATTTTTAACATTCCTGCTTCAATTGGTCTAATGCTGAATTACTGACGAGGGCTAAGCGAAACCAGGTGCTCGCTCCCGGGGACTCGGTGGCTCCCAGCACCCCGGCGCGCCCCCCCCCATCCACCCCCTGGCCCGGCCTGGCCGCCGCCCGCTCGCGAGGCCCCGGTGGGATCAGATCGCCCGCGAGCTCCGCCGCTAGCCCCGCCGGAGAGCCGAGCGCCGGAGCGCCGGAGCCGAGCGCGGATTCCCCCCGGCGGGCCCGCCGCGAGCCAACCACCTCTCGCCTCGCCGCCGCGCGCGCGCGCGCCTGCAGCTGGGACATGCCGGCGTTGAGAAGGTGGGTTCCGGGGCCGGCCTGGCCCTTCCCGCACCCGGCTCTGCAGTTCTGCAGAGCTTGCTTGAAAAACACAGCGAAAACAACCCCCCAAGCGCTGGTGGGTGGAAAACGGGGATGGCTGGGCTTCAGGGCCGCGCCGGGGACGGGGACGGGCAGGAGCCCGGGATGCGGGGACACCGTTCCTTAGAAGCTGCCCCGGGGTTGGGAGTGGGGATGTGCTAACCCAAGCGCTGAGAGCGATCGGCAGGGGGACAGGGGGAAAAAGAAAGAACGACCCCCCCCCCGTGCTTTGCGTCTTCCTCTTTTCTTTTCGGGAAAGCGCCCCGGCTTTGTGCGCCCTTGGGCGAGGGACTGGACTTCCCGTGTTGACCCCGCGGGGTGGGAGCCGAGCCCCGGGTCCCCAGCGCTCGCCTGGCTGCCGCCCGGGCGCACCGGACAAGCTGAACATCTGGGCTGCTCCTGCCTTGTGTCTGTGTGGCCTTCGCCAAGGGCATGGGACCCAGAAGTTTCGAGCCAATGAAAAGTGGGCACTGCAGACAGAGATGCGTGGAAGCCAACGTCTCGCTCTTTGCAGAAATGGCCAGCGAAAGAATCCTTAAACCCTGCAAGCGAGGACATCCACTCGGGTCTCTATCCAGCCAACTCTTGACAACGCAATTCAGTTCTTTATTCAAAATTAACTATGGGTGTGTGAGGGGGGGCATTGGTGAGGGGCTGTCTCCATGCTAAAGGCTAAACTGCACCGATTGTCACCCTGGATTGGGGCTCAGCACCCCCACACCGCGGGCAGC
Organism: Dipodomys merriami; assembly: GCF_024711535.1. Taxonomy (NCBI): domain Eukaryota; kingdom Metazoa; phylum Chordata; class Mammalia; order Rodentia; family Heteromyidae; genus Dipodomys; species Dipodomys merriami. The sequence continues at coordinate 196,202 of NW_027203359.1, forward strand.
CTTGACCCTTGGTGGCTCTCTGGGCTTTCCTTACGTTGCAGAATGGTCCACACGACCTGGACTGGATGGAGACACCTGGATTGCAGAGTCTCAGGGAGCACTTAGAAATATTTCATCTCTTCCCACTCCGGCATTTATATAGTTGGTTCAGGTTTTGTTTTTTTTTTGAGTTTTCTAGGTTTGTTTGTGTTTTGTTTTTTGAAATGACAAGGTCAGCCATTCAGGATGCTGTGGGCTGACTTCTTGCATATAATTTCCTTTTGGAAACTCTCTCCGTTTGCCTGGAGCTTATTTGGGCCCCAAGATCCAGCCGCAGCTCTTCCAGGAGGTTGGGCTTGGGGCTTGCCTGTCTGGGGGCTGCTTCTAGCCAAAGGAAATGGGGAGCAAGAGTCAAGTGAGGGAGTGGGGGCGGGGAACAGGCCTTTTCCACCGGTTCTTGAAGTCCCCGGCCCGCAGTCAGCCTGTTCTGTCTCCAACATAAACGAGACAGGATTTTATAACCACCCGAAAGAGAACTTCACGGGAAGAAACAGGAAAACATTGAAATTCATAATATACAGACTGGAAAATAAATTGGGTTATTGTTCTTTCATTCCTTCCAGATATAAATCTGGCTGTTGCGAATATCAAAAAGCCCTCGGATTTGGCTCTGCGCTTTATAAGGTCAGAGCTGTCTGCAGTGTTCGAGAACCTGGCTCAGGCAGACAGCTTAGCTGAAGTGCAGACTTGTAGCCACTTAGGGTCTTCCCTCTCCGGACGGAGAATGAAGAATGTGGGCTTGCAGGCCTGTTCTCCTGGGATGTCACCTTAAGTTGGGGTTCCCTGTGTCCCCAGATGGCTGTTTTATCTGGGTCCTGTGTCATGGGTATGCACGAGCGTTGTAATCTACAGATTCACTGTAAAGAAGGAAGGATTGGAAAGCCCTAGTGCAGGTGGTAGTAATGGGTACTAGGTCCACGGCTTGGCTGAAACAGCTGAAACAGATCAGCTGTGCAAGGACGCCTTCCCTGACTTGACTGCATCCATAGCCTTAGCAAAGCCGACAGCATTATTGAGTCACATGGCAGACCGGTTAGCTCTAGTGACAGGGTCTCCGTTTTGTAGCTCTTTGGTCTAGGGTCCTCACTGTGTGCAGAAGCTGCTCAGGAAAGTTTGTGCTGGATCCTATGAGCACTTAATGCATTTGCCTAGACTTCAGATTTCTTTCATTGTCACTGTTGCTAAGTGTCCATTCCGTGTTGTTATGGTGCATTCACATTGCTGTGCAGCTGTGGTCCAAAACTGCATCTTGCAAAACTGAAGCTCTGGAGTCGTTAAGCAACCACTCCCCCTGCTCATCCCCCCAGACTTGGCTACCACCTGTCTACCACCTGTCTACCCTCTGTCTCTTTAAGTTTCACCGCTCTAGGACCTCCTATGGGTGGACTTCTACGTTCATTGTTTTTGTTTTATGTTGTTTTTGTACTGGTACTGGGGCTTGAACTCATGGCCTAGGTGTTGTCACTTAGCTTTTTTTGCTCAATTTTGTGCTCTACCACTAGAGCCACAGTTCTACATCTGGCTTTTTAGTGGTGAATTGGAGATAAGAGTCCCACAGACTTTCCTGCTTCGGCTGGCTTCAAACGGTGATCCTCAGATCTCAGCCTTCTGGGTAGCTAGGATTGCAGGAGTGAGTCATTGATGCTGGGCTTCTACACTGTGTGTGTGTGTGTGTGTGTGTGAGAGAGAGAGAGAGAGAGAGTCACTTAACATCATGTCAAGGTTCATACATGTTGTTAACCTCCCTCACACACACACACACACACACACACACACACACACACACATACACACACACACACACACACACAGAGCTTTCCTTTCCTTTTCTGTTGAGATGAGCTTCTTTCTATGTTCCTCAAGATGTCTTTGAACTCTAGGCCCACGCAGCTGGGACTCAAGCATGCCACACCATGCCCACATTTCCATGTTGTATTACATCAACATTTCCACTTTAAACCTTTCATCGCAGCTTCTCAAGAGATGGAGATCAGGAGGATTGTGGGTGGAGGCCAGCCTGGGCAAAGAGTTAGTGTGAGCCTCATCTCGACAAAAGAGCCAGGTGTGGTGGCATGTTCCTGGATCCCAGTTATCGGGGAAGTGTATATGTAGGAGAATCATGATGGATGACAATCCTGGGCAAAACCAAGACTGCCCATCTGAAAATGACTAAAGCAAGAGAGCACCTCTGATGTGGCTCAAGTGGGAAAGACTTTGTATGTCTAAATCGTACTGGTGACCCTGGCTTTATCTGATGACAGCAGGGCAATGATAAAGGGTGGATCACAGGCAGGAGCAGAGAGGTTTCATGGCTGATGAGTGGCTGGTGTCTCAGCCCCTCCTGCTGTTTCCTATTGCATTTCTTCTTCTTGGGGCTGTGCAGGTTCCCCAGTCTGCCACCTCTGGTGGGGCGGTTTCTGTAGGTCACATGCTAGGGCCAGGGTTGGGGGCCTGGGCCGTTTGAGCCAGTTTCTTTCCGGGAGAATCTCACTTGTATGGGCTTCTGGGCTCTGGCTAAATGGCTTCATCGAAGTTCCTCCCCTTACTTGGCTGGAGGATGGCGGCTCCCTGGCTCTGTTTTCAGAATAAAGATGTTCTGAGTTCAGGCAAGTCTTCCTGCATACGCAAGAAAGACCAAGGTCAGTGTGTTACTGTGAAGAAAATCCTACAGCAGTGTGGGCTTTGACTCATTTTTGCATTTGAAAATGTGATTTAAGTCAAGTGCAGTGACTCTTGTCTGTCCTCCTATCTATTTAAGAAGCAGCGATCAGGAGGATTTTAGGCTAGTCCCAGCCAAAAAGGCCTCAAGACTATTTCAACCAACAGTTGGATTCAGTGAGGCACATCTGTGCTCTCAATGCAAATAGGAGGACTATGGTCCAGTTCAGCTGAGGAAAAAGACCCTTTCTTAAAAATAACCAGAGAAAACTGGGAAGAGAATGAGGGAAGGGGTGACATCGTCCAAAAAGAATGTATCATCACCTGACTTATGAAACTAACCCCTCAGCATATCACCTTTATAATAACAGTTAAAAAATAATAAAAAATTTAAAAAATAACATAAAGAGCTGAGAAGTGTCTCAGCAGAGGAACATCTGCTTTATAAGCACAAAATCCTGAGTTTAAGCTCTAGTACTGAAAAAAAAGTATGATCTAAGTCAGCCTCCCCTATATGAAGCAAGTAGAAGAAGATGCCAGCCTGGTTTGGGCTGGTGGGGGGCGGGGGTCAGGAGCATACCTATCCCTGTCTCCAAGTACATGGGAAGGTCACCACAGAGAGGCCCAGGCCGGGTGAGCTCCACGCCCCCCTCCCCCTCCCCCCCTCCCCCTGTATGGATCTTGGGATTCACACACCATTTCTCATTTTCCACAGAATACTCACTGCTACTCTCCTGGCTCTCTGTCTTCCAAGTCCTGGGAATGCACAGGTAAGACTGTTTAAAAAGTTCCCAGGAAGGATGGTAAGAAAGTAGAGTGAGACAGTGGGGCTGTGCACCATGCACTTTAGCGTTGCAGGACTGCGGAGATCGGGGTGGGGGTTGGAGAACTTCATGTTTGCTTCGTTGGAGGTCTTCCTTCTGGAGATTGTAGCCGAGGCCCAGGGAGGCTGAGTCTGCTGCAGGTTACAAAGGGCATTATCCTGACATCCAACCCAAGATTTTTCTTCTTTGTCAGTCATGAAGCTTGAACTCTGGGTCTGGGCACTGTCCCTGAGCTCTCCAGCACAAGGCCAGAGGTCTACCACTTGAGCCACAGCACTACTTCCGGTTTTCTGGTGGTTAATTGGAGATAAGAGACTCACAGACTTTCCTGCCCAGGCTGGCTTTGAACTGCAATCCTCAGATCTCAACCTCCTGAATAGCTAGAATTACAGGTGTGAGCCATTGGAGCCCAGCTAACCCAAGACTAATCAGGTGATGGCTGCAGAAATGCTAAGCAAATGTGTGGTAGTGTTGGGGGACCCTACACCTTGAGATAACAGCATCTGAGGCTCCTGTTTGTCACATGCCCCAGTCTTATGTGTAGGAGAGGAAAAGGAGAGCACCAGACATGGCACATGGCGTGGGGGGGGGGGGGGAGAAACACCCTGAGCAAAGACCCCTGGATGGAGTATGGAAGGGACAGATGAGGTTAGACTTGGGAGGACCTGAGAGAAAACTGTAGCATTCCAGGCTTTGCAAAGCCACAGGGTTGTGTGACAACTAAGTTTTGTGCTACACAACACACACACACACACACACACACACACACACACACACACACATTTTGAAGTCTATGCATGTCATTGAGGAGAGGAAATCTCGGAGGGCTTTGGAATCTTCTCATCCTGACGGTGGTCCTGAGCCCTGTGGGTCCTGATGAGGATCACTGCGTGCTCCATTGAGGCATTTTCATAAATACTTAGACATTTGGGCTTGGAGGCGTGGCTCAGTTGGCAGAGCACCAGCCAGTGAGTGAAAACATCAGGTACTGAGTTCGAGACCCAGTCTCAGACACAAAAAAAGACATTTAGCCTTTGCAATTGCTTGGAAGTAAGTACTAACAGTGGGGAGACTGAGGCACAGACAAGTTCCACAGTGAGTAGGGGCTACAGTGAGAACTGGAAGCTAGGCAGACCAGTGCACTTGACCCCACTCCTGCACTGCATTGCTTCAGCCTGGGTCTCCTACACTTTATGGCACAGCCTCCTGGCTCTTTTGTTCTGTGTCCTTTACCCCAAGGCTGCGGGACCCCTGCGTTCTTGTTAAGAGTGCAGGCAAGTCCAGCATCCATACAAACCAACCCACAGCTCAGGGAAGCCCAACTCTGGAGCCAGAGCTATGGCCAGGGGTGAGAGTGCACGTCCACAGGTACCTGGTACTTTCCATGAAAAGCCACGCTCGAGAAGCTTCTCAGAGATCCTCTGATTGTCTGCCTCGACATATCTTTTTTTTTTTTTTTTTTGCAGTGCATAAAACTGTCATTGAAGTTGTATGTAAAGCCCACAGTCCTCTGGGATCACCTAGAGATAGCTCTTTCCAGAAGCATCTTTGTGCACATTGTCTTGCTGAAACTGAAATGGAGGAATCTCTTCAATCTTTTCCCACACACTTTATATTAGCATCTATTAGTTGTACAAGGGGGTTCATGGCCGTAGCTGTACACAATGTGCCTTGATCAGACTTCCTACTTTTCTGAGAAAATAAGCTAGGTCTTCCGTGGAAGGTTTTTTTCCCTCTGGACAGGATTAAGACTTAAGAGAAATTCATAGGGGAAATTATTTTTACAGTATATACAGGTTATATCTGAGGCCAAATACAGTTTGAGGCTATCACTGGCAGGTAATTTCACGAGACCCCTTTTTATTCTATACACCTAGTGTGATGGTGCATATCTGCCTTCGGGAGGCTGGGATTGGGAGGATTATGGTTCTAGGCCAGCAATAGCCAGAAAAGTCCATCTCAGACTGAGCCTCCATCTCAGAGTAAGAAACTGGGTGTGGCCATGTACTACTGTCATCCCAGCTATGAAAGGAAGGCCAAAATAGGTGGATCACAGTCCAGGAACATGCCTTAGCAGCATGACCTGATCTAAAAAAATCCAGTGTAAAAGGTGCATAGTGCCTGTTTAGCAAGCACAAAGCCCAGAGTTCAAATTCCCAATACTGTCACAAACAGATACCCTACCCCTTAATGGATAAGCTATCTTACCCATTCCAGGAAGGGGGTGAGGATGGGGTATACTACAGCATGCATAGCAGACGTGATTGCTATTGCTCCTCATACTTGATATTGCTCCTCATACTCGAAGCATCAACAAGCCCAATAAGAATTGAGAAAGGGGCCAGACACTGGTGGCTCACTCTTGTTATCCTAGAAGGCTGAAATCTGAGGATTGCAGTTCAGAGGCAGGCTGGGTAGCAAAATCCATGAGATTCTTTTCTCCAACTAACCACAAGAAAACTAGAAGTGAGCTGTGGCTCAAGTGGTAGAGCACTAGCCTTGAGCACAAAAGCTCAGGGATGGGCCCAAAGTTCTAGTCTCACAACTGACAAAAAAAATTGCTAAAATTGGGGGTATCTTGAAACAATGCGACAGGATTCTTAAAGTAATGCCAGTGTAAAATGAGTGTAAGACAATAGTTCTAAAGAGGAATTGTAATACAGGCATTGGTATTAGGAAAGACATTCTTTATCCCACTTCCCAACCTTTCTGCCATGGAGCTTTGTGTACAGCCAGGGAGACATTTGCCAGTCAAATGACCTTGCCTTTTCCTTCTCTCTCCTTCCTGCAGCAACAGTGCACTAACGGCTTTGACCTGGATCGCCAGTCTGGACAGTGTTTAGGTATGTGCCTCTCCCATCCTCCCCAGGGTGGCGTTGTTCGTGACAGCCCAGGGCTCTGCTGCTTCTTCCTCAGCTATTATCCAATCCTTATGTATGGAAGAGCATGGAATGAATGACTGAGGTCCAACCATGTCCTCTAATCGATCACTCTTTCTATGAACATCAGGCTAAGCACTATGAATTGACTGGTCCCTGCCCTCAGTAAGTTTTCCATCCCTAGGGGTGCTGTGCACAGTAGCTTAAACCTTGCACACTTAAGACCAGAGAGTTTTCTAGATCAGAAGCTCAGCATCGTTCTATCAGGCTAACCTGAAAATGTCAGCGGGCTGAGCTTCTTTTGGGAGGCCCAAGGGGAGCCTCTTTTCTTGCTCATGAGAGCTGTTGGCAGAGTTCCCTTCCTAGCAGTTATGGGATTGAGGTCATTTCCTTGCAGGCTGTCAGCTGATGGCCACTCCCAGTTTCTAGAAGCTGTCCTTATTCCTTGGCTGATGACTTTCTCTTCCATCCTCAAAGCCAACACGTTAAGTGGCTCTCGTTTCTCAAGGCCTTCCTTTTTCAATTGTGGTATTTCCAACCAGTCCTGCCTCTTCTTCTACCTTGAAGGATTCATGTGACTAGGCTGCTCCTGCTCTGCCCCTCCCCCCCCAGCTAATTTAGGATGAACTCTCCACATCAAGGCCAGTGGATTAATAAACAGAATTCCCACAGCTGCTTAGTCTCTTTCCCTCAAGTAATACAATGCATTCACAAGGTAGCAAGGATAGAGGAAGAGGTACTTTGAGGAAGGCATTCTCTTAGCACGCCCTCTAGTGGGAGATGTAGACATAGCAAATGTGACAGGTTGGTGGAACAAATCCATCGCCAAGAGGAAGTAATGGCAATGGTCCCTGGGAAAGAAGAGGAAAGAGTCATACTTGATGTCTAGGGTCCGTGAGGAGTGATGGAGGCTATGAGGCCAACTATCTGGCTGTGACATGTCATCTCACTGACCACCAGGGTTGACTTGGCTGATCTAATTGTTTGGCTGGATGTCCGCTCTCCCCATTACTGTTCCAGGCATGTCTCTCCTAAAGCTTTGTAGTCAGTGGACCATTCTTCAGTGAAGGATATTCGGTAGCTGTGTTCTCCTACTGGAGCCTCCAGACTCTCCAGAGTGATAGAGGGCTGACCTCAAGAAATGGCATTCTGGGTGAAAAGAACAGCATAAGCAAAGACTAGGGATGGAAAGGAAGCTCACAGTATAGGAAAGCATGCTGTAGATGGAGCCCAGGCTACATGGAAACACCAAGTTAGCCTCTTGTTCTGCCTGAGCCCCATATTGGGGTAATAGTTAACAACTTCTTCTCCTCCTCCTCCTCCTCCTCCTCCTCCTCCTCCTCCTCCTCCTCCTCCTCCTCCTCGTCCTCGTCCTCGTCCTCGTCCTCGTCCTCGTCCTCGTCCTCGTCCTCCTCCTCCTCCTCCTCCTCCTCCTCCTCCTCCTCCTCCTCCTCCTCCTCCTTCTCCTTCTCCTCCTCCTTCTCCTCCTCCTCCTCCTTCTTCTTCTTCTTTTTGCTAGTTCTGAGACTTGATCTCAGGGCCTGAGCACTGTCCCTGAGCTTCTTTTTGCTCAAGGCTAGCATTCTACGACTTGAGCCACAGCACCACTTCCAGTGTTTTCTGTTTATGTGGTACTGAGGAATCAAACCCAGGGCTTTCATGCATGCTAGGCAAGCATTCTACCATTATGCCACATTCCTAGCCCTAATAGTTAACTTCTATTATATTTGACTTAGGTCAAATTCTCTGCATTCTCTGAGCCCACATCAGCTCAGATCCAGAGAGCAGACAGATAATTTGAAGAGTGAGGAAGAAAACCTTGTTCTTGGAAATCTGGGCTCAGGCCAGACTGACCGTGAAGTACTTTGACTTGAGGATGTGTGGAGAACAAAGAGGGCAGCAGCCTTCTCTTCTAGCCCATGGTGTTAACTAGAAAACAGGCTGCTGCACTCTGAGCCTTGGCATTCCCTTTCCCAAGTTAGGGGTTGGCATGAGTTTCTCGGAGGAGATGGCGTGGGAGCTGTCAGGATCTAGGCCGCTCCCAGCTCCCCGGGCTCCAGTTCCACACAGGGCAGACTTCGAGGCTGGCGGCAGGGCCCAGCATCTGGAGCCAGGACGCTGCTCACTGAAGCCAGAGTTGCCCGCCTCCCCACCCCAGCACACCCCCCTCATAGCATGGCTGCACGAGCTGAGTGCCAGTGTGGTGGACCTACTTGCCGGCACAGTGTGGACTGATTTCAAGGCTCTGCTTTCTTGGCAAAACATTAGCTCTGAGCCGAGCCTTGTCTGTCTTTAAAAAAAAATAGTTTTATGGTTATTCTAAAGGTGATGTACAGAGGGGTTACGTGTAAGTCAGGTAAAGAATCTATCTCTTCTTCGGCATCTCTTGTTCTTTCTCAGTGTTTCCCTCCCACTCCATAAGTTGTGTAGTTCATTTTCTACATAATGTCCAGTGAGTCCCAGCCTTGACTATCTTGACACCGAGGTCTCTTGCTCCACTGCCCAGTCGTGGTTTGGACTAGGAATGTCTTAGGCATATCCCTGTGTTTTCAGAGCATACGTGCAGACATGTGTTTCTATGTCCACAGATAAACCGGTTTAATGGTTATATATTCATGTTTACTGTTAGTTGCCATCTATGCAAATTGAGAGTGTCCATTATTACTCTTGGTTTTTTGTTGTTGTTGTTGGTTGTGGGGCTTGAACTGTGGACTTGGGTGCTGTCCCTCAGCTCTTCAGCTCAAGGTAAGCACTCTACCACTTGAGCCACAGCACCACTTCTGGTTTTCTGTTGGTTTATTGGAGATAAGAGTCTCACAGACTTTCCTGCCCAGGCTGGCTTTGAACTGTGATCCTCAGATCTCAGCCTCCTAAGTAGCTAGGATTACAGGCTTGAGCCACCAGCACAAGGCTGAGAGTGGCTATTACTCTCAATGGGCATGTAAGGTGAAAGAAGACACTTCATTTGAGTTTCTCGGGGGTCTATCTAGAGGAAAGAAGGAAGTGAGTGGCTGTTGAGGTTTCTGTGTATGTGGGCAAAATCAGAATGGAGGCGCATGAAGTGTTTCTGTTGGGGTGGCATGTTCAGTTGGGAAGATCTGCCAGCACTGAGCCCGGGGCTGGCTGGAGCCAGTGCTGGTGAACTGGTGAACTGTGTTTGGGGCCTTCATGTCTGTTGGTTCGAAGCTCTGATTACGGTGCCGTGAGCGCTCATCTTGCCCGTGGCTTTGCAGATATTGATGAATGCCGGACCATCCCCGAGGCCTGCCGAGGAGACATGATGTGTGTCAACCAGAACGGGGGCTATTTATGCATCCCGCGAACCAACCCGGTGTACCGCGGACCCTACTCCAATCCCTATTCGACGCCCTACTCAGGTCCATACCCAGCAGCGGCGCCCCCAGTGTCCTCTGCAGCGGCCTCCGCTGGGGCCGCGTCCAACTACCCTACGATTTCAAGGCCCCTTGTCTGCCGCTTTGGATACCAGATGGATGAAGGCAACCAGTGTGTGGGTGAGTACCCAGTGCCCCTCGTCCCTCTCCAGTGTGTGCTGGGGCTCTAGCCTGTCTCCCCAACATGTGAATTCGCTGTCATGCAACCAATGTCCCTGAGAAACAACACCTGCTTTCCGCCATTATCGTACCCCTCCGCCCTATTTCTGGGTTAACCACTTCCTCTCAGGACTTGAGCTTGCTGCTTTCTTCAGAGTTCCCAGATAGCTCATTTGTCTCTTCTTTTCTTCCTGTTGACTTCCTGTCTATCTCTATTATCTATTTATCATGGATATATTTTTTTAAAAACCAAGCTCTTCGCTGGGCACTGGTGGCTCACACCTGGAATCCTAGCTACTCAGGAGGCTGAGGTCTGAAGATGATGGTTCAAAGCCACCCTGGGCAGGACAGTCTGTGAGACTCCAATTAACCACCAGAAAACTGGAAGTGGTCTTGTAGCTCAAGTGGTAGAGTGCTTGCCTTGAGCGGAAGAGCTGAGGGACAGCGCCCAGGCCCAGAGTTCAAGCCCCACAACTGTTCCCCCCCCCCTACAAAAAAATCAAGCCCCTGTGTTCTCAAATAATAAATTTATCAGGTCAGACTTAGTGATCTTTCCAGATCACAGAGATCTCAAAGAGGTCTGGGAAGGTGCTGGGCCCTGCCTCCAGTGTGTTGTCTGGAAAATGTATTCCTACAATGGAAGCCTAGAGGTCCAGCACCTGTTCTGGAAGGAAAGTAGGCTCCTGCAGCTGGAACTGATGCGCTTACGGCTAAAAGGAGTCTTGCTGATGGGATCCCTGGAGGGAAAAATAGACACCATGTGCTCCAAGCCCCAAACTGGCAAGGGTGTAAGCAGTGGCCTCCAGAGCCTTGGGTTGTATTGTCCAGGGCGGTCGTGGAGTCATGGTCCCTTTGGCTGAAGCTGGATCAAATCCTTGAAACCAGCTCCAGACAGAGGGAGCTGCTCCAGAGTGAAGTCAGTGCATACCTTTGATCACAAGCCCTGTGTGCCAAAGCCCTTTGAGCCTGGATCCCCATTTGAGGACATTTCCAAATGACATGCAAATCCTCTTATCCTTCAATGGTCTGAGGAGTCCAAAGCAGGCACAAGAAATAGAAAATTTCAAAGAAGGGGATGAAATGAATACAAATTGAAGTTCATCAGAGTATGGGGAGAACATTAGGCTGCCTAGTGCAGTGTTGTTGATTTGGGGGTACTGGGGTGTTGGGGCTGTGGGCAGTGTCATCTGTAACGTCTCTTGTACTTCATGGGAATCAGGTTTTTCTATGTGAGTAATCTGCAAAGAGGTATCCTTCAGAGTCACAAGGGAAAACTAGATATGCCAAAGTTTAACCTTCTGCTGCACTGCAACTACTCTTCTGCACTGGCTCCAGGGGACATGGTGTGTGCGTGCGTGCGTGTGCATGTGCGTGCGTGTGCATGTGTGTGCATGTGTGTGCGTGTGTGTGCATGTGTGTGTGTGCTTGCGTGTGTGTGCGTGCGTGCGTGCGTGTGTGTGTGTGTGTGTGTGTGTGTGTGTGTGTTGAAGGGGGATAGTCCAGTCAGCAAAGGGAAAGCTGTATGTGCAGGACACAGTCAAGCTGTGGGGGAAGGCAGTACCCGAGTTCCTTATAACAGCGGCAGCACCACAGTCACTGGAAGGAACTTGGAAAGCAATCTTTAATGTCAGCCTCTTCATTTAATGGAAAGGTAATGAGCACTTCAACAATTGGGCAATTATCCAGGTAGGATTTGAGTCAAGCTGGCTCAACTAGCAGATTGTAGTTCCTGACCAGATGACATGATCCCCAAAGAAATAAGCAACCCCCCAAGAAGCACAGAAAGGAGAACAAGGAGGGGATGCATCTGGCTCAGACAGGCCCCGTGACCAGCCTCTGTGTGCTCATGTGCCAGTAAGTGACAATTTGGGGGTGTTTCAACTTTGGGGGGTGAGGGTTCTCAGGTGGTCATGATGTAGGCACCTCTGGCTGATGTCTTGAGATATCCCATCAGCCCCTTTTGCAGAATATGGAAGAACTGCCTTGAGGCTCCGCGGGGTGTCCCCCCTCCCCCCCTCCTCCCAGGGTTTCAAAGCCCTTGACAATGAGAACATGGCTGGGAAAGCATTCATTCCTGGTCCCTGTGATGTCATGCTATTTGTGGTTCTGAACCTGTCACCCTGAGATGCCGAGCTGTTCATAATAGCCCTTTTGTAAGCAGAGTACAATCTGGGAACCCTGGAGAGACCTGGCTGCTCGCCCATCCATTTCCAAAAAGTCTAGTATTATGCATTCATAAGTCCCGAGTTCTTTCTGACTTCCCTCCACTCCACCCCGCGGCTTCCTGACTTACAGATGCCTCACTGAGGCATTGTGAGAGGTCGGGTGAAGGGGTCCAGCGAAAGAAGAGATGGGGGAAAGCACTTGCCCCTGAGCTCGGATGACAGGCATGCACCACTGCACTCTTTTGTTGGGTTGGGACTCACTTTCAAGGAAGATGTTTCCTCTCTGGTGTCCAAATTAGATTACATCCTGTGCTGAGTAGAACCCTGGGTCTCCAGTACCTCTGACTGTCCTTTTAGTTTCTCAGCTTTGGGTCTCCCTAAACTCTGCCCTCTCTGGACCAAAATTTGAGTCTACAAACCTTTAGGGATGAAGCTGGATCACTCAGGACACATGGACCAGGGGGATTAGTGATCCAGGAACTACAGCCATGAGCCAATAGTGTTTTGTGGCATCGAGACACTGGCAGCTTGAGGGCTGGGAATGTGATTTAGTGGTAGAGCGCTTGCCTCCATGCGTGAAGCCCTGGGCTAGATCCCTCACTACCACAAAAACAGAAAAAGCCAAAGTGGCGCTGTGGCTGAAGTGGTAGAGCACTCGCATTGAGCACAGAGAGGCTCAAAGACAGTGCCCAGTTCAAGCCCTGGCACAAAAGAAGAAAGAAAAAAAGAAACTGCCAGGTTGGCTTGAGAGTAGAGCTGGATGGAATATGGGCCCACACAGGCATGGTGAACGGGCAGGGAGGAAAGTGCCGCTGGAGGGGAGAGTCACCAGCCCAGACCCTGACCAAACCAGAATCAAACACACCCCGCGAGTTCCAAACCAGTCCCATAGCCAGCCAGCCCAGAGCAGCGGGCCGAGGGCTGATGAGGTTGAGCCGAAGGGGAGAAGGAGAGTAGCTGCATGATTGCAGTAGCTCAGGTCTGGACATCTTCAGAAACCTTCCTGTCATGCATGCTGCCTCTGAATGCAGCTCCTGAATGCAGCGGATGTTGGTCTCTCCCTGAGTCTCCCCTCAGGGGCTAATCACGTCATCCCTCTGGGTGGACATTCCAAGTCCCACTTTGCTAATTGACTTGGCTCAGTGGTAAGTTCAGGGACTCCACCAGAAACTTAAGTCCTGGGAGGTGTTTCGGAGCTGAGAAAGCTGTTTTACTAGAGCTGTGCTACTCGAGTAAGAATTTGTCTGGACATTTCTGAGTGTGTGTGTGTGTGTGTGTGTGTGTGTACTAGGGCTTGAACTCAGAGCCTCTTGCTCTTGCTTAGTTTTTTTTTTTATTTATTTAAGGCTTAGCGCTCTACCACTTGAACCACACCTCCAGTTCTAGACTTTTTTTGTTGGTCATAGGGCTTGAACTCTGGGCCTGGGAGCTGTCCCTCAGCTCTTCAGCTCAAGGCAAGCACTCTACCACTTGAGCCACAGTGCTACTTCTGGTTGTCTGGTGGTTTCTTGGAGATAAGCATCTCATGGACTTTTCTTGCCTGGGCTGGCTTTGAACTGCGATCCTCAAACTTCCTGAGTAGCTAAGATTACAGTCATGAGCCACTGGTGCCCGGCTCAGTTCTAGACTTTTTTTGCTGGTTAATTGGAGAGAAAAGTCTCCAGGATTTGTTTGCTTGGAGTGGCTTTGGATCATCAAAACTCAGACTTCTGACCAGCTAGGATTGCAGGTGTGGCCCATCAGTGCCCAGCTCAATGTTGAAATGAGAAGCAGCATCTTTAATCTCTCACCTGCTGGGATTTTTGTCATTGATGAGGATGCCCAGGCAGGCAGAGAACAAAACATATGGATCCTTTCAGAAGATGGGTGAAGTTGGTTTGAGGTCTTCTCTTGAGTTATTTTTCATAAAAGTCAGCCAAGATTTAGTCAACTGGTGTTCACAGAGCACCTCCTGGATGCCAGGCTTTGGCCTAGGCACAGAAGGGCACAGCCACAGGGCTGTGTCCGGGGCTCGTGGTCAAGGAAAGGAGATGAGCCCACACAGCAGCTGAAATGCCAGGCAGCTTCTAAGTTTCTAAGATGGTAGAAGAAAAAGGCAAAAATCGGAAGGCCCTGGGAGTAGAAAGGCCCAGAACTTAGAAGTCAGACAGGTCTTGATTCTCATCTTGGTTTGCCTACTTCCTTTCCAGGTCTCTGTTTCTTCATCTGTAACTTAGGGATAACAATGCCTACCCCATAAATAGCATGAAAATACCTTGCTCAGGGTCTGAGGTCTGTTCCTGCGAAAGATTTGTGGAGGACGTCTTGAGATCCGAGAATCCTAAGAAAGTCTGAAAATGTCCTGAGGACTTGATTCTTTCAGTATCTACAGAGATGATGGTCCCTGGTCTCAGACATGTCCACTTTTCAGAGACCTCACTCAGAATCTGCTTCAAGATGCCAGCAGAGCTTGGTTTATTTAGGTTGTGAAATAGAGCCGCGGGAAGTTAGCCCAGGGTTGGCATTTATTCCAAGTGGCTAGGACAAGGCCAGGAGCACCGAGAAACCTCAGCCTCGGTGTGGCCAGCCTGCGGTTAGCCCAAACAAGGGAGGAATGGCGGAATTCAAGCATTCACGGTTTTCTTTCTGACTTTTTCACATTTTTAATCCAGACCTCCAGTTTGGGCTGTAACTTGAAACCCAAGCCTCAGCCTGACACCACGGGGGGAAAATGTGTGAAGAGGGCTCCTTGGTGCTGAGAACTCTGGAGCCAAGCAGGCCTGCTGAGGGAAGGGCACCCAGGACAGAGGCTGGGGGTCTGCACTGGGCTTTGCTCAGAGGACCTTGAACTGGGCACCAGCATGCTTGTCCATGGGCCTCCTCCCCCGTCCCGCCCCCCGGCTCCAGGTTTCAGCCTTTACCCTGTCATGGGCTGCAGTGGTAGACAAGCAGTCAATGATCCCTGAACCTCAGTTTTTGCCATCTATAGCCAGGGATTATAGTGCCAACCTCAATGTGATATTTTGAGAATGAACTAGGGGTGATACATGTCCATTGTCCCATTTAGAGGCTGGCTAGTGGCAAGGGCTTCCTAAGTTAGTTTTTGTAACTATTGCTTTCCTGATTTCAAGTCTCCTCGTACCATTTTGTCCTCTCTGACTCCCAAGGGCACACCTCCTTTGGGCTAATCCTGCTGTTCTCGGCCCAGCTGCTCGCCACACTTGAGCTGCAGGAGTTGGGGTTGCTAGTGATTCCATGGTGGCCTCAGCATGAGAGGCCCCCCAGGAAGCCCCCCCCCCGGGGAAAGGCAGAGCCCCGCAGCAGGGGTGTGGGGTAGACCCTGAGGTTCTTTCTCCTAAGCTCCCAGGTGATATGATGTTGCTACAGTTGGGACCACACCTGAAGTGACAAAGCCCTTGTCCAGCCACTGATGCTTGCACAGGGTTGTGTTTAAGGAAAGAGAGAAACTTTTTTTTTTATAAAAAAGCATATATATATATATTCTCATATTGCTTGGATCTGTTAGAAGAATGGCTATTTATTTATTTAATGCCAGTACTGGGGCTGGGACTCAGGGCCTGAACTCTTCCTTGGGTTTGTCACTCAAGGCTAGAACTCTACCACTTGAGCCACACCTTTACTGATAGCTTTTTGCTGGTCAGTTTGGAGATAAGACTCTTAGGGGATATGTCTGCCTGGGCTGGCTTTGACCTGCAATCTTCAGATCTCAGCCTCTTGAGTAGCTAGGATTACAGGCATGAGCCTCCAGTGCCTGGCTTAGAATTGATCATTTTGCTTAAAATTAAAACCTGAAAAAGAATTATATCTAAAGCCTAAATTAAGGCAGCATGCTGCAATCGTCAAACCAAAATTTCTCTAAGAAGTGGGCTTCGACCTCAGATTTATTAGTTGTGTAGCATTAAGAAATCACGTGACCTCTTTAGCCTACATAGTGCTATTTGTAAAAAATGAAAGGATGGATGGTATCTTTTCTGTAATATTAAAATCAAGGGATTTAATCTGTAGATTAGACTCGGGGGATTTATTCTCATGGGTTTCTCCCCCACACTAAGTTCTACCTGAAGCTGAGCCCGGCTGTCTCTTACGGTACAGTATACCTGTGCTATGACTGAGCAGACCTGTGCTGGGGGAAGGCATCACATCACCGCTACCATAGCTGTTTTGAGCCATGTCAACTATTTGTTTAAAAATCTTTTTAAGGGGCTGGGAAGGTGGCTCAGTGGTAGAGCGCTTGCCTTGCATGCATGAGGCCCTGGGGTCGATTCCTCAACACCACATAAGCAAAAAGAAAAAGCCGGAAATGGCATTGTGGCTCAAGTGGTAGAGCACTATCCCTGAGCTGAAGAGATCAGGGACAGCGCCCAGGCCCAGAGTTCAGGCCCCACTACTGGACTCCCCCCAAAAATCTTTTAAAATTGTTCTTATAAAGGTGATGGTCAGAGGGGCTACAGTTATGTAAGTCAGGTAATGAGCACATTTCTTTTTGGACCATGCCACCCCTTCCCTCACTTTCTCCAGTTTTTCCCTCTTCCCCCAACAATGTGTATAGTTCATTTTCAATGTAGTATCCAGTGAGTACCACTGCTGCATTGGTTTACCCTCTGTCCCTCCATTTCTGTGCCTCCCTTTACACTCCCAGAGACAGTATATATAACACGATTTCACACACACACAAATATATATCTTTTACAGTGCTTTGATGACTGTCTCACAGTCGAGTAGGTTTCCTTTGTAACTCTGTGGATTCTATTTCATGCAGTTGAAGGTGTCCCATCCATGTACTTTGTTTGTCTGCAAGACAGGTTTATGGCACACATACAAAATTTCTTGGACCAAATAGTTTCTCAACTCCTCTCCAACTCCAGAATGTTCTACTATTCTAAATCTTCTCTGTCTTCAGGGAACCTCATTTTGTATCCAGACAGTCTGGATTTTCTGTTAACTCTTTCTCACCTGGATTGTGTTTCAATCAAACCTCATAGTAGATGACGTCCTCTGCCAAGACTGTGCCTATTATCCGTCCTAAGACAGTGCTTTTCCCTAGCTGCAGCTGGCTTTGGTAACCGGCTCTGGTCTGGGGTGAGACTCTGCGCTTTGCCCAGGCTCACGTGCCGGGTGGAGTTCCACAGTCTGAACGTGACCAGCCCTTGGTACATTTGCACAGGTTATTTCCCCAGTGCCTAACACGGCAATTTTCTCAATGGCCTACAAGTTTTTCTTGGCTCTCATTTTATGTTCCTTGGTCTGGTCATGTTTCCTTCAATTTTAGTCCCTTGTGGATTTAGCCATTTCTGTGCGAGAAACAAATGCTTTCTTCTTGTAATAGCAAGAAGAGGGATGAAGTTGAGTACCGGTGGCTCACGCCTAGAATCCTAGTGACTCAGGAGGATGAGAGCCAAGGATCATGGTTCAAACCCTATCTTATCTCTAACCAGCAAATGTTAGAAGCAGAACTATAGCTCAAGTGATAGAACACCAGCCTTGATTGAAAAAGCCAAGTGAGAGCACAAGGCCTTGAGTTCAAGCCCCAGTTACCCCCCCCCCCCACACACATACACAAGAAAGAGAACACAAAGAGTGTGGGCTAACAGCAAGACCATTTTGCTCCATTTCTGGTGTTCTAACAGGTAGATGTGTCACCAAGTTTCCAAAGAGCACTTTACCTGCTGGAGGACAGGAAGTCCAAGTTACCGCCAAAGCCAGAGATGAGATTTCCCAGGTGCTTTTGAAATTAGCGATAGATGCATATTATGAAGAGAAGCAATGAGTCTTTTTCTTTTTTCTTTTTCTTTCTTTTTTATTTTTTGAGAGACAACTAGGCCTGTTACTTAGGCTGGTCTTGAAGCAATCTTCCACATAGCTGGAAGTGCAGACATATTCCACACACTGGCCTTAGAGCAGTGGCACCAAATGTGCTGAAGTAGAGCTGGGTGACCATACCATCTCTTTGGTTGCCAAGTTTTAAAATCCCACAGTCGCACAACTGTCTGGTTTCGGAATTTAAAACTGTGTCCTATCTTCAAGATGAGATAGCAGTCCTCATCTTGGGAGTTTAGCAAAGGATATGCTGTGTGTCTGAAAGCCTGTGCTGACCCCTAAATGGTCATGCCATTTCTCCCCAAACCTATTGTAAGAGCCACTGCCCTGCTTTGTGTCTTAGCAGTTCCTGCCCGGCCTCAGGGCCGGCCATGTGGTAGGAGCCTGCTGGCTGCTCAGTCCAGCTTGGAGAGGGAAACTGATGGAGAAGGAGGAAGACAGGGATCTCCATTCGGGTTCAGTCACACCCAGATACAGTCGTGTGTTGCTTAAGGTGGGATTAGCTCTGAGAAGTGTGTCATCGGGTCATTCTGTGTCACACGGCCTCTGCATCTGTTTCTCCTTGGACCCCACTGAGGCCAGAGAGGAGCCTCCTGGGGCTGTCTCAGCTTTGGGGTATCCTGAATAACTACTCAGGCACCTGTGATCTTTCAGGACACCAGGTGGGGACCACAGTGGCTGAGGGGGCCACTCTGCATGGTGCAGGCATCCTGGGTGTACATGTGTTGAATTGAATGTAGGGCAAACCCCAGGGGCTGATGGGAAAAGAAGCCAGCGAAGAGCCCACGGGTGAGCTGATCCTGCAGAGAGCCTCCCTCACGGGCTTTTCCACTGGTGGTGGGGCTCTGCCCTTTATATCCTGAAGCCAGGACTTGGTTCTCAGGGGCCCACCTAGGCGCCTAGACAGCTCCTCACAGAGCCTCCTTCAATCATGCTACGTCCATTAGCACCCCTGAAGCCTGCAGCCCCCCACAGCTCCGATTTGCCTGGAGCACAGAGGAGCTGTGTTCAAGGAGATACAAGCAGATGCTCCCCTGGGGAAGGGTCTTGGGACCATCTCCTTGGGGGCTGGCAGAGAAAGGGCATTCCCAGGATTCCTTCTCTCCAGGGCGTCTCAGACAGCAGACAAGATGTCAGCGATTGACCTCCCACTCCCTCCAGCTTGTGGGAGCCAGGCCAGAGGGGAGATGGGGACAGCCAGAGCTTGGCTCTGCCGCGGGCAGCCAGGATCCACAGACTCCAGGGGACGGCTGGTGTGGTGGGGCCCGGAAAGCAGTAATCCTCCGGGGGGCTCTGTCCGTGCCGTCTGACTTTTCCTTCACACTGAAGCATTGCAGAAAGGCAGCCAGATGATTTATGAGCTCCACATATTTCACAGGTCTTTCCACGTCCTCCAGGATTTGATGAGGTCAGGCGGAGCAGACGGGGCTGCATCAGGATCAGTCTCAAACTGGCACCCCCCCCCCCCCCCCCCCCGCCACATTCCCAGAGGAGGGGGAGGATAATCATTTGAAGGACATTATATGAAATAGGGCAAAGACACGCACGCAGTGAAGCCAACCCCTGCTCCATTCCTGTTGGGGACAAAGAGACATCGCATGTTTTTCAGCCTCTGAGCTGAGGAGGGGTGGCTGCATCTGTTCGGACATGGGGGCCAGCGCAAAGCATGATGGGAGAGGGCTGCCTGGGTGATGGAGTTGCTCAGAGAAAAGTTAGGAGTAACCGTGGCATCTTGTACTTATCCCCCATCACTGATCGCATGGGTGTGTGTGTGTGTGTGTGTGTGTGTGTGTGTGTGTGTGTGTGTGTGTGTGTGTGTGTGTGTGTGTGTGTGTGTGTGTGTGTGTGTGTGTGTGTGTTCGCTGGTTCTGGTGCTTGAACTGCTTGAACTCAGAGTCAGGGTGCTACTCCTAAGTTGTTTTTTGTTTGTTTGTTTGTTTTACTCATAGCTAGGGCTTACACTGCAGCGCCACATCTGGCTTTCTGGTTAATTAACAATGAGAGTCTCATGAGTTTTCCTGCCTTGGGCTGGCTTCGAACCTGGATCCTCAGAAGGGTGAATCTGGCATTACCATCACTGCTCTGTGTATTCATAGTCTCTTGGCAGGAGTCAGGTGGGTGGCTAGGAAGTGTGCAATCCAATATGTAAATATGTGTAGCCCCACGAAATGAGGTCGTACCAGGGCTATGGTTAGTGGCCTGGCAGGAGTGCTTGCCAGAGTTTTGCAGGAGGTCAGGTATTACGCATCTGGACGACCATTTGATTCAAC
The DNA here is from genome assembly GCF_024711535.1 of Dipodomys merriami. NCBI lineage: Eukaryota > Metazoa > Chordata > Mammalia > Rodentia > Heteromyidae > Dipodomys > Dipodomys merriami. The sequence continues at coordinate 216,405 of NW_027203359.1, forward strand.
AGATGTTCACCGAGCACTTCCTGTGTCAGCTTCTACCAGGCTCTAGGGATGAACAAGACAGGGTCCCTGCACACAGAAGCAGCCTGCTGAGCGAATGTGAGGAGGGCCGGGAGGGGTGCGCGCAGGCAACTCATCAGTCTCTGCCACAAGCGTGAGAGAGGGCCACAGCAGGGCCGTGAGCAAAGGAGTGTGAGTTCTGCTCTGGACATGGATTTGCCCTCCATTATGTCTTTTGGGGAATCTGGTGGGATTTTCTGTATTGGAGACAGGGAGCAGCCTGACCAAAGGCACAGAGGGGAGGAAGTTCCTGGATCATTGAAGAAGGCTGGCCAGGGCTTGGCTGTGCCCCCTGGTCACCTGCCCACCTAGGGTACCCAGCATGGCCGCAGCTTGGACACAAGTCAGAAGGTCAGACATAGAAGGAGTGACGGAGCCCAGGGTAGCTGGACCTGACTGGCAGTCCGTGAGTGCCATGACTCAGGGTTTCTTCTGGCAACACTGGCTTTTGAGTGGGGAAGTGGTATATTTCCAGCAGCTTGTGTGTGTGTGTGTGTGTGTGTGTGTGTGTGTGTGTGTGTGTGTGTGTGTGTGTGTGTGTGTGTGTGTGTGTGTGTGTGTGTGTGTGTGTGTGTGTGTGTGTGTGTGTGTGTGTGTGTGTGTGTGTGTGTGTGTGTGTTCTGGTCCTGGAACTTGAACTTAGGGCCTGAGCATTATCCCTGAGCTTCTTTTGCTCAAGGCTAGCGCTCTACCACTTGAGTCACAGCGCCACTTCTGCTTTTTCTGAGTAGTTTATTGGAAATAAGAGTCTTATGGACTTTTCTGTCCAGGCTGACTTCAAACCACGATCCTCAGATCTCAGCCTCCTGAGTTGCTGGGATTACGGGTATGAGCCTGATGCCTGTTTCCAGCATTTTTGAAGGAGATCTCTTGATCTGACGTGCCTTCCGTTACATACCAGAGCAGAGGACCTCTGTCTCTAAGGCTTCCTGCAGCCCTGTGGCTGCTGGCATGCAGGTGGAGGTGGTCTCTGGGCACAGTGGGTGTGCAGGTGGCATCTTCTCACTTGAGGTGCTGAGTTTGTATTTGGTCTCAGGTCTAGGGACTGATGACAGGCCATCTCGTAATCATAGCACCTCGGTGTTCTAGGGTGCTGCTCAGTGCCCTCTTCTAGCTTCTGACAAAGACCATGAGATCCAGCAGTGGCCGGGGATGAGCTAGCACTGGCATGGGGTCGATGGCTTCTCATGGTGGGAGATGGGATTCTGTAGCTGCCTCTTTATTTTTTTTCAAGAGCAAAGCTAGATGCATTACATTCCCAAAGTCAAATTATATTACAAAAATCAAATTGTATTACAAATACTGATCAGAATAGTGTGGTATTGGCCATAAAAACAAACACATATATTACTGAAACAGAATAAAGAGCCCAGAAATAAACTCACTCATACATGGTCCACTAGTCCTCAAAAGTGCCAAGAACAAGGAACACAGATAATATTTTCAATAAACTGTGTTGTGAAAACTGAATCTCTACAAACAATAAAACTGGCCCTTTATTCCATATACAAAAAATAAACTCAAATTGATTAAAAATCAATAAGATCGGGGCTGGGAAGGTGGCTCAGGGGTAGAGTGCTTGCCTTGCATGCCTGAGGCCCTGAGTTCAATTCCTCAGTACCACATAAGCAAAAAGAATAAAGCTGGAAGTGGCGCTGTGGCTCAAGTGGTAGAGTGCTAACCTTGAGCTGAAGAGCTGAGGGACAGCGCTCAGGCCCAGAGTACAGGCCCCACGATCAGATTCCCCCCCCCCCCAAAAAAAATCAATAAGATCAAATATAAGATCAAATATAAGAAGAAAACAAGGGGAAATATCCGTGATATTGGTCTTGGATATGGCATAAAAAAGAGTCAGCAAAAGCCAAAAAGAAAACTATATGGTCAGCCTGAAATGCTTCAGCACAGCAAACGAAACAGCAAAAAGAAAAGGAAAAATTGGGGGGAAAATGTTTTTTTTTTCATTTTTTAATTTTTTTATTGTGAAAATACTGTACAGAGGGGTTACAGTTACATGGGTAAGATAATGAGTACATTTCTTATCAAGCATTGTAGCCTCCTCCTTTGTTTCCCCTTCCCGTCCCTTCGTAGCCTCTCCTCCCTCCTCCCCCCCCACCAAAGTTGTAAAGTTCGTTTTTTGACATAAGGACTTGTACATCTCATTGTTGCAATGGGTCCTCCTGTATCCCTGTTTTAACTATTTGTTTTTTCCCTTCCCCTCCACATATACCAACATCATATATAGTGAAAGCAGGGGTTATACCATGGGCGAGGGACATACAAAGCAATAAAGACATAATCTTATAAATATATTAGAAACAATTGCATGAAAGATCTCTCTCTCTCTCTCTCTCTTTTGTGTCAGTCGTGGGCTTGAGCTCTGGGCCTGGGCGCTGTCCCTGAGCAATTCAGCTCAAGGCTCATGCTCTACCACTTGTGTAGCTGCCTCTTTAATTGACTCTTGCAATTGTAGTAATTCCTACTTGAACATAGACTCTGGTTTTTCCAAATAGCTTCTTGCCTACCATTCTAAAATAAATAAATACACACATATGTATAATATAGAAATATATTATATATTATAATAAACATTACAATAATATATAATATATGAATAGATCTCCTTGTGAGGAAGGCAGCCTCAAAAGCACCATTCGCTCTTTTTTTTTATTTTGGATGTTGATGCCTATGGAGATATTTATTTGCATGTGCTAAACTATGACAAGGAAAAGGTGGCCTTCTACTTTTAGAATGTTTAGAAGGTTCTATGACCATGGCAACATCCCAGACTCTGACGTTTGGGCTTGCTGACTTGAGAACCTCTTCCCCTCATAAGACGCCCCAGTTGTTTTCAGGCCATAGTGGCCTCCTTTCTCATCCTCAGGCATACTGGGTGTTTCTCTACCTCAGGACCTTTGCACTTGCTGGTCTTTCTATCTGGGACTCACTCTGGCTTCACTACTTTGGCTTGCTCTCTCTCTGTAACCATGTTACCTTCTTAAAGAGCCCCACTCTGAAAACTCCATCTTCAGTCACGCTGCAGTTATGTTCAATTGTAGCCCTTCTGGTTTTTCTGTCACACTTAGGGACATGTATGATGTCATCTGGGGCAAAGGTCTCCCACACAGAGGGCACGTCCTCCCCCTCCCCCCTGCTGCTGAGGCTCTGGGGAGAGACCCGAGCTTTCCGCTCCGGTGACACAGGTGCTTCTGGAGACCACACTTTGAGCTGACAAATAGCTACCCTGTGTGAGGATGTTCATCGTCTGCCCATCTCTTAGCTGTAAACTTCAGGGAGGGGAGAAATGTTACCTGGTCCCCACCTTGTCTCCTGCTGGGGCCCTCATGCTGGTGTCCCTGGTGCCTGCGCAGGCTTTAGGAAGTGACTGGCACGGAACACGCAGGTGCAACGCCTTGCTTCATCCGGTCACCCAAATCCCTGCACTCTCAGGCCCCTGATAAAATAGTGCGGTGCAGTGCAGGCCTTCCCACCAGACTTCTTCCCTCCCCTCTTCCCTGCCTCCTGCAACACCTCTACCTCGCTCCTCTCCCTCCTCTCCCCTTTCTCCCTCTCTCCCTTTCTATTTCCCTTTCTTCCTTCCTTTTCTCCCTCCCTCTCTCCCCCTTTACTTCCCTTCCTTTCCCTCCCTCCCTCCCTTCCTTCCTCCTTCCCTCTCATCATCCTTCCCTTCCTCCTTTCCCTTTCCTTCCCTTCCCGTCCCTTCCTTTCCCTTCCCTTCCCTTCCCTTCCTTTCCCTTCTCTTTCCTTCCTTCCTTCCTTCTTTCCTTCTTTCCTCTCTTCTTTCCTTCTTTTATCCATTCCTTCGTCCTTCCCTCTCTCCCTCCTTTCCCTTCCCTTTCCTTCCCTTCCCTTCCATTTCCTTTCCTTCCTCTCCTTCTGTCCACCCATCCTTCTGTCCTTCATTCCTTTGTAGCCCAGGATTGTGTTGGACTTGAGATCCTTTTATCTCAGCCTCCAGAGTGTTGAGATCATTGGTGTTTGCCCCATATTAGTTATTCTAAATTATCTAGAGAAGATCTGTATACTTCATCTCTTGATAACTTAGAATAACTAATAGAATAACTAATACAATGTACATGCTGTGTACATAGTATACTGCCTTGTTCAGGGAATAAATAATGACAAGGAAATGTTTGGTACAGTTGCAATCCCCCACCAGTTCTACCCAGAATACATTTGATCTTTGGTTCGTTGACTCTGCTGTGACCCTGCATATGGACTCTGCGCTCTTGGGCCTTTTCCCCATATCATTTATTAATGTTGTGAACTGCCTGCTGGAATGATGTTCAGGAAATCCCAGGCGATGAATTCCACTCTGTGGCTTCAGGGAGTGTTTTCAGAATTCCAGCTGCATCTAAGGACAGGTGCGGCTGGTGTCTGCCACATCTTAGAGCCATGCTGCCACCTTGAAGTGTACCCTGTCTCCGGCTGTGGAGGGGCAGGTGCATCTTTGTCTCCTTGGGAGACCAGGCAGGTAGTTCTGGGACAGTAGACTGGGGCTGAGTGGGTAGGCCCTGGGGGCTGGGACTGTTGGCTGAGGTTTTCTTCTGTGATGAACAGGTGAGCACCCGGGGAAGAAGCTATCCTCTTGAGCTTGTTGGGCCTATGTTCTAAGAGACAAACTATACAGCTCAGCCCAGGCACCCAAGTAGAAACCTTTGGGACATTTTCTGGATAAACCAGTTAGAAACGGGTGACTGGCTTGCATGGAACACTTCTGTGTTTGCTGGTACTTTAGGATCCTCTGTGTCTGAGACCTTCTGTTCTTTGGTTTCAAGAGAATCAAGTTGAAATTTTTTCCCAGACAATAGCTAAGTTTTAACAGTAAGATTTTAAAAAAAGAAAATCTTCCATCACCAAAGGGCGCTGGAGAGGAGATCTAAGGTAACTGCAGATCTCTCAAAGCTGAAAGCCTGGCATGGAAAATGCTAAGGATTAACTTGGGCTGAGCGGAGGGGGGGGGGGCAATCTCATTCTCCTGTTGGGGAGCAAGCCTCGTCCCCAAAATGACAGAAAATGGAGTGAGGGGAGGGGGTCCTTGGGGAAAGGTGTTGCTAACTCCTGACGGCCAGCTACTAACCTGGGAGCAAGTACCTCTGCCTGCTGGAGTGAAAGGTCTTGACAGAGAAGGGGGACATTCATGGTGGAACTGAGCCATCTGGTCACCAGCAATGTGATGTGTTGATGCACACAGCGGGCCATTTGCATAGCAGAGAGAACACACAGCATCGGGATTCTTCAGCCTGTACACCAATGTTGTGTAATTGAAAAAAAAAACAAAACTGAGTGTGAAGCCGAATGGCCTTGGGCAAGTCACTTCTCAAACATGAGCCCTGAGATGACTTTCCTTACTCATTCCGAGTGAGATCCCGGGAAACTCGGGTTCCACTGACCCACATAGCTTTTCCGTTCTAAGCACGTAAAAGGGTCAGGATTAGATGGGCCGGAGCATAAAGCAATGATCCCTTTCAAGTGGGCACCTAGTGTTGGTTTCCGTTCCTTTGCCCAGAGTCTAGTTTGCAAAGTTCTTCCTCATTGTACCGCATGATGTGCCAAAATGATCTCTCTGCATAGGCCAGAGGGCTGTGTTCTTTCCCTATCTAAGTTCAGTAAATTGTAATCAATTGAATACAGAGCATTCATTGACTGCTAACATAAATCGCCTTCTAAAAATGCAAAAGGAGGGGGCTCGAGGTGCTGGTGCATTTGCAGCTAGACAAGTCTCAGACGAGTTAATGGGATAGAGAGTTATCAGACGACAGCTGACAGTGAGGGCTTGGCCTTGGCTCTGGTGACAGAGAGGTTTTCCAGGGTCACATTCCAGGGCTGCCTTCTGACCGTGAAGAAGAGGATATGGGGTTCCAAGATCAAGCCCGGAAAGCCACACACACACACACTAATAGGGTCTCATCAGCAAGAACCCTGAGAGCAGACAAGGAGGGGGAAGATGGGAGTCAGTGTCCATCTGGAGGTCTGGGAAGCGGCCTCGGGGTGGGAAGCACTTGGCGTTTTGTGCTAGTGTAGCTGTAGCAAAGTGCCAGAGTCTGCGTGGTATGAACAGCAGAAATGGTCTCACAGTCCTGGAGGCTAGATGGTTGGGTCCTTCAGAAGGCTGTAAAGAGGTTTGGTCCCCTCCCTCCTCTCACCCAGTGGCTGCCCATCTCCCCAGGGCTTCAACTTTCTGCCTTCTGTGTGCAGATTTCCATGGCCACATGTGCATGTGTGCATGTGTGTGTGTGAGTGCATGTGTGTGTGTGCGTGTGCTAGTCCTAGGGCTTGAAGTCAGGGCTGGGGTGCCCTCTCTTAACTTTTTTGCTTGTGCTTTACCAGTTGAGTCACACTACCACTTCTAGCTTTTTTCTGGTTAACTGGAGATAACTGCCCAGGCTGGCTTTGTGAATAGTGATCCTCAGATCTCATCCTCCTGGGTAGCTTGAATTATAGGCATGAACCACCGGCACCTGCCCAAATTTCCTTTTTCTTAGAAAGGCATTGGATTAGGGACACCCTATTGGCTTCATGTTAGCATGTTTACCTTTGCAGTTCCTGTCTCCAAATGCAGTCCTATTTTGAGGTATTGGGGAATCAAGATGTAATGGGGGGGCAGTCATAATTCACCCTGCAACCCAGAACTCTTTTTCCTCTACGAGGGACACTTCTGGGGGCAGAGATCCCTGAGAAGTCATTCTTCATCTGTGTGTGTATGCGTGCGTGTGTGCGCACATGCGCACTTGCCATGCCAGTATGGGATTTGAACTCACAGCCTGGGCATTGTCCCTTAGGTTTTTCACTTAAGGCTAGCATCTGTCACATGAGACACAGCTCCACTGCTGGTCTCTTGGTGGCCAATTAAAGATGAGAGACTCACACACTTTCCTGCACGGGCTGCCTTCAAACCATGATCCTCATGTCTCAGCTTCTTGAGTAGCTAGGATTCCAGGCATGAGCCACTGATGCCCAGCTTATTCTCATATTTAATGATGCAGTCTGTAGGTGAGTGTTTCTTCCTAGGAGGCCCCAATCCATTAGTCCACTAGAACCTCTTCCCTCTTGGAGTTGCCAGAACACTTTGCTGGTACCTCTGACTGGACATACATTACATCTCCCTGTGACGTGGAAATGTGTCTGAGCACTCATCCCCACTGCAGCCTGTGTCTCGATTGTCCCCTTCGCATCCCTTACCTCCTGCCTTGCATGGATAATGGGATCCATAATATTTGTTGGCTTGTGGATGGACTCATGGTCCAAGAACATTGAGTAATAAAGGCCAGATAAACAGGAAGACAGGCCTATTAGAAAACAGCAATGACAACTGGCCTTTGCTCAGATTCTTTGCACTCACTGACAAGACAAGCTGAGCTACTGGACTTATAAAGAAAACTCTTCCCATCCTTCATCCTTGCTTGACCACGGAAGGTCAACAGAAGAATCTGCAGTCTGGGTGCTCAGCATTATTGAACCTCCAGAGTTCAAAGAGAATGAGTCTTGGGGCCAGTTTTGAAGGAACTCTTCAATCATCTCTTAAATAATGGCATTCTTTTGGCCTGGCTATGTGGAGACCTCTCCTTCCACCCCCCAACCCAGTGACCTTCTGTCTCCCCCTCTGTCCCCACGCCCCTTTCTTGGCTGGCTGTTGGGTCTGCTGCAGTGAGCAAAAGCAGTAATCCAGAGCCACGCCCCCCAGAGCCTGACTCTGCAGGAACAGCTGGACTTTGGCAGGCGGAAATGTGAATAACTTAAAAGCCCTCTGTTCCCACAATGGCATGTGGGAGATGAAGGGCGTTTTGACAGCAAAGGAAGGCCACCATCTTGCTAAAAGAAGGCTCACCTCTGGATATACTGGTAGGCCAGGGTAACGACGGGCCCTTGCACTTCTGGAATGATTATTGGGGGCTTCAATCTTTGGGCCAATGATCGTTCACTCCAGTATGTCTTCAGCACTTTTGTGAGTCCTACCTGACAAATGTTAAGAAAGATCATTTCAGGCTGTTGTGTTCTTAGAGATTTCTAAGAACACAGCACATTTCTCCAACATAGTTCATTTTAAAAGGCGAAACACATTCACTAATTGCTGTTGATGCTTTGATTATCTATGAAACGAATGTCAGTATTAGAACTCTTGGTTCCATTAAGCACTAGAGACATTTAATTATAGTTGGTGTATTCATAGTTGGAATTTTTGGGGGTTGTAAGCAGCATAATCCTGGCTCAAAGTAGCTTAGGCAGGGTAACAAAAGAGCCCAACACAAACCAAACAGTGACATAAATTTATTTATTTATTTATTTGCCAGTCCTGAAGCTTGAACTCAGGGTTTGGGCACTGTCCCTGAGCCTCTTTGTACTCAAGGCTGGCACTTTATCACTTGAGCCACAGTGCCACTTCTAGCTTTTTCTGGGTTGTTTATTGGAGATAAGAGACTCATGGACTTTCCTGCCTGGGTTGGCTTTGAACCATGATCTTCATATCTCAGCTTCCTAAGTAGCTAGGATTCCAGGTGTGAGCCATTGGTGCCCAGCTCATTATTATTATTATAGTTATTGTTAATTATTCTTATATCTGAAAAGTTTAGGAATAGAACAAGCTTTGGATATGGTAGGATCCAAGCGCACAGCAATACCATTTGGCCTCAGTGTTTTCTTCTCTTCATCTCTTGTCTATAGGACATAGGCCTCTCCATTCTCAGAACAAGTTGTGTCAGAGACCATCCTGGAAGCTCTAGTCTAGTGCATTTCCAGCTTAGTGATCTAGAGAGACTGTTCTAATCTCTAGATCACCAGCAAGATGGTATCATCAGGCCGGCCCTGAGCTCATCACCATGCCCAACAACCTGTGGCCCTGTGATATGGCAAGGCTGGTGCCCCAAGGCTACCCCATGACCCAGCAGTAGGCCTAAGCCCAGCTGGAACACGAAGATGAAAGGGCAGAAAGGTGGTTACTCAAAGAAAATTCAGGTATGATTGCCAGATAAGAGAAGCATGGAGGCTGGGGGTATGAGCTGTACCTGGGATCCTAGCTTCTACATAGAAACAAAAGAAACCAGGGGGTCAGAATTTGTGCTGAGCAGGGTCAGAAAATGAAGGATGTATTCACCAGCAGATCTATTCATGCACACCAGCTTCCCTGACATTACAGGGTAATCACTAGTAAAGGAGGAAGAGACCTGGAGCCATTACCTTTACCACTCACTTGTCCTAAGGTAGACAGATACCCATTCTGCTCCTCAGAGACAACTAACTCCACCTTTCACTACAATTCATCAAGGATCTGGGTGCCACTGGCTCATGTTTAGAATCCTAGCTCCTTAGGAAGCTAAGATTGGGAAGACCAAGATTCCAGACCAGTTTGGGCAGAAAAAAAAAAAATCTATGAGATTTCCATCTCAATGGAAAGGCGTTAGGAGTGGTAGTGTGTACTTGTCAATCCAGAAAAAAAAAATAGGAGGATCATGAGACCCCATTTCTAAAATAACCGGTGTAAAAAAGGGCTCAAAGCATGGCACATTGGTGGCGTGCCTGCCTAGCAAGTAAAAAGCCCAGAATTAAAACTCCAATATTGTCAAAGAAAGGAAGAAATGAAAGAAAGAAGGAGGGAAGCAAGAAGGAAAGAAGGAAAAGAAAACATATCATTCCTATGTGTTCTCTCAGTTTTTTTTTTACTTTTATTTTTTTTATTTTATTTTGTCCTCTCAGTTTGAATATACTGTGTCATTTAATGGTGAGGATATGTTCTGAGAACGTTAGAAATATATCATGGTATGAACATTATACAATGTACTTACACATATCCGGCTGGCACAGGGTGCTCTGTGCCAATGTGGCCTGTTGTTCCTAGGTTACAAACTTGTACAGTGTGTTATTGTACCCTGTGCTGTAGCCATTCTAACACAAAGGTTGTATCTGTGTAGCTAAATATTTCTAAACACAGAAAGGTACAATAAAACATAAGGCGATAGGAATCTTTACCTTCATTCTAACCTCTTGTGACCATTCTCATCTGTGATCATATACCACTTACCTGTTACCTGACTGTATAATCTTGTATTCCTTCTCAGTTCTAAGAATTTTCTCATTTTTCTTATCAACACTTCTTCTGTTCCATGGTTTATGTAGCAGCACGTTCTTAGCATTTATGGGGATCTAATTTCATCCTTTTTGTACTGAGTTGTGTTTTAATTGCATGGTGGTCTGAGTGATACAGATTCTGCAAAATCTGTTTGGAATATGGTTTTGGTATCAATAGTGCCTGACCTTGTGTCAAGAATATAGAAGTTGCTTAGTGACTGTTCACTGGGATGGTGATGAATAACTGTCTGTTGACTGGCATTAAAGGAATTGTTTCACTGGCCTCAGTCAAACTGTCCTAGCCTGCCAACCAAATCATGTTCAGATAGCCTTGCAAATGACACCAGGGCTGCAATAGCCTGCATGTTTGTCCTCTGTGCATCTTAGCTCCATCCTGCTCGTCTCTTTGTTCTTTGGTCGGGGAAGAAAACAAACACAGTGCGAGTGAGTGAGAGGCCAAATCCATCAGGGTTAAATACAAGAGGGTTTTAGATGATGGCTTTCCTACTTTTTGTATGGAAAAGAAGCAATTTTTCTCTGATACAAATGATTCTATAAATATGCAGTGAATGAATCCCTTATTTCATTGAATTCCCTCCAAATTCAGGCCTGATACTTCCATTTTAAGAAAACAGACATAATGTAATGAGTGATAAGGTTACTTCAGTTCTTGGTAGGTACATTTAAAATCTATTAATTAACTATTTCTATGTCATCATTTATAATAATAAGATTTGAATGTCTTTGACTTACCTAAAAAGATACAGGTAAATAAAAGCTTCAGGCTGAATTCTGCTTGTAAAGGGTATAGGAAAACAAAGAATGAAAAAAAGGCCAATCACTTTGGCAGTGGCCAATACATTTTGATTAAATGCATAGAGAAAGAAGTAAGCTGTCTTTTATTTGGTGTCAGCAACTGGGACTTAACTCAAAGCCTTAAGTTCTGAGTTTTTTTGTTTTGTTTTGGTGCTAATCCTGGAACTTATACTCAGGGCCTGGGCACTGTCCTTGACCTTTTCTTACTCAAGGCCAGTACCTTGCCACTTGAGCCACTGCTCCACTTCCAGCTTTTTTGGTAATTAATTGGAGATAAGAATCTCACAACTTGGGCTGGGAAGGTGGCTCAGTGGTAGAGCTCTTGCCTTGCATGCATGAGGCCCTGGGTTTAATTCCTCAGCACCACATAAGCAAAAAGAAAGAAGCCTGAAGTGGCGCTGTGGCTCAAGTGGTAGAGCACTAGCCTTGAGCTGAAGAGCCCAGGCCGAGTTCAGGCCCCACGACCGGACCCAAAAAAAAAAGAATCTCACAACTTTTCTCCTCCAGGTTGGCTTCTACCATCAGTCTTTAGATTTCAGCTTCCTGAGTAGCTAGGATTACAGGTGTGAGCCACTGGTACCTGACAGCTTTTGTCTTTTTCTAAGTCCCTCCAAGAATATTTGAAGATGTCTTGAAAAAGATTCACAGGGAGGTACTCCAGCATTTTTATTTCAGAGCAAATAGCAAGAAATAGCACATTTTTTTTTCTTTTTTGGAGGCAGGATTAGATGTGAAGCTCAGGCTGGCCTTGAACTTGTAGTTCAGTTTCAGCCTCCGTGACTGCTGAGATAGTGGCATGTGCCACTGCCCACAATATTTAAATATTTCTCTTGTTATTATAAAGATGATGTACAGAGGGGTTGCAGTAACATTAGTCAGGTAAAGAGTACATTTCTTTTTGGACAATGTCACCCCTTCCCTCGCTCTCTCCCAGTTTTCCCCTCCTGTCCCCACCTACAAATTGTATAGTTCATTTTCAACGTAGTATCTAGTGAGTACCACTGCTGCATTTGTTCACCCTTTGTCCCTCCATTTCTGTGCCTCCCCCTTAGTCTCCCGAAGACGTATAAATCAACAAACAGCATAAAAAGGAAAGAAAATAAAAAACAGCAAAAAATAAAAGAAAAATCTTGATTTCATTTCCTGGAGTTCCTTTCAGAAAATCTTATTTTGTACGGCACATAGGCATTGTGCCTTTCTGTCCCTCTCCTAAGGTCTACCATATTTTTTTTAACAAGATGTCTACGTTGTAACAACCTTTGGACATCCTAACCATGTTCCTGTACTGCAGCATTATATGTACCATATGACAATATCTGCCCTAATGTTTTTAGAAACATAATGTTGGTTGAAGCAGTGTTTATAATAATTCTGTGACATGGGCAGAAAGTAGAAGATAGCTTGGTTTTGTTTCCAAGCACTTTTAAGGTGGCATCAGGCGAGGATCCCTCTTCCTTTCAGGCTACCCTGTACCCTGACGCTTCTCCCTGGGAAGGTCTGTGCCCTCATTTTGGTGGCAGAGGCAAGTTGTGGGTATCTCCAGCTTTGGCAATGGCTTTCCCTCCTGCCCCCTCCAGAGGGCCTCCTCAGCCCTGCCTCCATTTGGAGCAGGCATTTGTGGTGAGGGCCAGACATTCACCTGGACCACAGAGGATTCAGATCTATCAGCCTCTGCAGACACAAAGGTCTGAGACCCAGTTTCTCAGGGGAGGAGACAGAAGGAGGAAGACTCGACCCCCAAGTCACTGGGAGCCCCTCCTGGACTCGAATCTGGTTTCAATTCCTCTTTTTCTCTTCATTTAGGATGCAGATTCTCCTGCCACTCCCTCCCTTTTTTCCCTCTGTCTTCGGTCCACCATTTCTGAATATGAAGCTGTACAGTCAGCCTTGTCTGGACACAAGTTATGTGCTTGGCAGTGTTAAGACATTTGCTTACATGTAATCTTCACCAAAGTCCAGGAATAAGGATCAGCATCAAGTCTTCTAACACATGAGACCATCAGGGGTTAACAAATAAAACTTCCATAAATGGTTTAAGTCACATAGCTAAGGGCAAGAAATGTGATTTAGTGGTAGAATGTTGCTTAACATGCATGAAGCCCTGGGTTCGATTACTCAGTACCACATAAACAGAAAAAGCCAGAAGTGGCATTGTGGCTCAAGTGGTAGAGTGCTAGCCTTAAGCAAAAGAAGCTCAGGGACAGTGCCCAAGCCCTGAATTCAAGCCCTAGGACAGGCAAAAAAAAAATCACCTAGCTGAAAAATGAGAGCCAACACACACACACACACACACACACACACACACACACACACACACACACACACACACACACACACACACACACACACACACACACACACACACACACACACACACACACACACACACACATACACACACACACACACACACACACACAGAAAAAAAGAAAATGAAGGGCAAAGAGCCTCTCAATAGGTCATCCAATGAAGAGTTTCTCTTCATCAGCTGAGCTAGGTCACACACACACACACACACACACACACACACACACACACACACACACAGATTGGGGAGAGGGAGAACATTTTTGTTTTTGAAATTCCTTTTTATAATTATTATTTTGAACTTGGTCAAAACCATGTGTACTAAATAAATCCATTAGTAAGGGGGACTTTCTGTATTCTTAGCCACCTGCTGGTTCATTTCTTTTCTCTCTCTCTCTCTCTCTCTCTCTCTCTCTTTTTTTTGTTAGTTGTGGGGTCTGAACTCTGGGTTGGGGCGCTGTCCCTCAGCTCTTGAGCTCAAGGCTAGCACTCTACCACTTGAGCCATACCACCACTTCCAGCTTTTTCTGCTTATGTGGTGCTAAGGAATCGAGCCTCATGCATGAAAGGCAAGCGCTCTACCACTGAGCCACCTCTTCTTTTTTGTTTTTTGTTTTTGGGTCAGTTGTGGGGCTTGAACTCTGGACCTGGGCACTGTCCCTCAGTTTTTCAGCCCAAGGTGAGCTTTCTGCCACTTGAGCCACAGCCCCATTTCTGGTTTTCTAGTGGTTAATTGGAGATAAGGGTCTCACAGATTTTCTGCCAGGGCTGGCTTTGAACCATGATCCTCAGATCTCAGCCTCCTGAGTATGTAGGATTACAGGTGTGAGCCACCCGTGCCCAGCTCTTTTTTTTTGTTTGTTTAAATAATTTATTGTAAAGGTGGTGTACAGAGGTGTTACAGTTACATAAGAAACGTAATCAGTACTCACTCCCTCATGTCATTATGAAGGTGATGCAGAGAGGGGTTACAGTTACATAAATCAGGTAATGAGTGTTTTTTTCTGGGCAGTGCCACCCTGTCTCTCACTGGTCCACCTCTTGAAGGAGCCATCGTCACTTCATTCTTACCATAAGAGACCTTGGGTTTGAGAAATGGGTGGATGCGAGAACATTTCCCTATACCATCACCCAGTGGCCAAGACTTGCGCTCACTTCCCTAATTTGGACCCTTCCTGCTGTACATGTTGTCTTCTCTACTCAACTGTAAGCTCTAGGAGGACAGGTGGTGGTAGCTGCATTTTTAGAGATAAGAAGGCCGTGGTGCACAAACACGTCCTGGTGAGCCAGTGCTAGGGTGGTCATCTCACCCAAGGTGTGGGAAGAGTGCACCTGAGGACTCCATTATCAGACGTGGAGAGAGAGCTGGCAGGGAATCCTTGCTGCTTCTGCTGCTGCTTGCTGCTGCTAGACTGATTAATTGCCTGGGCTGAGTTTGCACACCTGGGTATTCTCACAGCCCAGTGCCAGGCTGAGCGTTTGGTTCCAGGTGGGGAGATAAGGTTGGATTTTCCAGTGATGCTCTATGAGGTCCTGCGAACGGCTCATTTGAGGACAGGAAGATGCATCTTTTTCCTTCTGGGGTCAGCATTCCTCCCTGCCATGATTGCTGAGGGCAAACTTGATGTCAGGCCCTTCTGGGAGAAAAGAGGAAGCAGCTACTCCATCAGGCCAACCACCTTGCTCTGAGTGTTTGTCTCCACTTACATTTGGGGCCCTGGTCCCCAGTGTGATGGGATGTAGAGGTGGGGCCCTGGAAGGTGAGGGTTTTTGGATGACATCAAGAGGCCGGAGACTTCCCAAGGGATTGGTCCAGCCCTTAGAAGGGAGGGAAAGCCTTGATTTCCACCACGTCAAGGCCTTCCCCAGACTTTACAGAGGCCCCTGCTAGAACCCTGATCTTAGACTAAGCCTCCAGAACTGTGCTCAAGTGGGTAGAGTCCCAGCTTATCAGTCAAGCTGAGTGAGAGCACAAGGCTGCTGAGTTCAAATCCCCATGAGAGATTTGGTAGGGGTGTGGTGGGGGTGTGTGTGGAGAAAATGAGACCTCTGTATTGGAAGAAAGACACTATTCTTTCTCTTCCTTGGAATTTTTGTACTCTTGGTCATTACTTAGGGATAGTGTTTCCAAAAACTTAGTTAAGATTCAGAGGATTGAGTTCACTCATAGAAAACAAAAACACTACCAGTACAAAAGGGAGGGAGCAACTTTCAAGGCACAAGATCCCTAAGTTAAGGCACCCAGCCACTGTAATTGAATCACAGCAGAATTGAATTCTGTGTGCCAGAAATGCCTTCACTTGGCTAGACTGTGCTAGGGCTTTCCTAAGGCTCCACCCCAAAATGTAGTGGTCCCTGGTATCTGTGGAAGACGTGTTTCAGAAGCCCATCTTGATGCCCAAATCCTTAGACACCCAAGCCTCTTGTATAAAATAGCACCATCTTTGCATATACTCACACTTATCTTCCCTTTAATTTATCTCTAGGTTATTTATAATACCAAATGCATGCAAATGTTTATATAAACTGTTGTTATACTCTATTGTTTCAGGAATAATGACAAAGATGACTGTCTGTTGGTGCATACCTGCAAACCTAGCACTTGGGAGGCTAAGGCAGGAGACTTGAGTATTTGAGGCGGTCTGTATATATAATCAGGTTCCATATGTCTTCTGCCTGTGGTTAGTTGGATCCTCCATTGTACAACTTACATTTATTAAGGGCCTGTTGTACTGTTGTAGCTAGTGGAGACAACGATTCCAGTTAGGAATCAACATCTGATTTTTGAGTACTTAAACTCTCTTCTAGCCTCTTAAATGCCTCTCCAAACTAAGCCAAGTTGCTTGGAGTACACCAAACATTTTAGTACAGTCAGACTGCTGTCAGTCAAGCTACTCTTGGGTAGCTAGAGTTTGGGCTGCTGGCTTATATACATTCAAAGATCTCTGCTGAGGGAATAAATGACAAGAATTTTAGTAATTGAAAAATATATTTTGAGGGCTGGGAATGTGGCTCAGTGGTAGAGTGCTTGCTGAAATACATGAAGCCCTGGGTTCAATTCCTCAGTGCCACATAAACAGAAAAGGCCAGAAGTGGCACTGTGGCTCAAGAGATAGAGTGCTAGCCTTGAGCAAAAGAAGCTCAGCGATAGTGCCCAGGCCCTGAGTTCAAGCCCCAGGACTGGCTATCTATCTATCTATCTATCTATCTATCTATCTATCTATCTATCTATCTATCTATCTATCTATCTAATATATATAATATTATACATATATATTATATATGCATATATTATATATTATATGTATAATATATGTAACATATATAAATATTATACACACACATATATTTGAGCCTTACATCTGTCTGTTTTACAGTCACCATAAATGCCCAAGCCTCACTCCCTTGAAAAACCATTTCTAGATTGAGAATGGGCCATCCCTTCTCCTGAGTGTCCCAACATCTTGATGATGGCTAGTCAGGAAGAGCCATGTGCTTCCCCTCCCCCACTGCAGTGTCCGCCCATACACTGGCATAAGTTAAATGGGCTTGGCCAATTTACTGCCCAGTTTGAAAGCAACCATCATCAGTTGATGTTTACCAAGCACTCTGTGCATGAAAATAATTACCCAGGAACCAAACAATATGATCCTCATTACTTGCATTGTTTGTCTCTGTTAGATGATCATAGCAAAAATTCTCCTCTAAGCTCTCACTTCATAGATAGAAACGTAGAATCTCCACGGAGATGTTGGCTCTTCAATTCCAGCTGCTTTTCTCCAAGAGGAAATGACTTGTTTGGAAAACAGACTGCATATTTGTTGCCTAATTAGAGGTGCAACATGAGCAAGCTTTGGTATTCCATGCTAAATATCAAGCTTTGGGAAAAGAGCCATACACAGGAAGATGTGATTCCTAATGAATGCCCCGGACCATAAGCCACATGGAGTGCAGATGTCCTCGGATTTTACCGAGTGAGTTCTCCAGCTTTGAGATCTTTAATTAAGCAGGTGTTTGGGAAGTTGGTCTTGTGTATCTTCCAGCGTTGGCTGGGCCGGTCTGGTTGAAAAATGGCTCCGACACAACCCAGCAGCAGGACTGAAACTGGCTTCGCTGGGAGGCATAGGAATGCACCATTGTTATTTTCTGCTCTCTTATCAAACCCTGTTATCTTGGGCAAGGAGGAACAAAATCAAGCTGGGAAAATATGTTATTTCACTGGGTAAAAATTTACTACCAAGGAAATGATTTTTGCCATGTCCAAAAAAGGAAGTATGGAGGCCTTGGAAAGGTGTACTCTTCCTTCCAAGTGCTTTTGGACAGCTTCTCCCAATGTCACCCAGCGAGAATGTTTGCCTTTGGCTGCTGGCTGTTCTCACACTGAACAGAGACCTTGGGCAGAGGTTACAGACGCTCGCTCTCCAGATCAACTTTGGCTTGTTCATAGAATTGGAATTTAGAGGCGGGAGAGAAGGGAAGAGATTCAGAGATGGTGTAAGATGTGAACGCATGGCTGTGGAAATCCATAGGGCACATACACATTATGGTTTTACAAGCCTACAGTCCTGGAATGGATTCACTGGTGCCTGAGTGCAGAGATGGAAAATGAGGCCTTGCGAAGCAATATACCCCACCATTTTTGCACCTCTTATCCCAGTCCCCACCATGTGACTGGTGTTCCTACCCCCACCCCCACCACATGGCTGGCACATTGCTGTGGTGAGTGCATAGGCCTAACCTTATCCCATAGCCCACAGAGCTGAAGAGCTGTGGTTTTGGTGTCTTTGGTGAATTCTAGAACAGGGCCTGCAGGTGGAAGAAGCCAGACATCTCATTCAGGAAGGAACTAAAATTTCCTGAGCACCTACTTACTGAGCTTAGTGTGGACGTTTCTGCTTTTCAGAACACTCAAGGATCTGAGAAATTAGCAACCTGGTTCTATGTTCATCAAGTTAACAGTGCTGACATAAACCACTACCACCCCACCAGTTATATCTGCTTCCAAAGTTTTTAGTGGTTGGTTTGTTTTGGTGCTAGCAGTGGGACTTGAACTCAGGGCCTTGCACTCTTACTTGGCTCTTTTGCTCAAGGCTGGTGCTTTTACATTTGAGCCACAGCCCTACTTCAAGCTTTTTGCTGGTTAATGAGAGATAAGAGTCTCATGGACTTTCTTGCCTGGGCTGGCTTTGAACCATGATCCTTTGATCTCAGCCTCCTGAGTAGCTAGAACTACAGACATGAGCCACCAGTGCTCACCCCCAAAGTTCTTATTCTTTTTTTCTGGGGAGATCTTAGCCTTTTTATTTTTTCCTGGTGCAGAGAGAATGACTTCAAGTATGTTTTCCCATGGACACAGAGGAACCATTCATGCTTTGTTTTGCACAGTTTAAAGAGGTTTTTATTTCATCTAGGATTTGTATTAGGCAACCAGTCTGGGCATTTTCTCTTTAAATTTCAGGAATAAATGTGGAAATGTAAATGCATGTCTACATAATAGACACATTCAAATACAATAAATAGTTGGCCTGCATACGCGTGTTCTTTATGCTGAAACATTCACAGCTATTTGTGGCAGTACATTAAGTTTGTTGTAACTACCTATGGAAATTTCTATGTATTAAACTGCACATTAACACTAGAATTGTTCTTGGAGACATTAAAAACATTTTTTTTTGGCAGCACTAAGGTTTGAACTCATGGACTTGACCTAACTTGACTCGCTTACTCAGCTGATGTTCTACCACTTGTGCCATACCTTCAGCTGTTTTTCATCATCATCATCATTATGATTATTGTTATTATTTTACAGTTGTGGGTCTTGAACTGTGGGCCTAGGTGCTGTCCCTAAGCTCTTCAGCTCAAGGCACTGAGCCACAGTGCCACTTCTGGCTTTCTGGTGGTTAATTGGAGATAAAAGTCTCATGGAGTTTCCTGCCCAGGCTGGCTTTGAATCATGATCCTCAGATCTCAGGTTCCTGAGTAGCTAGGATTACAGGTGTGAACCACTAGCGCCTGGCTATTACTATTATTCAGACAGAGTTTAGTGAACTTTTCTACCTAGGCTGGCTTCAAACCTTGATCCTTCAAATCTCAGCCTTCTGAGCTAGAATTATAGGGGTGAGCTGTCAGCACCCAGCTTGGAACCATTTTATATGGGACAGAAAAGTGAGAAGTAGCCGTCTCCTAAGGAGAGGACACACAATGGACATAAACCAACAGCGCTATGCCCACCAAGTTGAAGGACTAGACCTTACAGGAGATCGTGGGCTGTGGTCCCTTTTCTTTTCTTTTCTCTTTTTTTTTTTTTAGTCAATTGTGGGGCTTGAACTCTGGGCCTGGACACTGTCCCTACACTCCTCTGCTCAAGGCCAGTGCTCTACTGCTTGAGCCACAGCGCTACTTCTGGTTTTCTAGTGGTTTATTGGAGATAAGAGTCTCATGGACTTTCCTGCCCGGGCTGACTTTGAACCGTGATCCTCAGATCCCAGCCTCCTGAGTAGCTAGGATTACAGGCATGAGCCACAGGCGCCCGGCTTATGGTCCCTTTTTGTGATGTCTCTTGAGCCAGAAGGGAAAGAACTGGTCATCTTATTGTCCTCAGAATCGTTGGACAGTTGTACTGTGATGTCTTGAGGCTGGTTTCTCCATCTGCAGCCTCTGTGAGAACTGAACTGGGCTTAAAGAACATTCCTTTATTCACATGGCCTCAGCACACCTGCCCATGCGTAGCTTGATATGCAGTTGGGGACGTGTAAAGGAAGGAGTGACAGCTTCCTGGGTCAGCTGCTTCCTGCACATGATGCTTTCTTCCCAGGAAGGAGCAATACTGAGTTTTTCTAGGTTCCAGAAAATTCAGTGAGCACCTTCCTCTAGTTGCAAGTGTGCTGGCCACCTGGACAGTGGATGGCTATTGACCCATGTGGGAGAAACAAGCCACCGTTGCTATGGTAAAATCCTCCAAGTTCCCAGGCAGCTGGCCAGGGAGCAGGGTGGAGGGTTAGCTCCTGAGAGGAAGCAGGGTAAAGTCCCAGTGGGAGGGACTATGGATGATACTGGCTTTCCTGATTGGCCTGGAGAATTAGAAGGATACACACACACACACACACACACACACACACACACACACACACACACAGAGTTTAGAACATGAAGAACAAATGAACGGGTGAGTGAATGAATGATTGCAAGCACAGAGGCATTCTTTTCTCCAGGCTATTACACAGGGAAGGAAATAAGACCCAATTTGCACACGAGTATAATGACACTTGCTCAGGTTGCCGAAACTTGTACTTTTCCACTGATGCAGAAGTGGAGGCCTTGCCAAAGAATGTCCTTGGAGTGGTTCGATGTATTTTTCCTTCTGTTATTTAAGTCAAATGTATTTAATGTAAGCAATCCAGCCCAGAGCTGGAACATGTGATGTGGAAACCCACTGTGCGAACATTCCCAGTTTGAGCTCCATCAGGGGTGTGGGTGACAGTGGTGGGGGCGGGGAGGGCAAGAGCTACATTTCAAGTGCACAGACCACGCTGGTCCTGTCAGGAGACAGATTGGCTGGGGAAAGCCTATCTGGGGCCTTAAAACATCATGAATGGACAATTCAGTCAGTAGTGACTGAGCCTGTTCCATAGACACAGTGTTATACCAGCTATGCTCTGAGGATGTAATGATGGGCTACACACTTCAGACTCCACATGCTTGCCGAGTTCTCAGAGTATGCTTTATATGGACAATCCAGTCCATGGATTAGTGAAAGTTCAATTTTGAATCTTTACATATATATCAACAGAAGTGAGGTACCATCAATCTCTGTGTGTGTGTGTGTGTGTGTGTATGTGTGTGTGTGTGTGTGTCCAGTGCTTGAACTCAGGACAGCATGCTTTTTTCACTCAAGATTGGTGTTCTGCCACTTGAGCTACAATGCTACTTTCTTCCTTTTTTTCCTGTTGGTCATGGGGCTTGAACTCAGGGCCTGAGTGCTATTGCTGAGCTCTTTTTGCTCAAGGCCAGTGCTCTACCACTTTGAGCCACAGCTCCACTATCGGAGATAAGGGTCTCATGGGGATTTTTCTGCTGGGGCTGGCTTTGAATTGTGATCCTCAGATCTCAGCCTCCTGAATATCAAGGATGATAGGCATGCTCTGCCAGTGCCCAGCTACTTTCTGCATTTTGCTGATCAATTAGAGATAAGAGTCTTGGACTTGTCTGCCCGGGCTGACTTTGAACCATGATCCTCTTCTCTCCTGAGTAGCTAGTCTTATAGGTGTGAGCCACCTGTGCCCAGTTTAAAATTGGTAGAGGTTTTGTTTTTGTTTTTGTTTGGAAGATGGAGTTCAAAGATGTTGTTTGTAGGCCTGAATACTTTGAACATGCTAGTGTGCATGTGCACCCACATTTAGGTCCTATGTGTCTTCTAAGCCCAGTCTGATTTGTGTGTGTGCTGTTGGTTTTTCTCTCTCAAGGATGCTGTGGGCACATTGCGTGTGCCACAAGTCACACAAACACAGAGTCATGGGAACTTGTGATCGCCTTGGTCTTTCTCACCCTTCAGTCCCATCAAGGCAGGAAAAGGAACACAAATCCCTAAGGCAGTGCTGTTCCCAGGGTACAATTGTCATCCATCACTCCCCACTGAGAAAATATAAATATGTACTGGCTGATAGCAGCATTATTTATTATCATAGGCTTCAGTATGGATTGGGGCAGGAACAGCCACTGGCCAAGCATTATTCCCTGGTTCCCCTGGGAAGCCTAGCTCGGTGGGCAGAGCTGGGGTGAAAGAGAGGAGAAGGGCAGGGCAGGAGTTTTCAACTGAGAACTGGGCTGGGCCTTTGTGCTGAGACTTTATATAGGCAGAGCCCGAGAATGGAACAAAGGCGCCACCATCTTGGAGGCAGGCTCTTGGAGGTGGTCTCTGATGGGAGGAGTGAAGACCGCTCCATCTGGTCACGTGGGAGTGACAGCGGATCAGTGCTGTTAATATCAAGTTGTTGCCCATGGCTGGTGGTTTGTGGAGGTGTCGTGAGGCTTCATTGCTTACTTGGTTGAAAATTTCCTATTGCTGTGCTGGCCTCCTGTGTACAGCAGAGTCCTGTGCTGTATAAAGCTCTGTCTCAGGAAGCTCACACTCTTGGGCCTTGGTCCCTTCACTTCCACCACACATATTCTAAGTGTTCATCTGAGTGGATGAGAATAAAGCTGTCAAGATGGGAAATGAAGCAAAAGCTCAGTGCTCTCTCCATGTTCTGCTGCTCCCCCCACCCCATGCCCATTCTGCTGAATCCTAACCATGTCCTTGGTCATTCATGCACAGAGTAGCCTTGAGTCAAATAGGCAAAGAGGCCTGGGCTCAGTTTTTGGCTTGGTGCCTACTAGCTCTCTTGGCTCAGTTTTCCCATCTGTAAAGTGGGTTCACTAAAGTACAATGAGAATAAGCGTGAGCAGAAGCCACTAGTGAATGGAAGCTTTTAATGTTGTTTCCAAATGCACAATGGCCTGTTTGGTAGAGGAGAGGCTATAGAGGAGCAAACTCTGCAGTGAAGTAGAAGAACAGGAAGGTACTGGAGGGAAGGGGGGACAAGGAAGGGAAGGGGAGGCAGAGGGAGGGGGCAGGAGGGGAGGGGAAAGGAGAGAGGAGAGGAGAGGAGGCAACAAAGCAGAAAGGCCTTAGAGGTGGCCAGGCAGATCCTGATTGCTCCATGGAGCTTTCTGGAGTGCATCCATGCATGGACACTTAGCAAAATGTCTCCTCCTTTAGATCAAAGTGAGACTTCCATCAGGAGTTTCTTCCCAGGATCTGGGTTGCATTCCTCTCAAGCACGGCGAGGGGAGAAAGGGAGGAAGGACGTTTGGAGCACAGACAGTGCCTGCACCAGACACCCTGGAGACAGAGCTGTGGATGTGACTTCACCTCTGTCCCCTAAAGCTGTCCATTAAGGAGCAGGGATGAACCTGATGGGTGCGTGTTTTCACTCCAATCCTTCTGTTAGCCCAGAAGACCACAGGCTCCAGGAAGCCCAGGGAGCATTCATCCAAATGGTTTTCCCGGACAAATACAGTCAGGTTTCTGGTGGCAGGGAACATTTCCTTTTCTTCTGCTAGGTTCTCAGTGGTTAGCAGAGTCTTGTGCACACAGAACCCTCTTTAACGTGCAAACAAACACATCTAGTACGGAATGCCTTTCTAAATCAAGCCGTGGTTGTTGTCTAGGTGGCGTCCTTTCGGAGAGCAAGGGCATAGTACAGCAGAAGAGGGCCAAAAGCTATGTGTTCCAGTCTCAGCTGCTCCCCTTTATGGAAGCACACTAGTCCTGCTCCCCCCCTCAATTGGACACCAGTGTCTTCCTAACAGTGCCTATCAGGGGACGCCTGCGTCTCCTGGGTAGAAACATCCACCCACCACAGACAAGCGGCTGGCACCTGGTGGCTCCAGGGCCCTTAAGAAGATGCAAGTGACATTCTCTGGAATATTTGTGTGTTACAGATGTGGATGAGTGTGCAACGGACTCTCACCAGTGCAACCCCACCCAGATCTGCATCAACACGGAGGGCGGGTACACTTGCTCCTGCACCGATGGCTACTGGCTTTTGGAAGGCCAGTGCTTAGGTAAGAGCTCCTGGGGCTCACGGGGACTCTGGGAAGTGGGTGGTTGCCAAGGATACGGTGAGATGTGGGCATAGGTGGGTGGTGTGGAAGGCTATGAATGGGCTTACCTGTATCACCACCAGCTGCAGTCATTGGCCGCCAGCACTATTATATCATCATTATGGCATTTGAAGGCTTTTTTAGGGGCTCAAGTTTGAGTTTACCTAGTCCTTCTCCCTGTGCCTTTAGGAAGTGCATCACTAAGAAGGGATAGAAGTGAGGGATATTCTGTTCTACTTAGAAAGAAAACTAAGTCAAGGGAATACTTGTGATTAGTTACAGAGATAGTCCATGCCTCAAAAGACAATCGGTAGATTCCAATCAGACATCATCTCCTTCCAGAATCGTCCCTGATGCCCACCCCAGAGTCTGCCCCCCACAGTGCCCACCCCATTAGCTATAATCTTTCTTTCCATCCCAAAGGAGTCAGCTGTCACCAATTGAGAATTTCGCCTCTTGCAGTTGCCACCTGCCACGCGATCTTTCTGTTTATTTTTACTGGAGGGCTTTTCTCCTCTCCTCCCATCTAGACTTGGTTTAGCCAAGTGAATGAATCCATGGCAATCTCTAGCTGTCACTTCAATTTCTACTTCTAGGGTGTGATTTTGAGGTGGTATTTTCTTGGAAAAGTCCTTCGAGTTTAAATGGCCCAAGACATTATTCTATTGCCTGAAAGTCAATCCTGGAGGGAGGCAGGGAGGGAGGGAGAAAGGAGGGCAGAGGGAAGGGAAATGGGGAAGGGAACATGGGGAGGGGGAAAGAGGGAGAGAAAGAGAAAGAGGGAAAGGGAGCTGACAAGAGAGGGAAACCTGGTTCGTGGCTGCAATGCTAGTTACTTGGGAGGCTAAGGTCTGAGGGTTGCAGTTTGAAACCAGTCCAGACAGAAAGTCTGTGAAACTATGACCTACAGTTGACCACCCCAAATCTGGAAATGGAGCTATGGATCAAATGGTAGAATGTTAGCCTTGATCGCAAAAGCTAAGGGACAGTGCCAAGGCTCTGAGTTCAAGCCCCACAACTGGTACCAAAAAGAAAAGAAAAGAAGAAAAGGAAAGGAAAAAAAGGGGGAAAAATTACAAAGGAGACTCGTTCCAAGTCTGTCTTGGTTGAGACTACATTTGGGTCTGTTCCCTTGACCTGCCCAACATGTTCTGATAAGCCGCCTAGACTTGGCCTGCTTCTCCTTTCCCGACATGCACAGAAGAGCTCGTGCACACGGGCATTCATGAATATGACAGCCCCTGTGCATTAGAACCTCTGCTCTTAACGGAAAATCTGATGCTGCTGATCTGAACATAAGCAGATCCATGAGAGACAGTTGTTTGCACAGGAACTTCACATGTAGGATTTCAGAGCTGGAAAGAGAGATTAGATATTATGTCATCTGACTATAATAGGGGCAGAGATAAGCTCAAAGAAGAGGAAAATTTGGGACAAAGAGTTAGTTGGGTTTAGCATGAGGTCTTGCTGCACACATGTTTTTTTCCCACCAGCAAGGGGTGCTAGAGAGGTAGAGGAAACCAGGGTACAGTGGCCCATTATAGAAACCTTAGGACTAAGAAACCCTTCCATCTGAGGGGTGCCAACGACAGAGACCTTCCTCTACCTGGGAGGGCTTGTTCTCTTCCCCAGAGTGGAAAATCTGGGGAGGGATGATCACGGGGGCCTAATGCAGAGCTATGTGTGGCACAACCCACTCATGCTCACATGTAAGTTGAAGACCATTCCTGACTGTGGCGGAATTCATGTCTGGGCCAAACTTTTCTTTCTCTTTCCAAATGCAAATTCCATGGCTGGCTACCTGTCAACCCTTCTGTGCACCTTTGGAGGCATTAGTTTCATAGGACAAGGAGAGACAGGGGCTGCCTTCCTTCCCAGGCACTCCCAGAAGAAAGGTCTCCTCGTTGACCCCTGCTGCTTCCCAGGTGTGGATGGCCTGCCCACCTGCACCATGGGAAGAACTTGTACAAGTGAATGGGCTTTCCAAGCAGGAGCTGCTCAGCCTTCAGAGGGCAGTGGGCTGGGCCAGGTTAGACATAGCTGGTGTCAGAGAAAATATAGTCACAAGACAGGGCCTAGAATCTGATGAGGATTGAATAAGAAGCAAAAGCTTGAGATGGGGTCAGGAAAGGAGAATGCTTTTGGACAACAGGTAGAAGAAGCTGACAACAGAGGCTGAGGTGCGGAGCTTAATCCAGAGGCTTCCAAGGATATGGTGGGAATGTGGGTATTTCATGGGAGAAGAAGGAATGAGAATCGGACTTGTTCTAGCTTCAATTGGACGCACTGGTCCCAGCAGGACTCTGTACAGTGGGGCCCCCATCACCTCCCAGAGGCTGATGGTTCCTTCAAGACACCTTGCCTTACAGGAATGAATTGTC
Organism: Dipodomys merriami; assembly: GCF_024711535.1. Taxonomy (NCBI): domain Eukaryota; kingdom Metazoa; phylum Chordata; class Mammalia; order Rodentia; family Heteromyidae; genus Dipodomys; species Dipodomys merriami. Next base: position 242,690 of record NW_027203359.1, read on the forward strand.
TAGCCTAGCATCCCCTTAACCAGGGATTCTAAGAAGTGCTCTCCTGCTGACATCAAGCTCCCTGTGGGTTGGCATATGTGACAGAGAGGGAGGTCAGATTACCCAGCTCTGCTGAACAGCTCCATTCACCACTGCACTGCTGCCTCCCCTAGGAAGTCCAGCTATGGCTCAGAAGAAGTGGGTTTATCCAGAGTTTTATGTCCGCTCCGGTGCAAGAACAAGAGCCAATGGGAATGTGAACATCCTTGGGTTAGTGGATTCCTAAGGCTCCCTGGAGCCCTGCAGAGCTCATCCTGGCCCACAGCAGCTCTTGTTCCTGACAGCTGCACATATTAATTGTTCATGGGCCTGGGCAGGGAGCACACTGGAGCACTGCTGTGAATTCTTCAGACATGTTAAACTAACATGTCCTTTCCCAGGGCAGTGAGAGGTTCAGATGGAATCAGAGCCAAACCTTCATGTTGCAGAAATCTTTGTTACATTTTAGACTTTCATAAACTTGGGGATGCCATCTTGCCTACTCAAAGAAGACATTTCTTGCAGTAACTTTCAGAAGAGGTTCAGGTATTCATGAAACCAAGAGGGTTCCGTGAGGTCAATGGTTTGTACAGTGGTGGACTCTTATAACCCAGAGGGCAGCCCTATTCTTGGCACTTCTTTCCTGACACATCACCCTGGAGATGGTGTCCGGGAGAGCTGTCTTACCTGCTTGTATTTCTGTTTCCAGACATTGATGAATGTCGCTATGGTTACTGCCAGCAGCTCTGTGCAAATGTTCCTGGATCGTATTCCTGCACATGCAACCCTGGTTTCACCCTCAATGAGGATGGAAGGTCTTGCCAAGGTATGGACGTGGTATGAAATAAGAGATGCAGTCTCTTTCAGAGCATGACTATTCCTGTCTGTGAAACACGGTCATTAAAGTGGATTCCTAATCCTTGTCACGTCTCCCCCATCCCCGTGGCTTACAGAAACCTGAGACCTGAACTGGAGTAACGTGAAACAGCTCAGAAGGTGCTCTGAGTATTGTAGAGTCCAGAATTACAGTCGTCCGGGTTTGTGGAGCTGCCTCTCTTTCTGTGTTTGCTAGCCAGTAGCTTTCTAACTTATCAGACAATTTCTCACATGTCCTGTATCCCTAAGTTCAGTTCCTGAGGACCAGTGAGGGATCTGAGGGTCCTCTGTCTCCTGATGAATTACAAAATGAATGTATACGCATGTTGCAAGGGTTTGTGAATAATTTCAAAGTCACTCACTTGAGGTTTTCCCCTCTGACCTATGCCAGGAGGGGGTCTGTTGCTTAGGAAAGAGTTGGAGGGGGCCAGGGGGAAGATGCTTTTCTCAGCATGGCCCGAGAAGTTGGAATGAGAGAAAGACACTTGCTGGTTTCACATGCTCACTTTGAATGTTGATCAGTAAGAAAAGCAAGCTGCGTGTCTATCTCTGTTTCCATCAGAAGATTTCTTCTCAGGAAGTGAACGAGAGACTAAAGACTCAGGGAATTAACACCGGACAAGTTCTGGCCCCCAGGCTCCCCACCCTAGCCTCAGCCAGGCCCCCCGGTCCCTGGCAGCATCAGAGACCAGAATGAGGTCTTTGTTGGAGCCGGCCACCAGGTTCCACTGGGCCCATTTACTTGTCACACTATTTGAGTGAGTTCTGGCTCTCAGGCTCCTGGCCAGCCAGTCAGAGGATATTATGTCTCCATTAGTTTAATCATATCTAAATCACTGGGTAAACAGGAAGGCATCAGCGTTCAAGGGTTTGAATCTGGATTCGTTGTGAGGCTTGCCTCCAAAGCTGGTTCGGCTAATTGTTCCAAAAAGTCTCTGCCGGGCTCCTCTTGCCAGGAGAAGTGGTTTTCTTGTGAGAACAGAGCCCGGCCTGGAGGTTGAGGAAGTTGAGAGCAGGGCCCTTCCTTCCCATTGGAGCAGGGAGCGGGTGCCTGGCTCCTTTGCTGTTGCGATAAGCTGCTTAGGGCAGATGCCGACTTCTTGGTGCCAAGGCTGGGCCCTGGAGGTGCCAGCCCAGATTTTTCCCTCAGAGGTTGGCACGGTGCAACCCAGCCAGTACCTCCAGAGGGGCAGCCATGCATAGCAAAGCCAAAAGCCACATGTGTCCTAAGGCCTCTCAGAGACGGATGTGTGACAAAGAGCAGTTAATACATTTGGCAGTGCCAACCCCAGCAGTGTGATAAAACAGCAGGCACTTGGGTCTGGGCATGAAGCCACCGGGATGTTGTGTCAGCAGTAGTAGGCAATACAGATTATGATGGACCGTGGAGCTTTTTTTTGTTGGTTGGTCATGCACTGTCCCCCAGCTCTTCAGCTCAAGGCCAGCACTCTTCCACGTGAGCCACAGAGCCACTTCCAGTTTTCTGGTGGCTTATTAGAGATAAGAGTTTCACGGACTTTCTTGCCCGGGCTGGCTTTGAACCGCAATCCTCAGATCTCAGCCTCCTGAGTAGCTAGGATTACAGGCGTGAGCCACCAGCACCTGGCCGCCATGGAGCTTTTGCCATCTCAGCCCCTCACCCATGTGAAAGAGTGCTTATCCTCCTCAAAGCATGGTATGGCTGTTATCCTCACCGAATCCTAACAATAGGCAGCAGGTGTTTGTGGTCCTGCTCATTGATAAGGAAGTCCAGGCTCAAATAGGATAAGACAATTGACAAAAGTCAGGCATTCAGGTGATGATGAAGTTGAGAGAGAAAGCAAGGGTGAGCTTCCCAACCTTGCACATCAGGCGTTACCCTCTCAGGATGTAGAGGGGCACTTTGGCGAGGGCTAGCAGGGAAGGGCAGTTAGGCCCAGAGGCTGGGATCTTTTCAGTTCTGTTCTCAGAAGCCGCTGTGAGCTTTGGGAGGATACGGCTGCGCTCATTTATTTCTATGTGACCCGTGTGGAGCCAGAAGCTGGGGAATTCCATCCTGATCTATTCTAGCACTGGCCCATGTGACCTCAACACTCAGTTTAAGCAATGGGATTTCTGCTGAGCCCAGGTGGAGAAAATTCAACTTCACATGGTCACCAGAGAAGACTGGAATCTCAGTGGGCCTGTGCTACAGGGAATTCATGTATTTCTTTCCTTTGAGAGCTCCAAAGACAGCAGAATTCAGGAGCTTTGTGAGCATGAGATTAATCCTTTGTTTTGTGTAGAACTCCTCAAACTCACACCATGAAGATCTTAGCTTCTGAGAACACACTATTCAGAACCTTAAGAAGTTGAGCTGGGCAGAAGACCCCCCAGTGGGCATCTCAGTCATTTGGCATGTGGAGTATATGACGCTAATAGAGGGCCGATCAATGCCTACATCAGAAAGGCTCCCCTTGTCTCTGTCATCCCAAGACGCCATGAGATATGAATCTTGTGAATTGTGGAAAGCCCCTTGACTCACGTTCTACTTCCAACCAAGATCTTGTTAGCATGTGGACTGGGGCTTGGCTCAATCTACAACAGCATTTACATTGCTTTGTTGATGTAGAATTGATGTACAATAAAGTTCACTATTGCAGAAACATAATTTCATTAGTTTTGATAGGAAACTATCGCCATGCTCAAGCTGATAAATGCCCCATTTATGGTCATCTTAGCCTACTGAACCTATAGAATGGTCCCAAAGCAGAGTTGTTTTTTTTTTTTTATAAGGATTCAGGTAGTTGGGGCTACTTCTACATAATAAATATATTATTAGATTAGTCACAAATAGTAAGGATGAGTGGAAGGCTCATTAGTGATCAAAGGTAGGGAAAGAATAAGTACTATCTGGAAACTGTGGGTGACCTTTATTTATTTTTTTTTTTTGGGTCCAGTTGTGGGGCCTGAACTCTGGGCCTGGGCGCTGTCCCTCAGCTCTTCAGCTCAAGGCTAGTGCTCTACCTCTTGAGCTACAGCGCCACTTCCGGCTTTTTTCTTATGTGGTGCTGAGGAATCGAACCCAGGGCCTCAGGCATGCAAGGCAAGCGCTCTACCACTGAGCCAACCTCCCAGCCCTGTGGGTGACCTTTAGATAGCAGATTTGTTAGCAAGAATATGTACAAATGATATACATATATTCACCTTTGTTGTGTATATATGCTGTTTCTCTCCCTTCCTGATTGGCTATCCCAGAAGGACCTGCACATAAAGGCCCTAGTCCTCCAGTGGACAATAGTCTGACATTGTAATTTGATAGGTCCTAGATGGAGATCCTTGGTACCTATAAGTCTGTGCTTCTAGCCATAATAGATTTTTGTTGCTGGTGTGGGTTTTCTTCTTTGCGAGTGTGGCTATTCTGTTGTATGAAGTCAGTGATGTATTTTGGCTTTCTGCAGATGTGAACGAGTGTGCAACTGAGAACCCTTGCGTGCAAACTTGTGTCAACACCTATGGCTCTTTCATCTGCCGCTGTGACCCAGGATATGAACTGGAGGATGATGGCGTCAATTGCAGTGGTAATGGGCCTGGCATTGGAGATTTCCATCTGTATATAGGGTATAGGGATGTGGGGCAAGGATTTCCTTCACAGATGTTTCCTCTCATTTCCTGGACACAAGTCCAGGAATGTTAGAGATGATTCCCAGTGTCATAGGATTACAAGCACACCAGAAAAGAGATGCACCTGTGAGGTGGGTGGGTGTAGTCTAACTTTCCTGGTCATCTGACCCTTAGTGCAAAAGTCAATGGAGGAACTGTGCAGGTCTGAGATGAGGTTAATGAGGAAGGGAGTCACCCAACTTTGCTTGTTAGTATGTGAGCTCTGTTCTCACCCAGCACTGCTCCAAGTCCTGGGGTAGCACAGGTTGTATTTATAGAAAGCAGTGCCTCAGGGATAATTGGATAGCTCATTTAGGTAGGAGGGATTGAATAAATAAATCCTGTACATAAGTGCATATATTTTGTGAGCTTTTTCAATCTACCAATAAGCAATACCCAATTCTGGGCCTGGCACTTAAGTGGGCATGTAATCAATAGTTCTTGGACTGGTGAATGAAAGCTCGAATGTTGAATGAATGAGATTTTTTTTCTCTCTGTTTTTATATTAGCATACGCTAATTGCACAGAGTGGTTTCATCATGATATCTCCATACATGCATATAATGTACTATCTAATCAAATCTACCCTCTCTATTACTCTTTCTTATCCTCCCCTCCAAACAATTTCTAGCCAGTTTCATTGGTCTACTTTCATACATGTATATGAAATACTTCTCAGATTTACTCCCTACCCTGCCCTTTCTCTCTCCCTCCTCCCTTGGGTCCCCCCTTCCGTACACATATTTCAAACAGTTCCACGTTCCTGTCATCCATTCCATTTTCAGATCTTGATTTCACATAGGAGAGAGAGGGCATGAAACATTTATCTTCCTCAATCTAGATTATTTGATTCATCATAGATGCTGCCCCTGAGCATATTTACTCAAGTCTGGTACTCTACCACTTGAGCTATAACTCCATTTCTGATTTTTTGCTGGTTAATTGAAGATGAGTCTCTCAGACTTTGGTGCCTGAGCTGACTTTGAACAGTAATCCTCAAATCTCAGCCCCCTGAGTTGCTAGGATTACAGGCATGAGCCACCAATGCCAAGCCTGTTGACTTTTCAAGCATGAGTTGTCAGTCTCTACCCATGTTAGTTTGTTGACTCTATTTTAATGCTCCTATTAACCTCCTCCTTTCCCCAGAAAGTTAAGCGTTAATTTCCTCAGTTGTTACAAAACTATTGATAAACTATTAACTCTTTTGAGAATAGGGCCACTTTTGGCCTGTGTTTACTCTGTAACATCTCACACAGAGCCTGGAACAACTTTCCCTCCCCTCTTCCTGTCTCTTTTGTAAGTGTTACATAAAAGTAAAATCCATTCCATCTACTTTTCAATATCAAGAGTTATCATTAGTGAAGTCTGAATTAATAATGCTTCCCTGTACTTTCCAAGATAAGTGGGCTGTGCTTAAGGGTGTGAAAATCCTTTTGTTCTACACAATGGAAATTGTGACAGGAATTGACCTGGGCTATGAATGAAATTTGTTTATTAGCTTCAGGGGAAGCTAAAGTGTTCTAGAGATCGAATTCTCAGAAACAAATGAGAGCCTCTTGCTAGCCAGGGCCAGGCCCTGCCTGTCAGAGCCCCAAGCAGACAGTTACAGAGAACCTTGGCCTGATTAAAGTCCTAGACGCAGTAAAAAAAAAATACTCAGCAGCATGAAAGGCCACTTTCTTCTTAGATTTCCGTTCCCCACTGTGGTACTCCTTGGGGAATCTGGGCCATGAAACCAAGAGGTATGGGACGTTCAGCTTACAAGATGGGGTTGTTCTTTCTCCAAAATTGCTTGCAGATCCACAGGCATTTATTTACTGGCCACCTGTGGAGCCAGTATGAGAGATTCCCGAGCCAAATGGAGCTAAGTTCAAGTTCTGCTTCTATTGTTTGCTCCTTTCTTTAGCCAAGGAATTTTCTGAGCCTGTTTACTCCTAGTTCAACAACCATCCAGTTAACTAACCACCTTCATTCAGTGGCCATAAGAGCACATCTCATAAAAACAGTAGTTGACCTTTACTCCCCTAAGGAAATCTTCAGAACTTTTGGATTGTCTTCTTTCTCTTATTTTTAATTAATTAATTTATTGCTTATTTTTGGGGGGGGGTTCAGTCACGGGGCTTGAACTCTGGGCCTGGACACTGTCCCTCAACTCTTCAGCTCAAGGTATGCACTCTACCACTTGAGCCACAGTGCCACTTCCTGTTTTCTGGTGGTTATTGGAGATAATAGTCTCACAGACTTTCCTGCCAGGGCTGGCTTTGAACCGCAATCCTCAGCTCCTGAGTAGCTAGGATTATAGGCATGAGCCACCGGCACCTGGCTCTTATTATTATTTTTTTAATAAATTAACATGTATTAATTGTACAAGGACTTTGGTTGTGATATTTCCATCCATGCAGACTTTGATAACTTCTTGAAGAACTCAAATCCTTGCTGGCTTGGCAAGGATTTTCATTTGACTCACTTTTCCTAAAATGGCCAACTCCTCCTTGGTGATATGACCCTCTGTCTACCACAGACTTTATGAACAGACTAACAATGGCTCTGAATAAAAGTGTGGAACAGGAGTTTCTTTCTGCACCTTCCTACTTATCTATGCTCCTCCATCTCCCCAGGGAACGTTGTCCTCACTGTGCGGTCACAATGTGCCCCTTTGGGTAACACCAGACCCTTGCCGGCCTTGTCTCCTGGTCCCTTAGGGCTTCACTAGGCAGATCTGATCCTGGAAACCATAGTAGGGTTTTCATGGGGAGGAATGAAAATGGTCTAATGTGTGCTCCCTGCCAGAAACCAGTCTTGGATTTCAGCTTTTTAGTGGAGGGTGGAGCATAGCCCTTTGTGAGTGATGTCTGGGAATTGTGGACCCAAAGATAAAGCTAGAGCCGAGGTCAGTTACTTCCCCTTCCTCCTCAATGCAGGGCAGGGGTGGGTGTCACTGCACACCCCCCATCTGCACTGGAGCTAACCTTGTTGGGGGGATCCCCCTCCCCACTGCAGGACCCTCCCAAATCCATTGGTTGGAAGTCTTGCACATCATTACTCAGGGGGATATTACAGCATCGTGTTTACTAGCATCAAATCTAGATGTTGGCTGCATTCAAGTCCCAGCTTTTCTATTTACTTGTTCATTATCTGTGAACTCGGTCAAATTGCCTAACCTCTGCAAGCCTCAATTTTTCTTCTGGAAAATACAGACAGTGACAGCGCTTCCCTGGCAGGCTTGAGGTAGGATTAAATAATTGAGACATGTCAGCTCCTTTCACACACACCCCTTCCCGCCCTGTGCGCCACCCCCACCCCCACCCCATGCTGGGCAAGCCTCAAGAACTGGCAGTGTCACTACTAAGTCTCCTAAAAGAAGACAGGGCACTTGAAAACTTCACAGAAATAAATAAGGACCTCTTTGTGACATGGTGGACTGGGGTCAGGGATCCATCTCTCTCTCTCTCTCTCTCTCTCTCTCTCTCTCTCTCTCTCTCTCTCTCTCTGGGGGGACCCAGCAGAAACAGATGTTACTGCAGAGAATCAGCCTAGTTTTCCCTGTCAGATGCAGGTGTGTCACACCTGGCATTCTCCCACCGTGGGGGAAAGACCTGCTTCCTGCTGACAGCCTCTCTGGGTGATCTGAGCCACCAGTGGCCTGTGAGTTACAGAGTAATCCAAGGACATGTCACATGGGGAAACTAGTGAAAGCAAGTTTTCGGGAAACAACAAATTCAAGAAAAACATGTTTTCTTTGGCGTGTTTGTTGAATGAGGCACAAATGGGGACTCTGTTGCCAAACTCTGTATGTGACTGAAGGGCTGGCTTTTCTGGACCTCCTGCTTCTGCTGCTGAGATTCCCCTACTTTCATGGGGACAGCCAGAGGGAGGCCCTGGCCTGGCTAGTTTCAGGCTGGCTAGCGGCCAATGTGTCCCTTGTCCCAGGAGCAAACAAGGCAGGCAGAATATAGGAGACTGGGGGCTTACCTACCCCAGGACACCCTGCACTTTTCTCTTATAAGAAGATTTTTTACATTTCTTTTTGGTCCAATGATGTTTGAATGTAATGGGTTCCACCCCCTTCTGGGCAATGGGAACAATATTGTTCCTCCCTTGTGGACCCTGTTAAGGTTGTCCAGTGAAAAACCTGACCCAGGGAATGGTTTGGGGCCTTGGGGAAGAGGTCTGCACCCATAACCCAAGTGCATAAGCAAATCCAGGTCCCCTGGGCAGGTGAGAGGAGGAGGGGCGCTCCAACAGTGCAAGTACATTGTCAGTAACGAGTCAATGATGCGGTTGAGCCATAGGCGAGGATGTGGGAAGCTTGCTGGAGGAATTTTCTAACCATTAGAGCTGTCCAAGTCTCAGCGGGCCCCACTGGGTGATGAGCTTCCTGTGGTCAGAAGTGTTCAAGACGTGAGTTGGTATCTTTGTGGCAGTAAAGTCCTTGTATCTATTAGGAGAATGCATGAGTTAGAGTGGAGGACTACTCAGGCCCCATCTCCAGATATTCTGTGATACTAACATGGCAAATGTAACCTGTCTCTCCTCTTACCACCCTACCCCCAACCCCTAGACATGGATGAGTGCAGCTTCTCCGAATTCCTTTGCCAGCATGAGTGTGTGAACCAGCCTGGCACATACTTCTGTTCCTGCCCACCAGGCTACATCTTGCTGGATGACAATCGAAGCTGCCAGGGTAAGATTATCCAAAGGGCCAGAGCTGGCTCAAGTGGTTATCTGCAGACAGGGCTGAGGAGTCCTGTGTAGCTTCCGGGAAGTGGCATATGAGTGGGTGCTGGTGGCTCCTAGAGTAGCAGCCCTGGACAAGATATCCGAGCTAATGCCTTCCTCTGTGACATGGGCCACCCACAGTAACAAAATGTGGAGCGGTAGATAGCACTTCTTGGGGGCTGGTTCTTGCCTGACCAGGTGGATCTTCTGCAGCCTCTCTGAGCATTGCTCCAGACTCAACCACAACTTGTGATCAGGCCCTACTTGGAGACCAGAGCTTGGGTTTCTTACCAGGCCTTGTGGGGCCTTACTCAGCTTGCCTTTGTTGGCTTCCTAGCAGCTGAATGCTAACAAGATTTTGTGCACATGAGAAACCTAGCAAGGTTCCGCGGAGGGTCCAGATCCTGGGCTGAGAAAGGGCTTGATGATGACTGTCCAGATTGACAGCCCCACACTCTCCCTGCTTGGGTCTATACAGAAGTAGCTGCTCCGTGATCAGTCTCCTGAAAGCTGCCTTATCCCAAATATTGAGCAAGCATTCTCTGTGGTCCTGTTTGGGCAAAAAGAATATCATGTGAACTACAAGTGGGAGTCATCGATATAATCTTATATTTTTCAAGCGGCCAAATTAAAAAGCAATAAAAATGACACAGGAGAAATTACTTTAAATCCTGTAGTTTACTTCGCATAGCCAATCCAAAATCTGATCATTTTGGCATATATTCAACATAAAAATGACGAATGAGATACTGAATATATAGCTATATGTACTAATTCATAGAGATCTGCTGGATTTCTTATAACATATCTCAATTTATAGTACCAACATTTCTATGGCCTAATGAGAGCAACACGGGGCCAATGGCTGCCATATTGAGTAGTGTAACTCAGTAAGGCCAGGTGGCTTGCGCCTCCTGACTCCACTCACAAGGTCCGGAACCGACACTTTTTTTTTCTATCTACCCCACATTTCAGACATCAATGAGTGTGAGCACCGAAACCATACCTGCACCCCGCTACAGACTTGCTACAATTTACAAGGGGGGTTCAAATGCATCGACCCCATCCGCTGTGAGGAACCTTACCTGCTGATTGGTGATAAGTAAGTCATCACTCACCCTTAGGTAGGTGAGGACCTGGTTCAGGAGGCTGACCACGTCTTGTAAAGGAGAATGCACCAGCCAAGAATTTAGGAGACCTGACTATGCACTGTGTGTGTGTGTGTAGGTGTGTGTGTGTGTGCACAGAATATGTGTGTCTGTGCACACAAACTCTCTTCTCTGCCACTCTCCCTACTCACACCTAAGCTGCATGATGGTTTTCTAGGAAGCTAACCAAATAGAAAGTCAGGATTCATGAAATTCCTTTTCCCTTTCATGTCTTTCGGCTCTGGGCATCTCAGGTAAAACACACAGAGCCTTCCTTACCTGAGAATGAGTGCACATTCAAGATGTAGTAGGCCTGTGTTAGGACCCATACGCCTGCTTTTCAGACAAGCTCCTAGGGGGGGAAAGCTTTTGATCTCCTGGGACTGTTCTGTGAGTGGCGAGTTGCTGAAGATTTCTCTAGAGAATTCTCAATACTTGAGGATATTTAGTTTGCTCTAATCAGGTTTCTGACTTCATCATGGCCAAAGCCTCACAAAATCACCAGAGGATATATACTAGCACAGAGAAGAGAAAATAAAGAGAAGACATCTTCAATAAGGCAAATGTGCTAGGACATTGTTTCCTGAGCTTAGCATCCTACAAGTTCCTTTTCCTTCTCTTTTAGCCCCTTTTGTACCATATCAGTTCCATCTCAGACTACACTTAACACACACACACACACACACACACACACACACACACACACACACACACACACACACACACACACACACACACACACACACACACACACACACACACACACACACACACACACACACACACACACACACACACACACACACACACACACACACACCTCCTCTCTCCAGTCAGCCACACAGTTACCACCTCTAAGTAACTCCAAGTCTTCAGTAGAGAGCCTGGGATACATCAGTCCCTCCCCTCGCCCCCCACCTTCTGGACTGAGGCACTTATAAGAGGCCGGAATCATGGCTTTTAGTATGGTTCCTATTTTGATCAAAATAGGCAAAAAGACAACAAATCCAGGACAGGTTGATCCTTCAGAACCATCTTCACTTGTTAAGAATTGTGCTTCCAAGCAACCCTTTAGAACAAGACTCTTGGACTTCTGGTTCAAGGGCTCTTTGTAGCAGAGCACAGAGCTCCAGGCTGTTCTCGCCAGCTTCTGTGCCTGGTTCTTCCTGGGTTTGTCTGTGACTGGGAACTGATCCTGTTCAACTGGCAGCTCTGCGCTGGTGTTACCAGCCAAGTCTCATCCCTGGCACTGAAAATACTTGGTTCTTCTCTCCTTTGATTCTTGCCCACTAACTCAGGTGTCCTGGGCTCCCGCCAGTCAGAACAGGATTTGCTCTCACCGGCACCCTTGCCCCATGTGCCCAGCTTCCCTGCCTTTGCACACACACTTCCTGCCAGATGGAAGGCATTCCTTCTGTCTCAGTGGACTCACTCCATCTTTCAAATCTCTGCTCAAATGCCCTCTCTCTCAGCTATTCGTGATCTTCTTCATCTGGGAGCCAGTGATCCCTCCTCCAAATTTCTTTTAGGAAGTACTTATTTTAAAACATTGTGTGACACATGATGTTTTATGTGGATGTCTTGGCACCAGAGATATTTTGACTTGGCTATTTGGATGCAGCCTTAAAAGAAACGATACTTGGCTAATTCTTTGTATGTCTTTCTCATTTGTTAACTCTTAGTGGAGCACCTGCTCTTTGCAAGGTACTGTGGGCTTTGCCCTTGTGGAGCTCAGTGAAGTGGAAGAATGGGACATTGAGCAAACTGGTGCATAAATGAATTCACAGTCATAGACTGGGACAGGTTCTCAACAGAAAGCAGGGAAGTTTACAAGGAAAAGGAAGAGGAGGCTAGACTTGTTCTAGACTTAGGAGTCTAAAGGCCCCACTGAGGAAATGACCTTAGGGCTAAGCTGGAGAGGTGAGTTGATGTTAACTAAACTGAGAGGGGAAGAACAGAGGGAGCAGTTGAAAGCCAAGAGTAACTTTGATGAGCTGGAAAGAAGTTGAGTTACTGTAGTCTGAGAGTATAGGTAGTGAGAAATAGCAAGAGAAGTTGACAGAGGCCAGATCCTGTAGGGTCTTGGAAGCTAAAATGGGTGTTTAATGCTCACTCAAGTTGCAGCAGCTAACTGCAGAGTCTCACACAAGGAAAAGAGCTAGTCTGATTTATGTGTGACAAGGGGTACTCTGTCCTGTTAGGAGGCTACACAGGGGCCAAGGTGAGAGGTGATGGAGGCTTGGATGGCCAGGACAGTGGCGATGGTGACAAGGAGATAGATTTGGAACCTATTTTAACAGTAGAACCAGTAGGTTTTGTGGCTAGATTGGGAGTGGAGAGAGAGTGCTATAAAACCAGCAATATTAACCTGCCGTGTTGGACACAGAGGCACAGGTCCAGAGCTGAACTCATTCTTTATGAATTGCACTTCTTACAAGGATTCTCAATAATGAGGAGTGGGGGGGAGGGGGGAGGGAGGGGGGAGAGTAAGGGAGGGGCCAGGGATAAATTGGGGTGGCATTAAATGTCAATGATTTTATATGAGGACATGCTGTGGTTAGTGTTTCAAATTAGCTACTTTATATGATAGATAATTTATGTTTCTAATTTGTTCCTCTCAGTAGAAAGTAAGCTATTTGAAGTCACAGTCTTGGTTATTAAATTTCCAAGTGTCTAATGTCATGTCTTGTGCACGGTAAGTTCTGAGCTTTTGTTTATCTAATGAAAAGATTCAATTATATTCTATACAGAATATAATATGGGCTAAGTACAATAGAGAGGGTAAGAAGATCCATGGGACTCATTGATGTAATGTAATTTTCACTTTTAAAATTGTCTTAATGAGCATCTTTGGGCTGGGAAGGGAAGGGACTACGTGTCCATCCGCACATTTTAACGATTGTAAAGCACATTCAAGGATGTGCCAGTGTTCTGAAAACCAGAGATGTAATTTGTATCCTCTAGTTGCCAGAATATCTGATGCTAGAAAAGGCTGTTTCTAGGAAGCAGAACTTATCTACAGGCTGGCGACTTTTGAGAACAGAGCCAGCTCTCCAGTTATAGCATTTGGTGATAGGAAAGGTGTAGCCTCATTGTTTTGAACAAGAGTTGAAACACAACCTGCACCAGGAGAGGATTTGCTGAGCTTTCTCACATGATTTTTCTCCCACCAGCCGCTGTATGTGCCCCGCTGAGAATACTGGCTGTAGAGACCAGCCCTTCACCATCTTGTTCCGGGACATGGATGTGGTGTCAGGACGCTCTGTTCCTGCTGACATCTTCCAGATGCAAGCCACAACCCGCTACCCTGGAGCCTACTATATTTTCCAGATCAAATCTGGGAATGAAGGTCGCGAATTCTATATGCGGGTAAGAGAGAGTGGTGAGCAGAGGCCACCATCTTTAATGATGAACGGTATTGTCATGGGAACAGGTAAGAGTGCATCTAGGAGGGTCAGGTGTGAAGAGAGAAAAGCTACGAGTCAGGAATGCCAGGTTCTGTTTCTGTCACTTCCTGTGTGGATTTTGGAAAGATGCTTTTCCTCCTTGAGCTCCAGCATCCTCACAACTGGAGTGAGAACTAAGGCCAGGAGGCACTTGTGGTCTTTTTGTTTTTCTTCTAAAAGAGTGCAGGAGACATTCCCTTCTCAATGTATTCATCCACTTATTTGACGAATATTTGTGCAGCACCTACTATGTACTTCCAGAAAGTCAGGATATAGTGGTGAAGAAAATACTCCCAAATACTTGCTTTTGTAGTTCTCACATCCAACAGATTGGAAAGATGTAGCTCATGTAAGTAGACTCTCAGCATTATCTGCATAGTAGCCAATATGACTTTCAAAATCGAATTAAATTTTAAAATCTAAATTAATCAAGGTTAAATAAAATGGCAGCTTTGGTTCTCCTATGGCACTAGCCACATTTCAAGTATTCTCTAGCACTTCTGACTACCATATTGGATAGCTCAGATACAGATATTCTTTTTTTTTTTTTTTTTTTTGTCGGTCATGGGGCTTGAACTCCAGGCCTGGGCGCTGTCCCTCAGCTCTTCAGCTCAAGGCGAGCGCTCTACCACTTGAGCTACAGCGCCACTTCCGGTTTTCTGGTGGTTTATTGGAGATAGGAGTCTCATGGTCTCTCCTGCCCGGGCTGGCTTTGAACCGCGATCCTCAGATCTCAGCCTCCTGAGTAGCTAGGATTACAGGCGTGAGCCACCAGCGCCCGGCTACAGATATTCTTATCATATAAAGTTTGATAGAGCTGCATTGACTTAACTGTACCAGTAGAAAGTCTTAAAGCACATATCATAAAAATATTTTCACTGTTTTTTTTTTACAAATTATGTAGATTTAATGCCATATTATTTATATTATTGAGATTTATCTCCTACATTCTTTGGAGGGATCAAGCCTCTTTAGAGACCCTGGCTTAGAGTGATATTACCTTTCAGCCTGAATTTGGACACCTGTCCAAAAAGCAGATTCCAGAGCTCCAGGGAACCTGTTTCAGAAGATGGTCAGAAAGGTCCAGTGAGGGCTGTAACAAGTCACCCCAATGGTGGTGACTTAAGACAACAGAAAGTTATTCTCTTGTAGTTTTATGAGTCAAATGTCTGAGATCAGCTTCCCTGCAATGAACTCAAGGTGTTGGCAGTGCTGAGCTCCCTTCAGATGCTCTAGAGGAAAGTCCATTTGTTGCTTACTGCAGCTGCTAGTGATGGCCTGACCCTGGCCATGCCCCCTTGTCTCCATCTCCCTGGCCACACTTTCCTCCTCTCCTGTACATACCACATCTCCCTCTGCCACCCTCTCAGAATGACACATGTGATCAGATTTAAGGCTAGTCCAGATCATCTGGGATAGATTCCCTGTGTGTTCAGATTCTTAATCACGTATATAAAACCTCTTTTCCTTATATAATAACCAGACTTGGGAGCTGGCTATGTCTGGGGCCATGATTCCGTCTATTCTGCCAGGATACTGCATTTCTAGCAGAAGATTCATGCGAACCACCAGGTATGGTAGGGAGGCAGGGGGACTGCCCTCAGGACAGTGACACAACAGCTCCATGTTAGAGCTCTGAGTCCCATTCCCAGCTCCTCACAGATTCTTTCAATCTGCAGAAACAGTGGAAAGAACTGATTAGAAAAGGTCCCAGGGAAGCTGGGTGCCAGTGGCTTACGCCTGTCATCCTAACTACTCAGGAGGCTGAGATCTGAGGATCACAGTTCAAAGCTAGCCCAGGCAGGAAAGTCCATGAGACTCTTATCTCCAATTAACCACCAGAAAACCGAAAATGGGGCTGTTGCTCAAGTGGTAGTGTGCTAGCCTTGAGCTGAGCAGGGACAGTGCCTAGGCCCAGAGTTCAAGCCCCACGACTGACAAAAAAAAAAAAAAAGAAAAGAAAAAGAAAAAAGAATGAAAGAAAAGAAAAGGTCTCAGGGCCTGGAGCATTCTCACTAGTATAGTTTTGGTAACCAGGTCTTCTTGGTTATATGATCCAAAGAGCTCCAGTAGACCTGGCTCAGTAGATCATGATAGCAGCGTTGAGGGCTTGGGATGAAGTGTGGGGGGGGGGGGCAGTATAGAAGAGTAGAAGAGTTTCTGTAGGATGAAAGAGGCAGAGCTGTATTCTTTTCTCTAAACATATAATTACCACAGCAGAACGCCCTTGCTTTGCCTCTGTGGGCTGGCTGTCCTTTGTCATCTGAAGGACAAAGTGTCACAGGACATATTCTGAATATCCATTGTCACTGATACCCCCTGCCTCTGGTCCCTGCTCCAACCCTGAGCAAATCAGGGGATTTGCAGGGCCTTTCATAGGCATGATGACACTCCACATGACACCATCCCCCAAGTAACCCTCTACCCAACAGCCCTTGTGGCTGTTGACTTGAGAGGCACTTGGGGATGGTGGGAAAGGTAACTGACCTTTCCTGAAATGGATAGGTGGGACATCCCCTTTCTGGGAACTTGTTTTGGGTCCAGACTGTCACACAGCAAGGGAGCCCTGGGAACTCAGAGATCAGAGCTGTACAGAGCTTATACCTCTCTGAAATGGCAAGATGGGCCCAATGCTTTAGCCTTTATTCAGAAGACAGATGTAAGGATACCAAGAGAACAAAGGGATACTGGCTGAAAACACCCAAGGATAAGGGTGACTCCTGGCCTCAATGCCCCTCAAACATTCTAGGATGAGAAAAGAGGCTTGGAAACAGGTATCCATGGCTCAGATCCTCGCTATTCAGATGGCTGACATCTGAGGATTGTGGTTCGAAGCCAGCCCCAGCAAGAAAGTCTGTGAGACTTCTTTTATCTGCAATGAACTATCAAAAGCCAGAAGGAAAGCTGTGGTTCAAGTGGTAGAGTGCCAGCCTTGAGCAAAAAAGCTAAAGGACAGTGTCCAAGCCTTGCGTTTAAACTTCACTACTCCAGGCAGGCACACACACACACACACACACACACACACACACACACACACACACACACACACACACACACACACACACACACACACACACACACACACACACACACACACACACACACACACACACACACACACGAAAGAAAAAGTAAAGGCTTAGCATAGGGCCCTGAGGCGCGCGCGCGCGCACACACACACACACACACACACACACACACACACACACACACACACACACACACACACACACACACACACACACGAAAGAAAAAGTAAAGGCTTAGCATAGGGCCCTGAGGCAGAAGGAGGAAAGGGCAGAGGAGCAGGAGAGAGAAACTGGCCCAATTAAGCTGGCCTTCTGAGTGTTCAAGTTGTCCAGAGCCACAAGACCTCACCAGGAGACCAGTCACAGGAGTGTAGCGTGGCTCCTGGGCCAGGCTCACTGGCTTCACTCTGTGTTCTTCAGTCTGCCCCAAGCAAGTGACCATGGGTGTCACCTAGCCTTTCTTGGCCTCCGTTTCCTCTTCTGTAAAGAAGGGTTCCAAACAGTATTTACATTAGGATTAGATGAGCTCATCCACTTAGCTTAGCTCCTGGTCCACAGAATGACTTTTTTAGCTGACAAGCGGCATTTGGCTGGGGTAAAAGAGTCAAGAGCTTCCCCTTTCTCTGCCTCTGACTCAAACCTACGCAAACTATGTGACATCTCATCGTTCACCTTTAGTTCCTCCTGAGTGTCCCATTCATCAGAAGTCCTGCTGGCTTAAAGTGGGAACTTCAGCCTCTCAGCCTCATTCAGTGTCAAGTTTCCCCCTGCCTGGTCCAGAGCAAGCAGCTTTCTTCTCCCCCTCCATGCAGGAGCAGCAGTGATTGTGGCTCCTTTGGTTTAGGTGGGGGTACAGGTGGTGGAAAGGGCGTGGCTGGGATGGCCAAGGTTTTACTCAATTGTTACCATTATAGCTGGGCATTGGTGCCCTGCTAGGGGGCAGTCACTTCACAGGATGACCAGGTGGGTGACTGGAGATTTGTCTGACTCGTCCCTGAAGGGGGCAGTAGAATCACCTCAAGCCTTTTAACCCCTTTTCGCCCCCTGTATCCCAGACAGACTTTTGACAGTGTGCTGGTGGGATGTGCTTACACCCAGGCAGGCAGTCCTTATTCAGGGCCTTTACAGCTCTCTTTAGAGTGTGGGGTATATTTTATCTATCCTTATAACTTGGGGCCTCAGAAGAAATTAAGATAATAAGAGAAATATGTCCTAACACCTAGTCACAATAGAAAGTATTCGAGAAAACCTTCGTCATTGTTGTGTAGACACTGGTTGTTGCTATTGCTACCCCTGTTACCACTGTTGTTAAGAAGCTATGAGCCCCTGGGAGCCCTAGAGCATCATGGGGTAGTGGGGAGGGACTCAGTTCCTTCTACCCTGAGATTCACTGATGTTTTACAAGAAACCCTTGGGGAGGAGCATTATCTCATCCACAAGGCAAGTTAACATCCACATGTGCACACGCACTCACCTAGGTACCCATGCACATACATGCGTGCATACATGCATATGTGTGTGCATACATGCATGGAGTCACCTGTACCTTCACACAGGCTCCTTGGGCATCACAAGACCTGGACAGAGTACAGGTGATTAATTTTTAATTTTCGCCAGGTGGCTTGGGGATATAATTCGGGCCAGAAGGAGCATGGTCATGAGGCTCAGCCTGTGCCAAAAATGTATTTACTCCATGACACACGTGAACCAGGTGACAAGGGCCAGGGAAGCTGACTTTTTCCTGCTAGGCTGCTTGCCACATGTTAGGCAGTGCCAACCTACAAGTTGAGCAAGCCTGTGTGCATTTGGGAGCAGGACCAGGAAGACACAGATGTGGCAGGCCATGGAAGCATTTTCCTGTTCTAGTTATTGCTACCAGCGCTCAGCCATTCTCATGTTTTCTTCTATTGTATCAGTCATTGGGCACCACGATCAATGGAGATTTGAGTCAGGCACTTGGAATTCAGAAACCAACAGGATGAAAGCTTCTGCCCAAATATTCATGCTCAAACCGGGAGAGGGAGACACGACAGAGCCACCAGAACATAAATTCACAATGCTCAAGTCAAGCAAGTACTGTGTGGTGACAGGAAATGGAGAGCTACTGAGACCCTATTGTAGAGCGTGGGAGTGGAAGCAACCTTTTTGGAATCAGATATTCTAATACCATGCCCCAGTTTTGTGACCTTTTCCAGGAAACCCAAAGGAATAACTTAAAAGGTTCCACAAACTCCATTCCCACTTTGGACCTTAGGCCTTGTAAATTGTCTTCTAGAGGTCTATCGCATGAATTTATTGTCCTTAGCGTTGGCCTCTGTTCATGCAAATAGTGAAAGCTGGTGAGAGATTTGCATATGTAAATGCTCTGGGCATTTCCTTATATGGCTGAAGTCCTGGCCTAGGGCTTGGAGGTTTTGCAAGAGCTGGCAAGGAAGTCCAAGAGATCCTCTGCACACGGAGGTGACAATGACACGGATGCTGACGGGAACACAGAAAGCCAATACCAAGAGGAGACTGCGAGGCTGTAAAAGCTGCCCAGCAGACAGGGGAGGCCTGAGTACGTGGCTTGCATCCGTTGTGCCAGCCCTGCCCCTGTTCTGCCAGTGGCAGTCTTTGGGGATATTCAGCTCTTTCCCAAGGAAGCAGGAACTTCCTTCATGGAGACAGAATAATTGCCTGGTATGGCTTTACACAAGTCAAGTTCTTTCATTTCACGGAGACTGTTGCTTTCATTTTCTGGACACAACAGCTTCTGGGACGTGATTGTCCAGCCCAACCTGATTCTCTGTCATGATACTTCCTCTGCTGATGTCTTGTTTTTGTCCATCCCATGGACCCAAAGCATCTTTCATTTAGTGCCAGGGAGAAGAGGCAAAAGACTTAGTCTCTTCTGGTAATTCAAAGTGTCAAAGTGACTTAGATGAGACAGACAAACCTAAAAGACTCTTCTCTAGACTAGTCAGGTGACCCTGAGCAATGAGCATTACTGGGCCTCAGTTGGCTTGGTTATGATAGATAATGGGACATACTTTTAGGACAGCTCTTAGACAGTTGGGGTCTTTCACTAGAATCCTGTGCTTTTAGATCAGCATTTTATTTTTTTTTGTGGTCTGGGTGTACAAAAATTACCTTGGGATTCTATCAAGCTCAGTAGGTGGGACATGGGGCCTGGGAATCTGCATTTCTGACACTCCTCCCTGGTGACAGTTGTTGATGGGTCTAGGGACTGCACTTACAATAACAAGAACTTTTGGGGTTCTTATGGGGATTAGAATAATGGAAGTCCATGGAAATAATTGGAATAGTTCCTTGCCTCTTCCTTGGTGGGCACTGAATTGATGCCAGCCTTTTCTCCCTGCTTCCCTTAAAGTTCTAGAAAAAGGTTCCATGGGCTGAGGGGTTGGCTCAAGTGGTAGAGCATCTACCTAGCAAGTACTAAAGCCCTGAGTTTGATCCTCAACACTTCCAAGAAATGAAAAAAAGGGGGAGGAAAAGAGGAAAGGAAAGGAAAAGATAAGAAAAAAGAAGAAGGGGTTGGGGGTTTAGCCCAGAGGAAGGGCGCCCGCCTGGCGTGCGCAAGGCCCTGGGTTTGGTCCTCAGCCCTGGAAAAAAAAGAAAAAAGAAGAAAACTAGTCCATGGAAGGGAAGAGTTCACATGAAATTATTAGCTGCTCAGTGATAGAGTCATGGAAGATGAAACTGGAAGCGACCACAGAATTCTAGACAAGGACTCTTAACAAATGTCACCTCTCGTAGGCATTACTTCAAATTAGAAAGTCTTGGGCTCCAGGTGCTGGTGGCTCTAACCTATAATACTCTGGAAGCCGAGATCTGAGGATGGTGATTCAAAGCCTGGGCAGAAAAGTCCCTGTCAGACTCTTATCTCCAACTAACCACTCAAAAACTAGAAATGGAGCTGTGGCACCTAGTGGCAGAGAGCTAGCCTTGAGCATAGCTTAAGGGACATTACCGAGGCCCTGAGTTCAAGCCACAGAATCAGTAGAGAAACAAAAATCCCGCAGTGCTCTTGATGTTATTGTTTGACAATTACTGATCTGATGTAAAACTTCATTTAGATCTGAGGCCTGCAAAGATGAAGGGATAGTCCTGAGTGGTGTAACAAGTTTGCTCAATGGCCCATTCATTTGTTTCAATTATTCCTTAGGATGGTGAGGGACTGACCTCAAGAACTTTGAGGAGACCAAAATGCTGATGCTGAAGTCTCTTAGTAAAATGTCATAGTATTTGCATAGGTACATATGATCTATGACCTCTCATTTACCTTAAATCACCTGTAGATTTTGTATTTACAACATAAATGCTAAGGACTTAGAACCAGGTGCAGGGTAGGAAGAGTTGGAGGGAAATCATGGCACTACTGATTGCCAAGGGCCATCAGCCTGACTTTCTGCTAATGTCAACCCCTCTGTCTGCAGCAAACAGGCCCCATCAGTGCCACTCTGGTGATGACACGTCCCATCAAAGGTCCCCGGGACATCCAGCTGGATTTGGAGATGATCACTGTCAACACCGTCATCAACTTCAGAGGCAGCTCTGTGATCCGACTGCGAATATACGTGTCGCAGTACCCGTTCTGAGCCTCAGGCCGCAGCCTGGGACACTGCCGCTCACCAGCACCAAGGGACAGGAGAAGAGAGGAAACAAGAGCAAGAATGAGAGCGAGACAGACGTTGCACTTTTCCTGCTGAACTGTTCCAGAGGAGGCAGCCTGGTGTCCTGACCCCTGCCTTTTTTATCCTCTGAAGGACATCCCAGCTCTTATGAAACCGTTATCAAAAAGTATTATTGTTGGCCACCCTGATGTGAGATCATTGGTGATTTTCAAGGCCTTCAGTTTACTCCCAATCTTTTTGAAAGAAACATAGATTAGGTTGGCTGGGGTGTGAATGGTGTTCAAAGACTGTGAACATTGCTCTCACCTCTTCTACTTCTGTCTCTTGTTGCGTTGCTGCTTTGCAAAGGCCCAAGAGATTTCGGGGAATGCTGGGGCTAGCTAGTTTGCTTCTTGCATGTACGGAGAAGGCTATGGAAACAAACCACAACAGGATGTAAGGGTTTTTAAAGAGTCTATTTCAAAACTGTGTCTGGTATGTTCAGCTATAAAAGAGGTTTTCAGTGTTCTTAAATCTGTATAACTGTTTAATCTTTCCTTGTGCATTTTGAGTATTTTTTAAGTGCTAGAATTCTTTAAAAGGCCTCAGGCACATGTTAAGTTCTGTCTTCCAGTCCCAGCTTCCCCTATCTTTTATTTTTTTCTTGAGGACTCCTTAATCATGCTTTCTTTAGAACTTTTACTCAACTGGGTTGGAAGGCAGAGTTCTCCAAAACCGATTAAATATTTGAAGAGATCTTGTGTTTGGTTCATTTTGACACTGTAGATGATTCTGCTCTTAGGGTTGGTTTTAGTTTTATTTAAACTTGTTTATCATTTAGTGGTTTGGGAAGGGCTCCAAAGGGTTAGACTATCCTCCATGATGTTGGAAAGCTGACAGACAGTTGGGTAGGGGTGGGAGGGGGACAGTGAAAGGAGGAGGATAAAGTTAAAGTTAGGGGAAGCTATTGGAAAACCACTGACAATCTCTCTGTTATGAAGACTACTTGGAGGACTATCACAGGGAAGGGAGTGCCACCCCAAGTCAGTGCCCCTAAGCCTACCAGTATGGATTGATAACTGGTAGAGCTTTGAAGGAAAAACCAAGAGTCACTTCCAAGACTGATGTTGATCTTCAGTAGGGCCTGTGCATCAGGATTTTGTTGTTGGTGGTGGTTGTTGTGGGGCTTGAACTCTGGGCCTGGGTGCTGTCCTTGAGCTCTTCAGCTCAAGGTAAGCACTCTACCATTTGTGCCACAGCACAACTTCCCATATTCTGGAGATAAAAGTCTCACGGACTTTCCTGACCAGTCTGACTCTGAACCAAGATCCTCACATCAGCCTCCTGAGTAGCCAGGATTACAGGTGTGAGTCACAGGCACCCAGCACATCATGATGTTTAAGACTAGTTATAAGGGGCTGGGAAGGTGGCTCAGTGGTAGAGCGCTTGCCTTGCATGCATGATGCCCTGGGTTCGATTCCTCAGCACCACATAAGCAAAAAGGAAAAAGCCGGAAGTGGCGCTGTGGCTCAAGTGGTAGAGTGCTAGCCTTGAGCTGAAGAGCTGAGGGACAGTGCCCAGGCCCAGAGTTCAGGCCCCACAACTGGACCCAAAAAAAAAAAAAAAAAAGATTAGTTATAAGCCAGGCATTGTGCCTGTAATCCTGGCTACTCAGGAGGTTGAGATAGGAGGATTGTGGTTCAAAGCCATCCAGGCACGAAAAAATCTGTGAGACTCTTATCTCCAATTAGCCACTAAAAACCTAGTAGTGGAGGTGTGGCTCAAGAGGCTAGCTAAGGGACAGTACCTGGGCCCTGAGTTTAAGCCCTAGAACCAGCACCAAAACAAAACAAAACAGAAAACCAACAAATACTAGTCATTATTGACAATGCCTCATTAAAACCCCTAGATGCCAGGTGCTAATGGCTCACACCTGTAATCCTAGCTATTCAGGAGACCCAGATCTGAGGATCACAGTTCAAAGCCAACCTGGGCAGGAAAGCCTAGGCACTGTTCCTGATCTGCTTGTGCTCAAAGCTAATGCTCTACCCTTGAGTCACAGCTCCACTTCCAGCATTTTTTTTTGGTAACATAACTTATTGGAGATAAGAGTCTCATAGACTTTCCTGTCCAGGCTGGCTTTGAACTGCGATCCTCAGATCCTCCAGGGTAGCTAGGTTATAGTTGTAAGCCACCAATGCCCAGCTCGTGAGACATTTTTTTTATTGTGAAAATACCTTATAGAGGGGTTACAATTACATGGGCAAGATAATGAGTACATTTCTTATCAAGCATTGTTGCCTCCTCCTTTGCTTCCCCTTCCCATCCCTTCCCATCTCCCTCCCCCCTCCCCCGCTACTTGAAAGTTGAACCCAGTATCTTCACACAAGAAAAGCAGCCAATACTGTGAAGCTCAGAGTTGTGGCCTAGTTGCTTCAGTTTAGGTTTTCTCCAGCCACTGCATCCTCTTTGCCCCTTTATTGCCCCTACCCATTCCAGTTGACAAAAGTTTCAAAATTAAATTGCATCTTGTGTTAAAAAAATATTTTAAAAAAGCCAGAAAATGAAATGGTACTGTGGCTCAGGTGGGAGAGTGCTGGCCTTGAACAACAAAAAAAAAGCTTAGGGACAGCACCAAGGCCCTGAGTTCAAGCCCCAGTACTGGCACTAAAAAAACCTAGAGAGAGATGGACAGATGTGGCCCTAGCCACCTTGCCCTCCCCATCTTTGTAGTTCCCTACAAGGGTCCACATCCTTTACCTTATCAGGAACTTGGGATTTTCCTCCTTCAAAAGCTTTAGATGCACAGAGAGTTGCTAAGAGCATTAGCACAAGTCACAGGCTGGAGAACAAGGTTGGGGCTACTGCCTTCCTGATCCAGCCCAGGAGCCATGGGTTCTTTGAGGAGTTGAGGCTGAGTCCGTAGGATCCATTTATGGATGCTCCCATCCTACCCAGTGGCAGCGTCTTTATTAAAGCCCCCACAGTGGCAGGTGTTGTGCTTCAGACCTCAGGGTTAGAAGACAGTTTGTGGGTCCTTAGTCACTGCAACATCTGCGTAGCTGCAGCCTGCCTTTTTCTCCCTCACACCAGACCCTCAGTTCTCGTTCGTTGCTTTTTTTCTCTATCAAAAACTAAACACATGCAAACAGGTGTCCCAAATCTGAAGCTCACAGAGAAAGGATGAATTCCTTCAGACTTACCAATGCAGCCTCCTTTGGGAGAAAAGGCTGATAGGCAC
This sequence comes from Dipodomys merriami, assembly GCF_024711535.1. Taxonomy (NCBI): domain Eukaryota; kingdom Metazoa; phylum Chordata; class Mammalia; order Rodentia; family Heteromyidae; genus Dipodomys; species Dipodomys merriami. Next base: position 267,401 of record NW_027203359.1, read on the forward strand.
CTGCCAGCCTGGGGCACCCCCCTGTGCAGGGAGACTTTAGGTGTTCCAGGCAGGGTAAGGCTTCTGTGAGCTCTGCACTAACCATGTAGCCAGAACAGTGGATGTGGGTTGCACACAGTACAAGGTCAAGTTTCCTTTCACTTCTTACAAAGAAGGTCCAGAAGCTCTGTGTTGGTGGCGTCAGGATCCATTGGTTTCTGAGGTGCCACATTTGGAATCAAACTCAAGACCCTGGGGCTTGCATTTGACTTGCATATGTCCAAATGTAGCTTCCTGCTTCTAAGAAGAAAGAAAAAAAAGACACAAAGAAATTTCATAAAAGCAGGCTCAGAGAGCTTCTTGGACCAGGATTGCTCTTTCAAAACATGAGCTGATGAGTTCAGTGTAAATGAATCAGAAGCATGTGGGATCAATTTACCTTCAAATACACTTGGGCCTAAAAATTAAGGGAAGAATGGCCTGGGGCAAAGTGTGTACTGTGAGGCCAAACCCAAAACATTTGGGAAAGAGTTCCAGAGGTTTTCAGAACCCAGTGCCTTTTGCTTCACTTATCCAACCATTCACTTGGGAATGGTTGGATGTGTGTGTGTGTGTGTGTGTGTGTGTGTGTGTGTGTGTGTGTGTGTGTGTGTGTGTGTGTGTGTGTGTGTGTGTGTGTGTGTGTGTGTGTGTGTGTGTGTGTTCTTTTTTTTTTTAAACAAGGCTGGGAAGAAGACTGCTGTCTGAATTCCAGCATTGTGCTTCAACATGGATCCCAGCAACCTGGCTTTTAGGGGACCCTATTATCTCTGTGTTGGCTGTGCTGACCCTCATCGAGGATCTGGACTTGAGCTTGTCAAGGATGAATGGGGTATGGTGAAAGAGGCTGTGGAGTAAGAGCTGGGCACCTGCAAAAGTCTTTGTGCTATCACGTAATCTGTGAGTTCCACACAGATGAAAACTTCCATTCAGCTCTTTCTAAGTTTTGTGATTCCTTGAAATGTACTTTGGGGATGACAGCCAGCATTTCCATTAAACTATAATTTTAGAGTTTCACAGCTGTGTGCCAATCATAACACTTCTAATTGGCACAAAATCCACGTACCTGTTGCCTCTCAGACTTGGGTAACACACTTAGAAAATTTTCTTAGGTAACAGCCTTGGCCCTTGGGGTGTTATTTACCCAGATGGTGAAAGCATTTAAGTAGGTCTGATTACTTCATTTTTTTTAGTGGTTTTAAATGTATTTTTGTGGCCTGGGTGTTAAGTGTAATGTGCACAAATTGTTCCTCCTGAGCCAAAAAGGTCACCCAGAGAAAGAAGGGGGGAGGGGGAGAAAGAGGGGGAGGGAGAGGAAAAAGAGAGGGAGAGAGAGAGAGATGCCATGACAAAGGAGCAATTATTCTTTGGTGTTCCCTCTAGCCCAGTTGAAATCCTGTTTGTTAAAGGTCTTTGTCTTAAGGGAATACTTGGGAATCAAGTTTGCTTGCGCTAGTTGTTGGAGTCAGAAAGATGAATCAGGCAGACAATCCACTGATAACACATTTCTCCAAGGACTTATGCAACATCTGAAGGAAAATAGCAGCACAGTATAGTAATTTAAGTTAGATCTCTGTGTGTGTGTGTGTGTGTGTGTGTGTGTGTGTGTGTGTGTGTGTGTGTGTGTGTGTGTGTGTTGTGTTGGTTGTGTGTGTTGGTTGGTACGGGGCTTGAACTTAGGGCCTTGAGCTCTTTCTGGCTTTTTCACTCTAAGCTGGTGCGCTACCTCTTGTTCCATACTGCCAGTTTTGGCTTTTTCCTGGTTAAGTGGAGATAAGAGTCTCATAGACTTTTCTGCCTGGGCTGGCTTTGAATCTCAGTCCTCAGATCACAGCTTTCTGAGTAGTTAGGATTACAGGCACAGGACACCAGTGCCAGCTTAGTTTGATTTTAATAATTTTCAGAGATCTATTTTATATCACCGAATTTCTTATGAACATTCATAGACATGTTTGAAATTTAGAGTAAGATCCTTCTGCTTAGAACTATTAAATACATTTAGAGGAAATACAAAAACATATGAGGTAGAACATTTCTTTTTGATTTGGTGTGCATGTACTCTGAAATGCACTATTTTCTTTCCTCTTGTAGAGCAAACACTTAATAGAGCTCTTCAATAGTTTGGAATTGGTCAGTGCTCACCAATCACCAAGAGATACACAGATTTTTCTTTGTGTTAATATTTTTGGGCTCAAATTTCTTAATGACTTTGCTTAACAGATGGTTGCTATCTTCACCAGAATCCCTCAGGGTAACTAAAAGTTACCATATATATGTATATATGTGTATATATGTGCATGTATACATACACACATGCACACACACATATAATAGCCAAGAAGCTCCAGAACAAAGGAAAAAATAGAAGACAGATTTATCACTTGACTAGCTTTTCTGGAGATGACAGCAGCCAGTCAGATTCTATGACTTGCTAATTGTTTCTAATCATGAATCTCAGCCAGAAACTAGCAGAGAAATAAGCCATAAAGTAGATGAAAGGTTTTAGCCCAGGAATGATATATTGAGTTGCTTTTTGTGGTATAATCTCATAGAGGGGAACAACATGTAACAGACCGCGATTAGCAGTATTGGTTTCAGGAATTTGGGATATTCTTGAACATTAATATAAAAATGAATATGTTGTAATTAGATGTTAATACCAAGATCCTCATGATATCCACTTATCAAGATTTGATAAATTATTCCCATTGTTCTAAGGCTAGAGAGCTATTGGATAGCCTCATTTCACTAATTGTAGGAGCATGTAGCTGCTGTTCTTCATGAGGGAGACTGCACTCTCTCAGCCCTTTCTGATCTTTAGTCACTCCTTTCATCTAAGATCAACTGCCTTCATTCCAACACCCCTTGTCCAGGAGCCAGACTATCCCCACTCATTCCCAGAAATTCACTGCTCTGTCTTTCCAGCACTCCCTTTGTCCCCAGTCCATTAGGCTGTCTAGCAGCATGACCTGGTGCCTGTGTCTTCCTAGGCATCTCTGTAAATACAGGGCAGTGCTGAGACTCCAACAGTCTCTTTGCTAGTAACAAACAATGCTTAACTTTCCTTGTAGAGGGCAGTCTGGCATGCTGCACACATTCAGATTGCAGAATTAGTTGTCCAAACTATTCCCACATGTCAGTACATAGTATGCTTGCACAGACAGCAAATCCACCGACATCTCAGCAGCTGGCTCACTCCCTTTTTTCTGTTGCTGTCACAGAAATCTAGAGACTGCTATTCTAGGACATGGTAGCAAAGCTGAAGGGTAGGAAGGTGTGTGCAGAAGACAGAAAACGTGAGCAGCTTTGCTCTATGATCACGCATTGATGCAATAGCTGATCCACTCCAGTGGAAACACATTAATCCCTTCATGAGGGCAAAGCCCTCACCTACCCAATTCCTCTTAAAGGTCCTACTGCCTCTCAAGAGGAGTTTTGGAGGTTTGTCTCAAACCACATGCAAATTATAGCAGTAATTTTCAGGCAGATACCACTTTCTCACCAGTGAGTTGCTATTTGTCTATGACCTAAAGCATGGCCTTGAGTTCAAGTGTAGGTGGCAAGGGCACTGGGAAGACCACTGTAATTGGAAAACTGGAGGCCTGGGTATGTATTCAGTGTGGGGTGGTGGGAGTTGAAGACAGATTATTCACTTCTCCATTCACAGACTTTCCTGCCTTCAAACCTTGATCCCCAGATCTTAGCCTCTGGAGTTAGCTAGGATTATAGGTGTGAGCCACCAGTGCCTGGCACAAAGCTATTTTAACTGTTTTTGTTCCAGGAATTGGACAGCTATTTGCTCAATCTATAAGATTCTCCTAGCCCTTTGCTACCAAAGAACACTCACAAATTTAGATCTAGGTTGGTGTCCTTTCATGAGAATTTAGTCAGATACTCCCTGGCACCATGAGAGACAACACAAACCACAGAGGCCAAAAGTATGTGGCAACTCATTAGAGTCCAGACAGAATATACATCATTGGCAAAGGAAGGAAGGCTTCAGAGGTCTTGTATGCAGAGCAGATGGCCATCTCTCTACTTTAAGAACTGTGATGCATACAGACTCCCATGTGGTATTCTGGGCTTTGAAGTTAATTAGGATCATGAGCAACTGGCCACAGCATGGGCAGCTCTGGGAGCCACAAAAGCACCCCCCATCTCTCCCATTCTTTCTACCTCCCTTTCCTTATGAAATGTAGCTTCAACACTTCACATGCCAGTGCTACTTCACATGCCAGTGCTACTTCACATGCCAGTGCTAGGTCCTAAACCCTGACCCTAAAGAGATAGTGCTTTTCTTTTTCTCCATAGTTCTCTTTTAAAAAACTTAACTGTTGGGGGGGTGGGGGGGAGGCTGGGAAGGGATGGGAAGGAGAAACAAAGGAGGAGGCTACAATGCTTGATAAGAAATGTACTCATTGTCTTGCCCATGTAATTGTAACCCCTCTGTACAGTATTTTCACAATAAAAAAATTTAACTATGTAACCTGAGGGTAGGTTTGGAAGAAGGAAAATGGGGGACAATGATGGAAGGGGTGACATTGATCAAGATGCATTGTACTCATAATATGACTTATGGAATTGTAACCTCTTTGTATAACTACTTAATAATAAAAAGATGAAAAATGAAAATAAAACTTAACTGTTAGTTTGTGTGTGTGTGTGTGTGTGTGTGTGTGTGTGTGTGTGTGTGTGTGTGTGTGTGTGTGTGTGTTAGTACTGAGGTTTGAATTCAAGGTCTCATGATCTTGATTAGCTTTTTCTGCTTGCAGGCTGGTAGTCTACTACTTGAATCACACCTCTGCTTCTGGCTTTTTGCTGGTTAATTGGAGATAAAAGTCTTCATGGAATTTCTTACTCAGGCTGGCTTTGAACTGTGATCCTCTGATCTCAGCTTCCTGAGTAGCTAGGATTATAGGCCCGAACCACCAGCCTCTTGTCCTTTTATCTCCTCACCTCACTCTTTCAAATGCCTTTTACTTATAACCCAGAAGTCAGTTTTGGAACTTTAGCCTATGAGATCTAGGTCATGTGACACCTCAGGTCCAGGGAATTCCTAAGATCTTCCATATTTCTAAAAACTCCCACTGGAGGTTGCGGGGGAGGAGGAGACTTTATTTCCATGGATACCTTTTATTCCAAATTCTGAACTTCATTTGAATTTTTAAAATTCATTTCTTCACCACTACCACCCCCCCTCACTTTGAGACCCCTAACCAGTGAATTCTAACATGCTCTACCATCTCTTGCTTGACTTCCACAAAAACTAAATGAGCAGCGTCCTTCCAAAATTCATGCCCAGCTGGAACATGGGAAATAGAGTTGGCTGTATAATGAGTTGAATTAAGATGATGTCGTACTGGAAGTATATAATCCCTAAGCTCCATGAATGGTATGCTTATAAGAAGAGAGAGAGCACATAGAGATACTGAGAGAGGAAGAAGCCATGTGAAGATAGAGGCAGAGTTGGAATTGCAGCTATGAGCCAAGCGCACCACGGAGATCTAGGAGCCACCAGAAGCCTAGAAAAATCCACTTACTTCAGGCCAGACACCACCCTGTTTGAGCTAGAGCACTGGATATTTAAGTTCGTTTTGGTTTTGAAACCAGGCTGTGCACTGAGAATAGATTTCTAGCCTTAGTATTAATTGGTTTAAAGAACTCTGTATTTTGATTTTTGGCTTCGGAGAAATAGTCTTACTAGGTTACACGAATATTTTGAAACTCAGTCCTTTTTTTTTTTTAATTCAATAAAAGTTTGCACAAACAATGCCTCCCACAGGAGAAGCTTATGCCAGACCCAGATGTTTAACACATTTGCTTGAGATACTAGGGTTCGTGGCCTCTTGTGCTTATAAACCAAAAAATGTGAGCCCATAGAAATGATATTTAATAAGTAGGCGTGCTGCACTTCAACAAATGTTTCACAGATATGTGTATGTGTGTGTGTGTGTGTGTGTGTGTGTGTGTGTGTGTGTGATTTTAAAAGACATTCAAACACAGAGTTCAGTGAGAATCTGAACTCTAGTTTCGATTCAATTCTACTTCAATTACCCCACAAAAAATGCTCAATTTCTTTTTTCCATTTTCCTCTTTCCCCTCCTCCTCGCCTCCCCTATCTTCCTCCTCTCCTCTACTTCCCTTTTTCCCTCCTTCCTCTCCTCTACTTCCCTTTTTCCCTCCTTCCCTTTCTTTCTTTTCTTCAGCTGATCCTGGGGATTAGACTCAGGGCCTGGGTGCTATCTCTCAGCTTTCTAAGGCTGTTACCCTACCACTTGAACTCCAACACTGTCGTTTTGCTGGTGAATTAGAGATAAGAGTCTTCATCAACTTTCCTTCCAGGGCTGGCTTCAAACCAGGATCCTGAGAGCTCAGCCTCCTGAGTTGCTAAGATTATAGGAATGAGCCACTCGGTGTCTGCACAGTTCCTTTTTCTAATCATAAGGTCCAGTCTCTAGTTCATAATCATTCATCCGAGTCTACCATTCAGTGATCCGGCCCTACTAATGAGTCATGCAGTTCATAATAACAGTGAGCGTCTACTAGTACTTGACTGTGCCAGTCAGTCTGTTGTTTTGTTGTATTTGTTGTATCGTTTGGCCTTCCATTTCCATCACCTTCACTGCCATGACTTTCCTCCCAGATACTTTCCCCTCTCAGTCTGAATACAATAAATCACTTAGTTGTTTCTACCACTGCTTTTGGTGCCTTGCAGTCTATTCTCAACCCTCTAGCAGGAGTGATCTGTATCAATGTCAAATCAATCCAGGCCATTTTCTACTCCAAATTCTCCAATGGCATCTCAGTCTATTCAAAGTAAAGGTCAGTGTCTTTATAATAGTCTGTGCCATTTCATTACCCCAAGCTCTACTCCATGTTCCTCTGCTCTCTGATCAGGTCCTTCTCTCTGTGTGTATCTCCTGCTTCAGTTGCTCTGGACTTGTCATTGTTCCTCAAACACGCCGGCCAAGTTTCTTCTGTATGGTTCACTGGTGAAGCAAAGGTTAAGCACACATGTATTATGTCATAAAGGTTGGAGAGTGAAATTGGGTGTTTTAAACTATTAATCTAGTCATTTATTGGTGGTAAAATAAAAAAATCCAAAAGGTCTAGCTGTTTAGGTTAGAGGATACTGTCCACAAATTATGTTCACTTTTAGCTTGTTTATAAGCAATTCTGCTCACGATGTGAAATTGTCCCTCAGCTCAAGACTGACATAACCTTCAAACATAATGTTTTTTAAAAATTTTTCTAGGACAGTACTACAGTTTGAACTCAGGACCTCATGTTTACTCAGCTAGTGCCCCACCACTTGAGCCATGCCTCCAGCCTGGATTTTTGCTGGTTATTTTAAAGCTGGCTTCAAACTACAATCCTCCAGATCTCAGTCTCCTAAATAGCTAGTATTACAGGTGTGAGTCACTGGTGCCTTGTAAACATTATCTTCTTTACACACTCTACTGTTGTAAAGTGGTCATCATTAGGTAATTCACATTTCATAAAATGCTTTTGTGTTCTCCCTTCCCCCATGAGTACCAAGTATTTGTTCAGTATCTACACACTGCTCCACGCTGTATGGTAGACCTTAAAAATGCTAAGATGGAGACGGCCTTGTTTTGATCATTATAATGACCTTGAAAGTTTGGTAGGGCAAAGGTTTTATTATCCCCATTTGGGAGGAAGGAGATTGAGAGGGCCCTTGTACTATCACATAAAAAAATATTAAAGCTAGAACTTAACCTTAAGTTTTCTGCCTCTAAATCCAACCCCCTCCACTCCCCTCAGTGTTTAATACCATAATCAAATATTATGAGGCAAGCATTTAAAGCAAATGAAAATGTATGCAAATCTCAGTCAAATGAAAATGTCTAGGGCTGAAAATGTGGCTTAGTAGTACCACATAAACAGAAAAACTTGCAAGTGGCACTGTGACTCAAGTGGTAGAGTGCTAGCCATGAGCAAAAAATGCTCAGGGACAGCGCCCAGACCCTGAGTTCAAGCCCCAGGACCGGTAATAAAAAGAAAAGAAAATGTCCAAATCCCATATGAGGAGATGGTGACCATCGAAGGGCTCGGTATATAGCATGCCTGCAACAAAGTAGTAGATTTTTCAGGCTTGATTTGTAGTCATCTCAGGAAAATGAGAAGGAAGGGTCTAGAAACTCCTGGAGCTAGAAAGCTTATTCTATGATTTCTCTATGATTTTTCTTTTTCACAAAATTAGACATATCTGGGGAGGACTATCAAAAAGATTGAAATTATCATAAAGCCTTAGTTATTTCACTAGCAAAAATATTTTTTAAAATATCGACACTACTCCATGCATGTCAGGCGTGGGAAATTGAAATAAAGTTACCTGACTAGTACATTTCCTCCATTTGAATGATGATTGCTAGGGATTAGGTATAAATTCACAGGTGGCTGACGAAGGTGGGACAGGTAATAAAATAGGAAATACCAGATAGGGGATAAAGGAACAGATTCATGAACCCTTTGAAAGTAGACCATTTATACAAAACTAGAACTTCTTTACTGGCTTACTTAGTCCCAAATGTGGAATTACTTGTCATGCCTGCCATGCTCACAACCTGAGGGTCTTTCCATTTACCTGACTTACTCTTCAAATGGCTTTGATTAGTGAAGTGACTTTCTCAGCATCTAATCTATCCCATGACTTGTGATGCTGTCTGTAGTGACAGACCTGATTAATCAAAGTCTTCATCCTCTTTACCAGTATGGAGTCAAGAATGAACACATGACTCAATCCTGATCAAAGAGATGAGCGATGAGCTATATGCTGGTTTCTGGAGAAAAACTTTTTCAAAAGAAATCTGAAGGGATTCATTATATCCTCCTTACTGAATTGAAGGAACAACTGATTGCCCTTAGCAGTCATTCTATAACCACAAAAAGCATTAGATTGAGGATTAAATCTACATGATACCAAAGGAGTAAAAAGGGAAGGAAAATATTCAATGATAAATGGTGGGCTTACCAATCAAACCTGATCTACTTTTGGACTTCCTTTTAAGTTAATCAAATCAAAAGGGCTTGGAGGTGAAGGCTTGTATTTGTTCTGCAATGTGTTAGTGGGATCAGAGCAATTATATCATGATTCACTCACATAACTAGACAGATGTGAGAAGCATGGTCTTACTCCTTTTCACACATGGGCCTTTCAATGTTGGTCTGCTTAGGCTTCCTCAAGGCAGGATATGGTAGAAATTGTATCTTCTTTTACCATCTGACTTTGGCTATCATATGAGATTATTTCTGTTGTACTTGGGTGGTAGAGCCAGGTGTGGGGAATATTTTTCAGCCAAGGGCCATTTGGATATTTATAACATCATTTGAAATCCATACAAAATGATCAATAAGGGCAAATGGCCACAACAGTTGATAAGAAACATACAATTTCTGTCCTGTCATATACCAAATACTTTCCAGGCCCTTATATGATCCATGGCCTGAATGTCCCAGCCCTGAAAGTTCAAGGACTATATACAGTCCAGTTGTTGAAAAGGAGTTCAAAACACTGCGGACATCAGTTAAACTACCACACCAGAGAAAACATTTCTTATTCTTTGGCCATTTGAATTGTGTTTTCTACTCTTTGTGACTGATAGCATCTTAGTAACATAGTTATTGCATCTCAGCTATAAGTATCAGCATGACTTAAATGAACAGCTCTCAATCACAGCACCAATTGCCACACAGTTGCCGATAATTATTACTAGTCATTCAATACTGGTTTGAAATTACACACTTTCTTCCCTCTTTTCAAATCAGAAAAGAATAAAGCCTTATGCCTGTTATAGCATTTCACTTATTTTAGTTCTAGGATTTTAGTTTTAAAGTGTAAGGACAGTTTTATTGAGATGGAATTCACATTATAATACAATATGGTGGGCTTTAGTGTGTTCACAGAGTTGTGTGACTGTTAGCATGATAAGCTTTAAACATTTTAACCACCCATAAAGGGCATTCTGTAGCCATTATTAGCAGTCATTTTCAACTCACCACTCCTTCATCCTTTTCGCTTAGCCCTAGAAAATGCCTATCAGCGCTGTGTCTATGTATTCACCTGTCTGGACTTTCTCCACCCTCATCTCATGGTAATATGTATCTTTTGACTAACATCTGCCCAAGCTTGCCTTCCCTCAACCTTGCAAGCCTCTGATAAGCATCCTTTGTCCTGTCCTTCTATAAGATCAGCTTTTGCTAATTCCACATATTAGTGAGATCATAAAGTTATTATCTTTTTGTGCTTAGTTTACTTCATTAAACATGTGCTCCAAATTTGTCTATGCCATTGCATTATTCTTCAATGGGCCAGAATAGTATTCAATTATATATGCATATATATATAGTATATCTCTTATGTATATGTAGTATATATATAATTTTCTTTGTTAATACACCCACTTAGAGATTCCTAGGTTATAGTTTATCAACTGAATACATGATTTAAAGAAAGGTGCTTAAGTTGTAGGCTCCCTTGAGTCACACAAAGCCCTGGGCTTAAACTTAGCTTCTTGATCACTTCTATGTAATCTTGGAAAAGTTACTTATCTATAAAGTCACAATGGTAATATCAACAAATTCTTGCTGGGTGGTTTCAAGAGTAAAAATAAATACATATACATGAATGATTAGAGGAGACGGTTTGTCATGTAGCAACAATTGTCAGCCCAGATAATATCAACTATTTTCAACCAATCTAAAACACATTTAGGTACACATTTGGGTGGAACACAGGAAGTAATATTCAACGCTGTTCACAGTAATGTAAGTAGAAAATGCTTCATTCTACTTCCCAGTGTTTGAGAGTTGGGTGTACATGTGCGTGTGTCTGGCAAGGGTGTTGTTTGGCTCCTCTTGGCTCCTTTGCTATCCACATTGTAGTCACTATGTTCTCAGAAGAATTACTGTTATTAATCAGGCCTACACAATGAGATGAATAGTGGTGATGAGTTGGTCAGGCCGCCAAGCAAGTTCACGTTTTATTGGGAATGCCAAATTGTTTCCTAAAGGGATATTTTTTAGGAATAGAAGAGTATGCTTAACTGGCCCTCAAAGCCCCCCAATCTTGTCCTCTAAGTACTGTCGCCTTGCAAGGCAATATGATAGCTCTTTAAAAACCACTTCATGGAGCTGTGGCCCAGTTGGGCTGGCAATGTCTTTGCTTTGTTTATTTCTTCTGGTAAACGTAACCCTCATCAAGTAGAAAATGGATTACAGACCTCCCACATTTCTTTAGAAACTATCCCAACACCATCAATCCTCTCGTAAGCTGGAAAAGAAAGAGGGAAGCTAGCTCAAGGCTGGGAGTGGTGGAGAAAGAAGAAATGCCTGAAAAAGCAAGATTATAAAGTGTTTTGAGGACCCTCCTCATGTTCTAATTCATACAGAAATCAATGCGTCCTTTAAACTAACAAAGACATAAGTGTCTTTAAAAATATGTCTGGGATGTTTGGTTCATTGTCAACCACATTTAGTCATGAATTTTCCTTATGGATTTGGAACAGATTTAAAGGAAGAGGAAGAAAGCCTTGGCTTTCTTAACTGCCTGGGGATTTGGCTGGGCGTAGGAGCTTTCCTAAAACTCTGCTGAAAGGAAAAATTATAAACGACAGGCTTCAAATTGTATTTTAGATTGTGATTTTTGAGGTGTTTATAATCATTAACATTCAAAAGTAGCTTTCTGAGGAAAGCTTTTTGCTACTACTATGACAAGTAGGTAACTTTTATAACTACCCCCCTTCCAAATAGCAAGTAGAATTTTACTGAGAGTGAAAAAGCTTCATTCTCTAATTCACCATTAGCCCAATTCATGTTCCCTAGTGAATTATGACCCTGGGTCATTTGATATGGAACTCTGGGGACCTGGTGGGGTAGGAAAGTCATCATTGGAGGATGTGTCAGGGAACTGTGCTCTGTAACAAATAGTCCCCCCAAAACCATACCTTAAAAGAATAATGATCTATTTCTCAAGTATCTGCTAGTTAGCTAGAAATTAGCTGATCTAGTCTAGGCTATGGCTCTGCTTCATGGCTCTCTTGAGCTTCTTGGACCATCTCCTGACCCAGACAAATCTTCTAGCATTGATAGAAGCTCTAAGAGAGCAAGCAGAAATACTCAAAAGTTTTTAAAGGTCCAAGCCCAGAACTAAGAATCATACTTCCACTTCATTTTTTTTTTTTTTTGGTTGGTCGTGGGACTTGAACTCTGGGCTTGGGCGCTGTCCCTGCGCTCTTCAGCTCAAGGCAAGTGTTCTACTACTTGAGCCACAGTGCTACTTCCGGTTTTCTAGTGGTTTATCGGAGATAAGAGTCTCCTGGACTAGGATTCCTGCCCAGGCTGGCTTTGAAGCCAGTCCACTTCATTTTTTTTAACCAAAGCAAATCACGTGGCTAAAACTTGAATAAGGAGTAGGGGAAAAAACTCCATTCTTTCAGTGGAGAGAGCAAAGGGCATAGATACAGTGAAGGATAAAAGAAGTCCGGGGCCAATTCTGCTATTTACTAGAGAGAAGGGTTATGTCTGGGATAGTACTACATAGGATGTCTGTACTTATGACAAGTGAGTCTCTTTGGTATTGATGACCGCTGGCTATTATTGATTATGGTTGACTTGGTAATATTAAACACTCAACATTTCTTCTAGCATCTAATTTTGGTTCTATGAATCTTGCCAGGCAACTTTCTGGCAGCCTCCTAAATGGCTGTTCCTATGGGATGTAATGATTTTGCCATAAGATACAAATATTCAGGTACAACCATAATTCTATTCCTTATTCTGTCTTTATAGACAGGTATCCTATTTCCTAGTAGCTTGACAGGGCCTTCTTCAAATCAGAGATTTACTTAGTCTGCTAAAGCGTTAGCAGAAAGTTGGTTTCCCCAACTTTCTCAGCTTAAAATGGTAAGCTCACACTTTAAAGGCTGTGTGCAATCAGTCACTCTCTCTTGGGGTGATTGGTACAATTATTGTTCAGATTTCTATAGTATCTACATAGAACCCCAGCAATTCATTTTAATGGTGGAAGAGAAGGATGATATAAACAGCTTAATTGTTAAGTGGGGGCAACCAGGAATGTTGGGGAAGTCAGGGAGCAGAATTACTAGAATACTACTGATATATGAATGATACCTTGCAGAATTGTGGGAGAAACTAGTCATGTAAAGGTATGGAACCAGGACTGAAGAACTGGAGAAAAGTCACTAGACAGCCTTCTTGATGACCTGCTACAGGTACACTTCAAGGGTCAGACTTGCAATGAATTGAGGAAGCCAAGCACATCTAAGTGCTGAAGTGGTACCCAGAAGGGAAACTGTGGAAAATTCTATAGATAGTTGTGATCTCTAAGGAAGGTCCTCTTGTTAATAGAGCCAGAAGTTACAAAGAAGTACTAGATACAGGGATCAGAAGCTGCCAGCATCTTTGTTTCTGTCTTCTATTGCATATAATTGTGATGATCTTCAGAGAGTAACAGCTGTATTTTACTCTTACCTTCCAAATCCTCCCCAAATTGCTCTTTTCTTTTTGCCCAGTTGAACTTTGGGAGAAAGAATTTGGGGCAATGCAGTTCCAGCTGAAGCAAATTCACATGGCGTCCAGAAGAATGGACTTCAGGGTTGTCATTTCTTCCAGTCCATACAGAGTTCATCTGAAATAGATTTCGATGTTCCCCTGCTTCCCTCTTCAGTGGTTCTGGGGCCATTGCCCTGGAATCCTGAGGTAGTCACACAACCTGCTCCATGTGCTTGCACCCTCTTTGAGCCATCTTCTCAGCCTGGAGAATGATGACGTGACTGGGAGAATTCTTGATTGGTTGGTGTTTCTGGGTTCCTTCTTTAATTATTTCTTCCGTTGAAGCCACCCTAGACGCTGAATAGTTTTGTTTTGTTTTGTTTTTTAAAATTAGGCTTCTAGTAAAACTGTCAGCCTCTTGGTACTATACCATTTCGTTGGTAAGTGTGGTTTGGAGGATGGCAATTGTGGGGGAAGGATTTTGTGGAAAGATGCTAAGATGATTAGGTCACCATGATTGTTTTGCCAGTCCTGGGGCTTGAACTCTGGGTCTGGGCACTGTTCCTAGCTTTGCTCAAGGCTAGCACTCTACCACTTGAGTCACAATGTCACTTCTGGCTTTTTTTCTGTGATTAATTGGAGATAAGAGTCTCATAGGACTTTCCTGCTTGGGCTGGCTTTGAACCATGATCCTCTTAGATCTCAGCCTCCTAAGTAGTACAAAGTACAGGTATGAACCACTGGTGCCCAGCTTATGATTAGGATTCTTGATGGAGAATCTATGACCATGTATTTTCCCATTACTATCTTAGTAATACCTTAGGGATCTGGGAACCCAGGAAAGAAAATGAGGGGGGAGGGAAAGGAACTCATTCTGTTACGAGTATTGCCTTATTTATTTAACTGTGTCCTATAGACTAATGAGCAAACACTTTAAAAAGATATTTAAGAGACTTCAGAGCCTGTTTTTGTCTTTTCTTACTCTTAATATCTATCTATCCCTAATATCTACTCAATATCTCAGTCGTAATACCCATCTTTGTCTTTCCTCACCTTAATATATATTTTTTTCAGTCCTAGGCTTGAATTCAGAGCCTAGGCACTGTCCCTGAGCTTTTGGGATCAAGGTTAGTGCTCTACTAATAAAGTAACAGCTCCACTTCTGGATTTTTTGGTGCTTAATTAGAGATAAAAGTCTCACAGACTTTCTTTCCCAGACTGGCTCCGAACTGTGATCCTCAGAGCTCAGCCTCCTGAGTAGTTAGGATCACAGGCATGAGTTACTAGTGCCCAGCAAACCTTAATATCTTCTTTGGTAAAATTTCATATTCCATGTTTTCTCTACAATGCTTAGCTAGACCATATATTTTCTAGATGTTTTATGCGGTCTATATATCATCATTCATGACAATGCTGATGCCAGTAAGTAAACCTCTCTAAAAAGGGAGAGTAATTTTTTTTTTTACTCATGTCACAACTGAGTGAAGGCTAGTGGTCAATCAGAAGAGCTTTGTTTCATGAAATCACCAACACATAGATTTCCATTTAGGTTCATTATGGTATCAGCTTTAGCAAGGGTCCGCTTGCTTCAGTAATGCTCTAAGGTTAAGGAATGGTAAGAGGGAGAGACTAGAATGAAGGCTCATTTAGTTTTAGTTGTCTAGATCCAGAAGTGAAATCATATCTGCTCAATTTCCATTGGTTGGAATTAGCTGTCTGGACTTACCTAGATGCAAAGGGAATGAGAAAAAACAGTTGCATGCCCAGCAAGGGGAACTGACATTTGGAGAGCAACTATGAAACTATTGAGACATCACTTTTTTTTTTTTTTAGGACTGCATCTGTTATAATGCAAGCACTTAAAAATGTTTGCAGAACAAGTAAATGAAATAAATGAATAAATCTTCATACAATTCTGATTTTAAGTTTTTCTAAGGCAGAAAATAGGAAGGACATTATTTGGAGGAAAGCTGAAATTTCTCTACCACACCCTATTCATATGACTATGAGTATGAAGTTATTTTACAGGTACTCTGAAAATCTATTCCCTTGAAGATATGTTTATATTCATTCAGAAAATATTGGAGTGCTTTGAACCTGTTGTGTGCTATGCCATATACATAGTAAAAGTAATCATTCCTGCTCATTGGCAATTCAAACTCAGGAACTTGAATGTTCAAGGCAAGCTACTCTACCATTGAGCTACATCCCCAACTCAAGAATCACAATGATCATGCAGTTCCATGATAGTGATATGTGTGGACTGTGGCAGGAACACTGAAAAAGGGCACCTGACTCAGCCAGGAATGGGCCTTTTAGGCTTCATTTTCCAGAACAAGGATACTTTAGCTGAATGAACATGAGATTGCCAGTTGATGCTAATATGTACTAATATGTACAATTTTGACTATTTAGGAGAGAATCATCAGTCTAGTATGTCACAAATGTGTGGCAAAGGATAATTGGAGTCAAGACTGGAGGGAGAGCCCTGAGCTGGTTCATGAAACACTTGTAAAACTGGGATGAGTGAAGAAATAATGAACAGAAATTATAGATGGAGATTACATGATGTTTCTTCCTTGGATGAAAGAATTGATACACAGTCAAATGTAAACAAAACTCATGCCATACCTATTTTTCTCCATAGATTCACTGCAAATAATATATGATTGATAACATTAGGAAGCAAACAAAGACTGTTCAGTGTTGCAATGATAATTCTATGGTAAGAGATTAAACACAAGCAAAGAAAGGCACAATAACACTCATTCATCTCAACATAGCCTTGATATGAGAGTAGAGCAGAAAAGAAGCCCATTCAAAGAAAAGACAGGAAGTGATTTTGTGGTTTTGCAAAAAACAAAAACCTCTTGTCAACAGAGAGGAGTCTTCTAAAACAAGCTTGTTTTAGATGGACTATGGGAAACACAACAACTAGGAATAATTCCTCTAGGTCCTGCCCTCAGAACTTCTCATCAGTGAGCATTGTTAAAATTGGTCAGCTAGGGAACTAAGTACTTAGCCCAATTCAGTCAGTAGTTATTGAGCACCTATGTATGAATTCTTTCTTCATTCATTCAACCCATTTGAATGACACTTTTGTGTCATGATCTATATAAGATACTACTAGGAAGTAAAAAAGATAGGCAAAGAATAGATGGTATTGTCCTTGCAAAACTTCAACTAATATATGAATTGAAAGGTTTCTAACCAAAGATATGCTGTACTGAAGGATTAAATTACAACACACATGCACGTGTGCCTGCCCCCCCTCCACACACACGCACACACATATACATATACACTGTAATATTATTTTAAAGTTATAACATGAAGATGATACCATCTATATCAGGATTAAATGAGATGATTCATGTGACAGCTTTGTGTAAACAATACAGAACTTTGCAAACATTGGTGGCAAATTATTGAAGATGAATATGTAAGAACTTTCAAGCAGTGTTTATTAAAGTGTGCTTGTTGAAACATTAATGTCCAAGGGTGGTAACTGACATTTTGCAAGAAGAAAATTCTGTGGTTAAGTTTGAGAAAGGTAAGATTAAGGAAAGTAAAGCATGAGTCTTAGGCCTGTCAAATGTGAATGTGTATTGTGAATATTAAGGAAAGCAACCTTTTGTATCTCTTTCCCCCAAAGTATTGTGATCATCTCTGTATGCCCTAGCATGCAAGACTCATTTTGAGAAGACAGCCAGTAGCCTTCACTACAACAAATCCATCAGCTTTTCAAAAACTGAGCTATTCACCATCAGGTAATTTAGAAATTCATGGGCTGGGAAGGTGGCTCAGTGGTAGAGTGCTTGCCTCGCATGTATAAGGCTCTGGATTCGATTCCTCAGCACCACATAAGCAGAAAAAGCCGGAATTGGCACTGTGGCTTAAGTGGTAGAGCGCTAGCCTTGAGCTGAAGAGCTGAGGGACAGCACCCAGGCTCAGAGTTCAGGCCCCACAACTGACAAGAAAGAAAGAAAGAAAGAAAGAAAGAAAGAAAGAAAGAAAGAAAGAAAGAAAGAAAGGAAGGAAGGAAGGAAGGAAGAAAGAAAGAAAGAAAGAAAGAAAGAAAGAAAGAAAGAAAGAAAGAAAGAAAGAAAGAAGGAAAGAAAGAAAGAAAGAAAGAAAGAAAGAAAGAAAGAAAGAAAGAAAGAAGGAAAGAAAGAAAGAAAGAAATTCATGCAACTGTTGCCCAAGTAAGGTGTTGAGATGTCTGCTAGGAGCTGCATAAAAGAAAAGGGCCAGCCAACCTTTAGTCAGAGTTGGGATTCCCACAGAGAATGGATGTGGAAGATGTGGATACGTTTAATATTCCTTCCAGGACACTCACTGGTGACACACTAGTAGCAATGATAAAGCAACAAAAGTGAAGAGACGCGTGCTGAGTCTGAAAGACTCTACAATTAGACGTAAAAAAAAATAAAAACACTAAAAGTCAAGTGACAACATAAGGTAATTTCTCCACTTTGAAAAAGAAAAAGGGTTCAGGACCATCTCTAGGAAAAAAACAACTGTTTTCTTCCTGCACATCCAGACAAGTTCATCAGGGTAACAGCTTTCCCTTTGCCCCTTTCGTACCTCTAGTCTCCCTTGTGATTCCCTCAGCACATCCCAAGCTCTGTCTCATTTTTAAACCTCCCTGCAGAGAGCAACTGAGAGCAGCCAGGACAGGAGAACACCGCGGTAATGCCCTTCAGGTGGACCAGCGAGGCCCCGCCCACTTTCCCTCCGGAAGCAGCGCGGATGAGGAGTTGGGGCTACCCGGGACACTGGGGTGGGGGAAAGTGGGCGGGGAAGGGTGGAAAATACAGTGGAGGCTGTCTATCAGGGTGGTGGTGTGCTGGGCGCGGAGCTAAGAGGGCACTAGAACCTGGAGGGACCCGGCTGTCCCGTGGCCGGACTACCAGGGGGCGGGGCAGATTATAAGGGTCTGAGAAATTTGAGGGGCGGGGCTACCAGGGGAGGGGCGGACCGAAGGGGAGGGGATCTGAGGATCCGAGGGGCGGGGCTATCAAGGGCGGGGCCGATCAGAGGGGAGTTTGAGGAACCTGAGGGGCGGGGTTATCGGGGGCGGGGCTATCGGGGGCGGGGCGGATCTGAGGGGGGCTGAAGAACCTGAGGGGCGAGGCGCGGTTGCGCGCTGGGTGCGGCGTTCCCGCCCGCCGCGAAGGCTGAGCGTTCACTACCTGGAGCAAGCAGGTAACTCGCGGCTGTCCGGCGGCGCGGCCTGAGCGCGTGGGGTGGTGGCGCGGCGGGGCGGCACAGCGGGGCTTTCGCGAGAGCCGCGCGCGGAAGAGCGGGGAAAGGGCCGCGGGACCTCGGCGGGGTCGAAGCCGCCGCCGCTCAGGTGCGCTTCTCCGGGCCGCCGCCGCCGCCCTCGCCCCGCGGCCGGGGTGAGGTGTGGGGCGCTGGCTGTGGTGGCCGCGGTCTGTCGGGGCGTCGCGGTTGTCTCCTCTCCAGATGTCGCCGTGGCTGGGAGCGCGCTCATTCCCGGCTCCTCCCGACGCCTGCCCTGTGAGGCCCGAGGGATGTTTGGGGGAGACCTCGGCCCTGGCTGGCGGACCCCGGCTCTGCGCGCGGACCACGGGCCGCCAGTGGCTCGGGACTTCGGAGGACAGGGACTTTGGGTCCCCTCGTCCGGGCGAGGTTGGGAGAGAGCTGCGTTTCTGGAAGTTTCTGGAACTTCGGGGAATGACCCCAGAGTGTTAAAAGGCCGCTTTCCCATGCAAACCAAACTGCCCTCTGCCCAGCCAGGTGTTAGATTTAACATCTACCTCTTCCATGTTTTCCTGTGCTGTGATTTTCTTCAAAAGCTGCTCTACCTAGGTCTCTCTAAAATCGATTCCTGTTCTACATAGGAATATAGGATGGTTGTCGGATTGTGTGACATCTGGGGACAGACAAGAGAGGGGCCAAGCCAAACATTGATCCCTTTAGGATATTAAAATCAAGTATGTAAAAGGATTGCTTTTGTAATCACATTATTCTGGTTCTCACTGCTGGTAGGCAGTTCATTAGAGTCATGTTTTTCCTGGAAAATGCGGAGAATTAAAGTCCAAAACTTCATTTCCCATTTTGATAGGCAATTTCATCTTGGTATAAAAGTGCTTTATTGGAAGGGAATGTTAGTAATGCCTGGCTTTAGAAAAAGAATCGAAGATACTTGCTTTTTAATTTGGGGGGGGGGAGTTGTAGTTTTTTTTTTTGCTGATGAGTATTTATCCTTCCTGACTGGTAGGGAAACCATAGTACCAATTTGTTGGTGTTTTTTAAAGCCGTTTAACGGGGTGGGGGGGGGGGGTGGGGGGGGAGGGTCGGAAGCCCAAATCCCCACATTTTAAAGTATGTCTTGGATTCCATTTGCTTCACTAGAATTATAACTATTCAGAGTAAAACTAATTGAGAGTTCAGTTCAGATTAAAGAAAATGAGATTGCAATTCTTGTAGGGCATCTATTTGAGCTGGCTAGGTAGCAGTTGGATTTATTGGTAACAGGTTTTTCTGAAGTCAGGCTCCACTCGTAGATGGGTTTGTGGTGGTTAAGCCTGAAGGGGTGAAAGAAATCGTTGAAATGAGTATAGAATAAAGAGAGGGAGACCAGGATTGGTAGAGACAGATGAAGAGATTCAGTGATCAGGAACATTTAGAGACTGTGGAGCTCTGGAAACTGATTTGGAGAGGAGAGTTATAATAAGGAAAGTCTTATCTGGAAGTGATATGGAGTCTGGAGATCAGGAAGTTAGGACCTGATTGTCTATTTGCTTTGGGAGTTAGCTTTGGGGGGGGGGGGGCAATTGGCCTCAGCAAACACAATTTAAGTAGAAAGGTAGAAGCTAAATTTGAATGATTTTGAAATACAAATACAGGTAAAGAAGTAAGCCGAAAGTAGAATTTGTAAATGAGAAAAGCTAGGAGAGGCGACAGCATTGTTAGTAGAGGGAACCCCATAGTAAGATTGGAAAAAAAATAGGAGTACAGAATAGCTTAGGTCAAAGTTCATGGTCTGCTAACATTGTTAATTTCTTGTGGTTAAATCTTAAAGGTGAGAACAGTAGTTGAGTATATTGAATAGCACTCTTGGTTAGAAAGGTATTTTATCTGTCCTCACCTAAATCATGAATGTCATTTTTAGTAGTGTTATAGTGTAGTGGGGTCAGGTGTTTTTACTAGTGTTTAAGTCACAATTCTAAACTGTGTTGAACTATACTCTGATATTCCTACCTTGTAAGCCCTTTAATTCCTTCTGGTATGTTTCAAAAGTCCCTCTCAAAATCTTATGCTGAGGGGCTGGGAAGGTGGCTCAGTGATAGAGCGTTTGCCTTGCATGCATGAGGCTCTGGGTTCGAGTCCTCAGCACCACATAAGCAGAAAAAAAAGCCAGAAGTGGCGCTGTGGCTTAAGTGGTAGAGCACTTGCCTTGAGCTGAAGAGCTGAGGGACAGCACCCAGGCCCAGAGTTCAGGCCCCATGACCGGACTAAAAAAAAAAAAAATTTTTATGTTGAAGTTGACATTTTGACTAAATCAGAACAGCAATATATAAATATCAATTATGACATTGGCTTCGATTGGGAAAATGTTCTTAGTTTAGAATGTGTGTAGTGAGTTTTACTTCACTCTTCATTTTGTTGTCCTAAAATTAAGACCAGTAATTTATTTAGTGGAATATATTTCTTAGGAATAGGAAGAGAATGGTTAAAATAGATCGGAATACCATGTGTTGGTGAGGCTGTAGACCTGGGACACTCATATTGTGCTGGTAGGAATGTAAATCAGTAGCATCTTTGAAAGAGTTTTTTTTTTTTTTTTTTTTTTTTTGCAATATCTACTAAATTGAGACATGAATAAACTATGGACTAATATATAGCAAACAAAATTCTAGAAAATGGAAATTCATCTAACATACCAATCTGTATGCCAGTGATTACTTGGCCATGGGTTGTGAGAAAGTAAGGAAGGATAGATTAAAAGGAGGCTTGATGCAGCTTTTTGGAATGATGCATATATTGATATGCTTGGTTGTGATGATACTACTCCAAAATATGCATAAATGACTCATTTAATTGTATGTTTTAAACTTTGACATTTGTTATAGGTCAGCCACAACTCAATAATGCTATAAGAAAATATTTGAATGGAAGAAACCACATCATGTAAGTATATTTACTGTTTTAAAAATACTATAGTTACCTGAGGTGGATAAGATTATGAGTAATTTTAATTTTCTTTATTTTTTTTTACCAAAATCATGTATTGTTATTCTGTTCTATATCTATCAATTAGAGCTGTTGAGTTCCAGCTGTAGTCCTAGCACCATACAGTGTGCTGAGTGCTAAGCAAGAGAGAGAGAATACAGATTATTTCTTGATAGTTCACATGGGAAATAGAACAATTTTATGAAACACCAGAAAAATGTTCAGCTTCTTTTAAAAATTATAGTGGCCTTTAGAGATGAAACAAAATTAGTTTGATCTGGGTGATTAATGAGTGCCTCCTCTAATATACTGGCCTTTGAAAATATATACATTTTTTAAAAATTTGCATCAGTTACAAGATAGGCTGAAAAGATGCCATTTATGATACCCAAGCAAATAATGCAGGCATACTGAATAAGACATGTTAAGAATTTATATAAGGGTAACTAAAAATCTCTTGAAGGTGCAAAGATAGACTTTAACAAATGGAAAAAAATACTATGTTGTGGGTAAGAAGACAATATCCTTAGAGGTCAGTTTTTCCAAAATTTATAAGTTTAACATGACTCCAATGAATGTATCATCAGATTTTTCCTTTTAAAGCTAGAGCAGATTCCAAAAGTAATTGGCAAGAATAGCTGAGAAAATACAGCAAGTGAAAGAACAGTTAGGATGATTAGTCCAGATATATGGTTTTTATTTGTTTGGGTTTTTTTTCTGCCGGTTGTTAGGCTTGAACTCAGGGCCTGGGTGCTGTCCCTGAGCTCTTTTGCTGAGGGCTAATGCTCTACAACCTTGAGCCATAGCAGTTGGAGATAAGAGTCTCTGGGCCCAGTATATTGGATATGAACTTTACAACTTCGGGGAGGGGGTGAGGGAAGGGATAGTGGGAGAACAACAAGGGAGGGGGTAACACGGTTCGACAAGAACTGTACTCATTGCCTTACTCATGTAACTGTAACCCCTCTGTATATCATCTTTACAATAAAATAAAAAATTTTAAATCCTTCCATAATTAATAAACCCATAAATCAGGGGGGAAAAAAAGATTCTAGGGAGTTTTCTGCCCAGGCTGACTTTGAACCACATCAGATCTTAGCCTCCTAAGAAGCACAAGTGGCTGGCTCTGTTACATGCTTTAAGCCTTTAATTAAAGTGGTATATGTGTACAGGAATAGATCAACTGAAGAAAAAAGAAAATGCAGGAAAAAAAAACTTAATTGCATATGGAAATTTAGTGTGATAGTAAAGGAAGCATCCTGACATCAGTGGAGAAAGCATGACATTTTTATGTTTTTGTTTTTTTTTTTTTGGTCAGTCATGGGCCTGAACTCTGGGCCTGGGTGCTGTCCCTCAGCTCTTCAGCTCAAGGCTAGCACTCGACCACTTGAGCCACAGTGCCACTTCTGGCTTTTTCTGCTTATGTGGTGCTGAAGAATTGAACCCAGGGCCTCAGGCATGCAAGGCAAGCACTCTACCACTGAGCCACCTTCCCAGCCCGCATGATATTTTTAATATGTGATACTGGGAAAAGATAGACTTGATTCATTTCTCAATTTGTGTACCAAGATGATTACAAAAATCCACATTAAGTACTATAAGGAAATACATGTGTTTATAACCTGTAGATGGAGAAAACTGAATTGATTCAGGAACAAAAAGGAAAAACATAGATGAGTATGATTACTTATGTATATGCTTATATATCCAAACTCTAAAACTTCCTAGGTGTCAACGTATGTGATTGGGCAGTCCATACCATGAAATTATCTCATGTATAAAATTACCTTCCAATTTTATAGATGTAGAAGAAACACAATTAAATTTCAAGGTTATACTTGGTTTCCATACCCAAAATAGCTGCAGGACTACCTACAGGTAGTCCAAAATTCTAAGGTTTCCAATATCCTAAATGTGTCTAGTCCCAAGCATTTCAAATAAGGGATATCTGTATTTATTAATATGTTTGCATATAGTATATACACATGTGTACACATATATGCATACACATGTACTTTTCAGAGCAGAAAACACAGTAATCAAAAAAGGCATGATACACTGGAAGAATGTCACATATGATGATGAGTGAGTTAATATCTGAACAATATAAATACTAAAAATCATGAAGAAGGGCTGTGAAGGTGGCTCAGTGGTAGAGTGCTTGTCTCGCCTATACAAGGCCCTGGGTTTGATTCCTTAGCACCACATAAACAGAAAAAGCTGGAAGTGGCACTGTGGCTCAAGTGGTAGAGCGCTAGCCTTGAGCTGAAGAGCTGAGGGACAGCACCCAGGCCCAGAGTTCAAACTCCACAACCAACAACAACAAAAATAATTTTTTTAAAAAAAATCCTGAAGAAAAAGTCCAATGGATTTAAGAAAAGATGAGCAGGAAATACTGAACATAAAAACATTGGTTAGATGTTTCCTTTTCCATGTCAGATGGGTAATGTGCCCACCTTGTAACAAGGTTTAGAGCGAGGCACATGCCACATGAGGACCCATTTATCATGCTTATGAACTGGAAAAGAATCATGGTTAGTTTTGTATTAGAAGATACATAGGCAAAAGTCCAGTATTTAAACAACACATTTTGTTGATGGCAGAAACAAGTACTGCTATTGAGAGTGAGAAATGGTATCACTTTAGGGAGAAATTTAACAACACAAGCAAAATCACACATATATACCTACTGCCCTCATAGCTGATTATCTTATAGCTCTAACACCATTATTTCTAATAGCAAATGAGTCAAGAACAAATCTGTTTTTAACAGAACTATAAAATTGAAGCCTTAGGGGAAATTTGACCACTGAGTAGTTGTCCATGTTTGTTTTATAATGTCATTGTGATTTTCTTGGAAAACTTTTAGAAATGTTTAATATGTTGTAATCTATTACAGATACTGTTTTAGTACCTCATGTGATGAATGCTCAGCCAATCAGAGCCTCACAAAGTTAACTCCTGGGTCCTCCTGCCACATATTTTAAAGATTACTACTTACATACTTATGGATGAAATTATCTGATTGGAATTTATTTCAGAATAACCCAAAGGACAGGGTAAGTGGGGAGGTGGTGATGAAATAAGATTTGCTATGACTTGATAATTGTTTAATCTGGATAATTTGAGTTTCATGATCCTGTATTCTTTTGCATATGTTTGAAATTTACTACAAAAATGAATGTAGGGGCTGGGTTCTGTCCCTGAGCTCTTTTGCTCAAGGCTAATGCTCTACCACTTGGAATCGTAGCACCACTTCCAGTTTTTGAGAGATTAATTAGAGATAATGGGGACTTGGGGACTTTTCTGCCCAGGCTAGCTTCAAACCACAATCACCACATCTTAGCCTCTTGAGTAGCTAGGATTACAGGCAAGAGTCACAAGTGTCTGGCTCTGCAACATGCTTTAAGCTTTTAATTAAAGTAGTATGGGTTTAAATACAGATTTAAGTGGGTATAAATGAAGAGAATACATTTGGAACAAAGACACTGAATCCAGGGTGGAAATTAGACATAAAGTTTGTATATACCTCTTATTCCTGGTAAGTGTAAAACTTGCTCCTTTCAATTGCATTGTGTCTCATTAGTATTGTCTATCTGTATGAGACACGTTTTTGTTTAGTTGATTGGTTTTTGTGTGTGTGTGTGCTGGTTCTGGGACTTGAACTCAGGATGTTAGCTCTGCCCCTTGAGCTTTTTTGCTCAATGGTAGTGCTCTGCCACTTGAGCCATACAGTTCCACTTCTGGCTTTTTGTTAGTTAATTGGTGAGATGAGTTTCATGGACTTCCCTATCATAAAGTGTGTAAATATCTGTTTATTGGCCCTAATACAGGACTTTAGATTATCAAAATAATTGGTCTTGTGAAAATGAATTTTTTTCTTGAACTTTTTATGTGTGTCTGATTTTCTTTCAAATTTTAGATGCAGAATTAGGTATATCAAACGTGTTGATGGGATTTTTTCCAGGTTTTAACATTGAAATTTCTTGTTGGGTAATTTTTAAGCATTCCATTTTTAATAACTTACAAGGATCTAAATGTTATATAAAATTATATTTGGGAACAGTATTTTCCTTCTTAAATCTTCAGAGCTCAAATTATATATTACAAAAATAGATAATGTAATTTATTTAGTGGTATCTAATGACCTCAAGCATAATGGTTTTAATTTGCTTTCTGTTCTGTCAACAGGTTGATATTAAAATTGAAAGTTTATTGGATATTAGAAATTGAATGTAATGGCAACAGAATTTATCAAGAGTTGTTGTAGAGGATGTCTCTATGGTGAAACAGAAAAGCAGAAGAGTAAGTTTTGATTTCAGTGCACATTTACTTAGTGCCTTTGTTTGTGGCATTTTGTATTATAAAGATAAATTAGGGGTTGAGCACCATAGTTCAAGTCTGTAAGCCTAGCTACTTGTGAAGCAGAGATTGTAAGGTCACAGTTTGAGGCCAATTTAGGTAAAAGTTCATGAGATTCCATCTCAACAAATGACTTTATATAGTGGTGCATACCTGACATTCCAGTGACACAGGGAAGTATAAGTAGAAAGATGAAGGTCTAGGCTAGCCTGGAAATGAATCAAGACTTTACCTCAAAAGAAAAAGAAATAAAAAAAAGAGGAGCTTTAGTTATGGATCAAGTGGTGGAGCATCTACCAAATATGAGGCCCTGAATTCAGTTCCCCAACCCCCCCAAAAAAATTAGGAATATTTTCTAAGTTTGTTGGAGGGATAGAAATAAGGCATACTAGGTTAGTATTCTAGAACTCACAAATCCTGTGGTGCATAGTGAAAAGACAGAAGTCAACCCAAAAGACACACAGGACATCAACATAACTATAAAGAAAATGGAAAGAAGATTTGCTACGGAAGCCTGAATAGGATATTAGCAGAAGAAAGTAAGAGAATGGACAGGTATATGGAATAATGGATACATATAGGAAGAGAGGTGTGTTAAGGGGACAAAATGTACTCTGACAAATGTTTTGGTATAGAAACAAATATTCAATTTATGTCTATAGTACATTTCTATGTACTATATAATACATATATGTACTTTTTCAAGTGAGGAAGAAGCCCATAAATTTATTAAGATCCACATTTCTCAATCTCTAGAGATTTTGTTAATGCTCTAGGGTTATGATTGGAACCTTATTTTTCTTTGGATCTTGTATTTCTTAGTCTACAAAACTTCCTAGTATATTTGAGCATGAAGGTGTATTAGTGGATTTTCTGATGCCACTACACAGACTGGACAAATTTTTATGAAAAGAGGTTTATTTTAGCTTCAGTTATGGAGGTCCAAGCCAAGCAGCAGGATATAGTGATGGCCTTTTTGCTGGTAAAGCCGTAAAGCAGTACACCCTACAGGGCATCATATGGTGAAAACCCAGAATGAACATGTGTGTCTATGTCTCTGTCCAGCATTCAATGGTGAGGACTCCACTCCTATGGTGTTATCTAATCTTATTAATGCCACAAAGGCCCCACCTATGAACACATATTTGGTTTAAGTTTCCACCCTCTTACAATGAAGATTAAACTTGAACACAGGAAGTTCTAAGAGACACTCTCAAATCACATCTAGTCTATATTAGAAAGCTTTTTTTTTCACATTAAAACATTTCATAATAAGCCATGCTGGTGGTAGTTCATGCCTGTAATCCTAGCTACTCAGGAGGCTGAGATCTGAGCTGAGGATCACATTCAAAGCCTGCTCAGGCAGGACGTCTGTGAGACTCCTATCTCCAGTTAACTACCAGAAAACTGGAAGTGGTGCTGTGGCTCAAGAGCTAGAGCACTAGCCTTGAGCTGAACAGCTCAGGAACAGTGCCTAGGCCCAGGGTTCAAGCCCCACCACTGAAATAAAAAGTCATAAATTCCTATACTGTAGTAATTGCATTTATTCACCCTACAAATAATACTAGGTTTACATGGTGTTGGTCTATTACCTTCTCTTTTCACTTGTGCAGTTTAGGAACCTATGTCATTTTAGAGAGAAATGGGACATTTAAAGTGCTACCATAATATTTTGATGTAGTATATGAGACCCTTACCTTCTTCTTAGAATTTGTGTACATACTTAAGACTCATATTAACCAGATATACTGATAACAAAAATTTCTAACTTGAAAGTATTTTAAGTTAACTAAAAAAATTTTTTTTCCTCAGTAAACACTGGTGGAAGTAAGACTCATTAAAACAGCTTTATCATTCTGATAAAAAAAATACAAATGTACTTTGACAAAGTGTATTAATTGCTCTAATATTGGCTGGCAAAAATTACAGAAACATTTGATAGGACCCATAGGTAGTTTCTGCATCAGAATTTCTTAAAGAATGATTAAAATAGTACCAAAGAATTCTAGGTTTAAACTGTTATGTGTAACCATATGCATATTTATGACTTTTTCTTTTCTTTTTCCTTTTGTGTAGTTTCTGTGGGAAGAGACTTTGAAGTATCAGTCTCAAATACCCCAAGAACTGCTATCTGTGTACCTCCATTGGCCGCTACTTCTGTAAAGCCCCAGGTTGGCTGTACTGAGGACTACTTGCTCTCCAGGTTACCATCTGATGGCAAAGACGTA
This sequence comes from Dipodomys merriami, assembly GCF_024711535.1. Taxonomy (NCBI): domain Eukaryota; kingdom Metazoa; phylum Chordata; class Mammalia; order Rodentia; family Heteromyidae; genus Dipodomys; species Dipodomys merriami. Next base: position 295,744 of record NW_027203359.1, read on the forward strand.
CCATTTGTGGTGCCCAAGTTTAAGTTATCTTATATTCAGCCCAGGACACAAGGACCTCATCCACCTCTGGAAGAACTTGAAGGTAAACAATAAAGTGGTAGGATTTAAAAATCAACAAACAGGGCTGGGAAGGTGGCTCAGTGGTAGAGCACTTGCCTTGCATGCTCAAGGCCCTGGATTCGATTCCTTAGCACCACATAAGATAAAAAAAGCCGGAAGTGGCGCTGTAGCTCAAGTGGTAGAGCGCTAGCCTTGAGCTGAAGAGCTGAGGGACAGCGCCCAGGCCCAGAGTTCAGGCCCCACGACCGGACCCAAAAAAAAACAAAAAACAAAACAAAACAACAACAACAAAATCAACAAACTACATTTAAATGTTGTTTATATATATCTTGAATCTGAAATTTTTGTTTTGTTTTGTTTTGCCAGTCCTGGGACTTGAACTCAGGACCTGTGCACTGTCCCTGAGCTTCTTTTGCTCAAGGCTATAGCACTCTACCACTTGAGCCACAGTGCCACTTCTGGCTTTTTCTGTGTATGTGGTACTGAGGGATCAAACCCAGGGCTTCATGCCTGCAAGGCAATCACTCTACCATTAAGCCACATTCCAGCCTGAATGTTAAATTTCTATAAAAAGTATAACTTGCTTTTTTATATATCTTTCTGTAGAGGAGCTTATGTCTTGTGGTTTCAAAATATCCCATTATGAAATATGGCCACAATATAACCTATATGTGTATAGGTTTTGCTTTCATGTAAAGGAATAATTACATGCCTTGATCTTCCTTCACACTTTAAGAAAGAAATTTGATCAGTAAACAGAGGAATAGGTATAGCTTCTTATCAGCTATTTTCTAAAACTTGGTGCAATGAGAAATAAGGAAACAAGTAGTTTATCTTTCTACACTAGCCTATATTTCCCAACTAAATGGCTATGTGAAAAAGGTAATTCATTGACTATAGTCTGACATGTTGTAGAGGCCAATGTGCTAATGAGGATAAGAGGAAGGAATATATAACTCTCATTTATTTTCTGTGCTGGTTCTAGGGCTTGAACTTAGGGCCTAGGTGCCATTCCTGAGTCTTTTTTTTTTTTTTTTGCTCAAGGCTGATCTTCTACCACTTGAGCCATAGCTCCACTTTTGGCTTTTTTGGAAGTTAATTGGAGATAAGTGTTTGAACTTTCCCTCTCAGGCTGACTTTGATCTCAATCTCTTCAGTAGGTAGAATTACAGTCATGAGCCACCAGTGCCTGGCAAAGGTATAACCCAATTTGATCTCAAACCCTTGATCCTTCTGCCTCATCCTCCTTGTTGATTATTGGTGTGCACCTTCAAAGCTGGCTGTAGCTCTTATTTAAAAAATAATTTGTGTTAGTGTATTTAAACACTGTCGATTATAGTGGCTTCCCTGTAACTCTCAAAATTAAAAGTTTCAAATATACAGAAAAATGTAAAGATCTTAACAGTGATACCTGTGTGTTCACTTCTTAGATTCATTTATTAACATTTTTACTATACAAGCGCGCGTGTGCGTGTGCGTGCGTGCGTGCGTGCGTGCGTGCGTGTGTGTGTACGTGCGTGTGTGGGGCTTGAACTCAGAGCCTGGATGCTTTCCCTGAGCTACCATTCTTCTTGAGCCACAGTTCCACTTTTGGCTTTTTGGTGGTAGAGATAAAAGAGTCTTCCTGGGCTGCCCTGCTTGGGCTGGCTTCAAATTGCAATCTCAGCCTTGACATTTTAAAGTAAATTGAAGACATCAGTACACTTCCTTGTAATAATAACATATATCTTTATATATGTTATATAAATATATGCTATGTACATACATATTTACTAAAGTTCAGTGATCTTTTTATACATCTTTTGACAACAATCATACACAATGAATTGTCCTAGTGCACACTTGTTGAATGTTATACATTTTTGAATTTCAAATGTATCTTTGTTGAATATTGACATTATACTATACAAATAATATATTGCAATTCTCTGTTAAGACCAGTGCCTCTGTGTTGTCCCTGAGCTTTATTTGCTTAAGGCTAGTGTTCTTCCATTTTGAGCCACTTCTGGTTTTTTGGTGGTTAATTGGAGATAAGGATCTCATGGATTTTTCCTGTTTGTGATCCTCATATCTCAGTCTCATGAGTGCTAGGATAAGGAGCTTGAGCTTGCTCTTTGTTTTCTTTAGATTGTAAATTCATGGTTGCTTGCCCCTATTTTTTCCATTCTGCTTTTAAGCTTAACTAGTGGATATTTTCTTTCAGATATTGCATGTTTCAGTTCTAAAATTCATATATTCATAGGTTTCATTTCTCTTCCAATTTCCCGTTTTTACATTATTGCAAACCTATTTTCTTTCATGTGGTTTATCTTTGCTCATTTCAAACATCTATACATCTAGATTTAGGTACTGTTGACTATCTTTTTTTTTTTTGAGGATGTATTTTCCAGCATCTTTCTATAGCATGTGATTTTCATGTTCTGTAATTTTGTGTTCTGAACATTGATTGTTACGTGGTCAAGACTACATTTGATTACATTAATCTGAGAAGTCATGTTTTCTCTCCTTTCTCTCTGTCCTTCCCTCTCACTCACTCTTTGCCTTTCTCTGTCTTTCTACCAGATGTGTAACTTGGTTGAACTTAAACTACAAATTCAACCCTTGGATGGTTGTTCAGGTATTAGCCATATATTTGAGCCCATTTTCTTTGCAGAATTTGGGACATGCTTCTTTCCAGGATTCTCACCTTTCTTTCCAATGGCTCTGGATGCCTGGTATGCTGTACTATGGTTTATTTGCCAGTTTGCTATTGGAGTGTTATACACCCTGCATGGTGTCAGCTTTGGCTTATACTCAAGCTAAAAATAATCAAAAACAGATAACTTTATACTGTTTCTTTTTTTCCAAGAGTAACTCCTGTCAAAAATCCATACTGTTAGCTGGGTGCTGGTGGCTCACGCCTGTAATCCTAGCTACTCAGGAGGCTGAGATCTGACGATCATGGTTCAAAGCCAGCCCAGGCAGGAAAGTGAGACTTATCTCCAATAAACCACCAGAAAACCAGAAGTAGCTCTGTGGCTCAAGCAGTAAAGTGATCGCCTTGAGCTGAAGAGTGCAGGGACAGTGCCCAAGCCCAGAGTTCAAGCCCTTCGACCTACCTACAAAAAAAAAAACAACCCACAGTTTTTCTAGACTCTGCAGTGCCAATAGGGATTTGTTTGTTTTCTGTTTTTCTCCAGAGTTTATCTCTAAGGGAGGTTCAGTCTAGAGGAAGAGATTTTTCTGTGTGGGTACTGATCCTGGGACTTGAACTCAGGGGTGGGCGCTGTCCCAGGACCTGAGGCAAGCACTCTGCCCTTGAGCCACAGCTTCTGGCTTTTTGGAGGTTAATTGGAAATAAGAGTCCCAAGAACTTTGCTGCCCAGACTGGCTTCCAACTGTGATCCTCAGAGCTCAGCATCCTGGGTAGCCACTGGCATCTGGAGAGATTTTGTTTTGTTTTACTTTACAAAAAGGGAAAGATGGATCTTCCATTTTATTATACACATATCAAGTGTATCTCAAAACAAATTTAAAAGATTCTGGCTTAAAAGGTATGCTAATTCATTTTTTCTTTCATACTTGCTAAAAAGCAAGTTTCATAATCTCTTATTCATATCAAATATTTATGAATGTGTTTTCATATTTATTGTTTTTTAATGGATCTACAGTATTTCATCATATGGATGAGCCATTATTTAATAAATAGTCTATTTCAAGACAACTTATTAGGGTGCTGTGTTTTCCTAATCAGGAAAAAAGTAAGAAATAGCAATATATGGTCATTTTTCTTTTGCTTTTTTCATTATGCTCACTACAAAACAAATTGCATTTGGAGTCAAGTGAATGAGAAATTGGTTATTCTTAAATTAGAGGTCCATCGAGGGTGTTGTGTCACCATCTAGTTTTAATATATTGGAGAAGATTTACTTCAAAAAGTTTAGACTCAAGAAGAAAGCCCTCTTGAAACCTAATCATATATTTGTGTGCATATATGCATTGCATGTGAATGATAGATTGAGATGAAGAAGAAAATTTTGAGAAGATGGACCACTATTGCTGAGGATTAAAATTGTCTCAGGTATTAGAGATTTATTCCTTTGCACTGTTTACTTGTTGATTGTCTGATCCAGTCTGTTTTGATATTAGACTTTAACGCTACCATTTTGTTGTTCTTTATCACATATTTTACTTGTTCATCAGTAGTACATATTCTGAATTTAAAAATTTAAATATGAATTTTTTTATTTTTATTTTGTCAGTCGTGGGGCTTGAACTTTGGGCCTGGGCACTATCCCTTAGCTCTTCAGCTCAAGGAGAGCACTCTACCGCTGGAGCCACAGCACCACTTCCGGTTTTCTGAGTGGTTTATTGAAAATAAGAGTCTCATGGAGTTTCTGACCCAGGCTGGCTTTGAACTGTGATCCTCAGATCTCAGACTCCTGAGTAGTTAGGATTACAGGTGTGAGTCACTCATGCCCGGCTAAATATGAATTTTGAAAGTTGTGCATAGTCAGAAAATTTGCATTACTTACTGCACTGTGGGTTAGTACACTGAGATAAATTTCACCAGAATCTGAAAAATGATACCAGTGTATACCATATAATGGGAAAATTGCAATTGTTTAGTGATTTTTCTAAAGAAAAAATGAAATGAGAAAACTGTATTCTTTTTTAGATGTAAGTTATCAAAGTGGTAAGTTATCTCTGGTATTCCTACTCTTGAGAGTTCTAATGATCAGTGTTATTATGGTTACTGTAACAAAGACTGTCCTAGCAATGTTGTATGCTAGCTACTGAAAAGTTAGAAGTATACAGACAATAGCTCAGGAATCACAGCTTCTTGGCACCCTTCTGCCTCTGTGCTGTTCTTGAATTATATACAGTGGTGTTTGAACCAGGAGGATAATAAATCACATCTCCTCTCAGTATTTTTCTTTTCTGAATTCAATGCAAAATCATCTTATTATTTAGCTTAATTCAGAAAGCATCATTTTATACAGTTCCAATTTAAAGTAGAACAAAAATAATTAAAAGATGACATTGTATGCCTCTGAATTTTTTAATGCCTATATGTTGTTTCCAGTACAACTATTCTCCTTCAAAGGAATTTTGTGAATACCTTTTCCCTTAAGTTGTGAGAAATCATTCACATGTAGGAAAATGTCCTAGCCAGAAACATACAGCTTGGTGATTTGTTGCAGAGTAAAACACCTGTAAGTCATCACCCAGGTAAAGAATAGTGTTACTAGATACTCCAAAGCTCCCCTTTCCTTTTTAGTTATTCAGAGTAATCGGTATCACAATTGTTATCGTTCTCCTGTTTCTTACCACCAAAGCACATATTCCTAAATATTGTACCTTAATATTTTTGTTTTCTAACCTTTATTTAAATGGCCTATTCAGTATGTATTCTTTTTTGTGGGTTATTATTGAACACCCTATTTATGTGTGATATTCATTCAAGTCATTGGTAGTTTTAGTTTGTTTTCATATCTGTACATAATGTATTACAGTAAAAACTGATTCTAGATGGCATACAATACAGTAGTGCTTCTGTGTAGCATATTGTTAGGTATTTTATGCAACAATCCCACACCAATTTTTGTCTGTTTTCCTGTTGATGGTATTTGAGTCTATCAGTTTGGGCCACTATAGAGAGTGATACTCATGACCTTTTTCAGATACTTCTCTAGTGCATGTGTAAAGCAGTTTCAGCTGTGTTTGGAATGGCATTGTAGGTCCACAGGGCATAAATATGTCAGTGTTAGTAGATTTCACCAAACTGTTTTCTACAGTGATTACATCAGAGTTACATTCCCACCAGCAGAATGTAATACTTTATAGTCAACACTTTCTTGTCAACACTTGCTATTATCTGAGTTTTACCCATTCTGCTGAGTGTCTGTCCTTTTACTGATTTATAGTGGTTTTTCATATAGTCTAGATACAAACTGTCAGTTATGTTGTACCATGTGTCTTCTCCCTTGTACTCTCTAAAATAGTATATTTCAACAAACAGAATTTTTTAAGTTATTGAGTAACTTAAACTGGCCCTCCATTGTGTAAGAGCCCTTAGCTAGCCACTTGAGCCATTCCTTCATCTCACAGTGCTCTAGGTCACTTTTAAGATAGAATCTCCCTTTTTGCCTGGGCCAACCTGAAACTACAGTCTTCCTAGCTATGCCTGTTGTTCAGCTGGCATTATGCATGGATCACTACTCCCAGCATATCTGTTGCGATAGATCTCACTAATTTTTGCCCAACCTATCTTTGAACCTTCCTGATCACCACTTTACAAGTAGTTGGAATTGCAAGTATGAACCACTATGCCTGTGATTAATGTGCTCTGTGTTCCATTTTAGAACCTTGTCCTAAGGCAGTGAAAACTGTCTTACATGTCACTTAAATATAGAAGTCTTATAATTTTGCTTATAACATTTAATTTGAACTATCAACCCATGTAATTAATTTTTATTAATATTAAGTGAAACCTTTTTTTCTTTCCACATCAGTATCCAATTGTCTTTAGCACTTGAGTTTCGGTTCATCCTTTCCCTGCTACTGAGCATGGTTACCGAGACCATATATCAGGTGCCCATAAAATGGTATCTCGGGGCTTTCTTTTCTGTTCCATTAATCTGTCTGTTTATCATGATGTCAAAATTCTGTTTTTAACACTCAGAAGAATAAATTTTTCAGTTTTTTGGGGGGGTTGTTTATTTTTTTTTAACTGAAGATTATCTTTTTGGCTATTCTTGGTCCTTAGTCTTTCCATAAATAGTTTCTGTACACGTTTTTGTTACTTGATTTCCAACTTAATTCAACTTTAATTATGATTAAAAAAAAAAAGAAAAGCCTGTACTTCGAATGATTTCAGTCTTTTCAAATATCACAACTCTTCAGTTTATCTCAGTATGTGGTCAGGGTTTTTTTGTTTTTTTTTTTTAATTCCAGTACTAGGGCTTGAACTCAGGATCTTGAGCTTTTGCTTGCATTTTTGGTCACAGCTGGTATTCTACCACTTGAGCCATGTACCCACTTCTGGCTTTTTGCTGGTTAATTGGAGATAAGAGTCTCTTAAGTTTGCCTGCCTGCCTTCAAATCTCTTCCCCCACATACCAGCTTCCTGAGTAACTAGTCATCAGTGCTCAGATAGTGTTGGTTTTTGTAAAAGTTGTGTCTTCTTAAAAAGGGTGGATCTAAAAACAAAATATTTTTGTTTAAAAGATGTCTTATAATGTTAAGTTAAAAAATAAGGAAAAGCAATAAAAAGGGGCAAAAATCATGTGTAGAGATGTCACAGTGAAACTCCCTCATTACAAATGTATGTTCACTCAAAAAATAAAAATAAAATAAAAATTCTAAAATTTACCAGACTGTCTTAAGAACAGGATTCCTGGTCCTATCTCACATATAGTAACTTTACACAGAACCTCATAAAAGGATACTGATTTTTTTTCTTTTAGCTATGAAGGGTGTGTGATTTAATGTTACCTGAGACAAAACTTTTTTTCCTTTGCGTGTACCAGGTTTTGGCTTACAACTCTTCTCTAAAGGATATTGTAAAATGTTAGAAACATTTGCTTTCAGGATCTGCCAGAGCATCTTTTGGAGATCGAAAGGCAGAACTTTCCAGTTCATTACAGCATGGTTCCAGCTATGATGTGTACAATCCCTTCTACCTGTATCAGAGCATCTCACCTGACTTGAGCCGGCGCTTCCCTCCTCATTCAGAAGTGACAAGACTGTATGGGTCAGGTATAAAACCTTTTTGTGCTTTTCCTCTGTTTCTCCTTAAAAAATTTAGAAATCAGCCAGGCCCTGGAGGCTCACACTGGAGATCTAAGGATTGCAGTTTGAGGCCAGCCTGAGCAGGAAAGTGAATGAGAGAAGGAAATAAGGGAGACTGATGAAAACAGTGTCATTGATAAAGATGCATTGTACTTGTAACCTGACTTATGAAATTCTAACCTTATGAAATTGTAACCAACTTAATGATATATATATGTATATATTTATTTATTTATTTTTGGCTGGTCATGAGCCTGAACTCTGAGCCCTGGGCATTGTCCCTCAGGTCTTAAGCTTAAGGCAGTGCTCTACCATTTAAGCCACAGCACCACTTCCGGCTTTTTCCGCTTATGTAGTGCTGAGGAATGGAACCCAGGGCCTCATGCATGCAAGGCAAGCACTCTACCACTGAGCCACCTTCCCAGCCCTTAATAAAATCTTTTTAAAAAGAAAAAAGAGCCAGCTACCCGTGGCTCACACCTATAGTCCTAGCTACTCAGTAGGCTGAGATCTGAGGATTGCAGTTCAAAGCTAGCCTGGGCAGGAAAGTCTGTGAGACTCTTATCTCTAGTTAACCACCAGAAAACCAGAAGTGGTGCTGTGGCTCAAGTGGTAGAGCGCTCACCTTGAGCTGAAGAGTGCAGGGACAGCGTGTAAGCCCAGAATTCAAACCCCACAACTGACAAAAAGAAAAAGAAAAAAAGATTAATGCATTGTGTTTGTTGGTAGCTCCAAAATCCATTTTTTCCTATTTTTAAAGTTTTGTTTTTAAGTTATTTTGTGCATATTTTATGTATTAGCTATTCAAGTGAATAAGCTTTTTTCTTCAATCCTAATCGCTTAAATTTAAGAGCTTATAAGGTAATTAGAAATATAGAACTTTCAGTTTCTTATCAGTTATAGGCTATTTTATGTGTTTCCACTTTATAAAATTATCACAACTTTTCAAATTTTTGATACAAATCTGGGTCATTCATATATGTGTGTATGCAGACAGGAGGTAGATACATAGATATCATTCAACCACTGAATTCAGAGTAAGATATTGAATAAAGAAAGAATATTTACTGAGGTGCCTACTCTGTTCTTGAATGTACATTTGGAAGATGGAGTTTGTTTTTCCAAGGATTTTCCAATTTAAAATGTGCTGAGTGCCCATTAAGTAACTGAATTGCACTCAGCACAGAGTACTTATGTACTCTTAGATTATTCGCAAGTGAAAATTTGAGAATATAAACAAAAAAAACTTGTTTATGACTCTAAAAAATGTGTTGTTTCTATTTAGTTGTTTCAAACAAAAATCATTGAAAAATTTTTTAGATTTCACCAGAAAAGTTTATTATGTAGATTTTCATATGACGTATACAATGTGTTCTACTAGGAACTTAGCTTATGATGAAACTCTGTGCTTCATTTTCATTTTCAATTTTTTTTCATTTAGTGGTTGTGGGATATGAACTCAAGGCTTTGTGCTTGTTAAGCAGGTACTCTACCACTTGAAACACACTTCCATCCCTTCTCCAGTTATTTTTCAGATAAGTCTTACTTTTTTGCCCAGGAGAATGTATTAACACTTTCCACCATGTTGGGATACAGGCACATGCCACCATAACCTACTGTTCTTGTTTTTGTTTTTTCTTTTGTCAGTCATAGGGCTTGGACCCGGGACCTGACCTCTGTCCCTGAGCAGTTTTGCTCAAGGCTGATGCTTTACCACTTTGAGCCACAGAGCCACTTCAGTTTTCTTTTTTTTTTTTTTTTTTTTTTGAGTTTTTTTTTTTTTGGGGGGGGGGGTCCGGTCGTGGGGCCTGAACTTCAGGCCTGGGTGCTGTCCCTCAGCTCTTCAGCTCAAGGCTAGCGCTCTACCACTTGAGCCACAGCACCACTTCCAGTTTTTTTCTTTTTGCTTATGTGGTGCTGAGGAATCAAACCAAGGGCCTCAGGCATGCAAGGCAAGCGCTCTACCGCTGATCCAACTTCCCAGCCCCCCACTTCAGTTTTCTAATGGTTAACTGAAGATAAGTCTCACAGACTTTTCTGCCTGGGCTGGCTTTGAACCATGATCCTCAGATTTCAGCCTCCTGAAACAAATTATAAGATTGAGTATTTTTGATAAATTATATAAAGAAGTCAGAATTGATCTTTTTTTTTTCTTTTGGTACTGGGGCTTGAACTCTGGGCCTGGGCTCTGTCCCTGAGCTCTTCAACTCAAGACAAGTGCTCTACAACTTGAGCCACAGCACCGCTTCTGGTTTTCTGGTGGTTTATTGGAGCTAAGAGTCTCACAAACTTTCTTGCCTGGTCTGGCTTTGAACTGGGGGGCCTCAAATCTCAGCCTCCTGAGTGGCTAGGATTACAGGTGTGAGCCATCAACTCCCGGCTTGAAAGGAGGATTTGGGGAACTGTTTTGTTTGGACTAGCCTGGAACCACAGCCCTCCCCATTTCAACCTCCCAGTTCTTGCAAGATTTTTGCCCAGATTGGCCTGGAATCACAGTGCTCCAATCTCTACTTCTCTAATACCCACAGGCATGAGCCATCACTGCTCACCTTATTTTCTTTCCTATAAAAAGCAATACTTTTCTCTTGTCCCTTTGTAGTTTGTGATTTAAGGACCAGCAAGCTTCCTGGTTCCCCTGGGCTAAGCAAATCTATGTTTGATCTTACAAGTTCATCTCAGAGATTCACCCAGGTAAAGTAATATTATTTCAAAACTAAAATTGTGTGATTTTTTTCAAATTAAAAATTCTGAAAGGTGTGAATTACATTAGATATTACAAATCTTCCTGTGAATATATCCATGCTAATATCTGAAGAGTAAACACTTGACATTTTCCAGATGCATTCATTATTTTAAGAAATTCTTAGTTAACTAATAAAAAGTAGTATTTTTCTTTTGTTCATTTTTCAAAAAGTTTATATTTCTCAGTTTGTATGTACATAAGGAATCGTTCGTTATACAGGTAGAATTCAAAATGGTATAGTTAAAAATGGTTATTTAATTTTCCTTATGAAACAAACTATAGTTACTAAGAGTGTTTCTTTTCAGATGTAGTAATTGCTGATGGTTTTTGAAATGGAATTGTGAATTTTCTGATACTTTAAAGATGTTTCATTTTTAGTGCAAATAAACTAAAATTAGTAACTATTATAATTAGGAAACAGATAAGCAAAGTAAAAAAAGAAATCATTGGTATTTCTGTAAATGAAAGCAGGAACGCTCGAAAATGTGTGTGTGTGTGTGCATGTGTTGCTTGTGTGCTCGATACTTGTAGACTTCAATGTGAAAATAAAATGGAAGTGTATTCTAAGTCATTCACAAAAATTCTCACCTGAGATAATTCTTTATAGCATTAATCTTTGAACAAGTATAGAATTGTTTGGAGAGGTTGTTAAAATATACACTGTCAGGCTCCAAATCCAAGTTTTAATTTAGTAACCCAGTGATGTGACCTGAGGGTGCATGTGTGTGCGTGTGTGTGTGCATGTGTGCATGTGTGTGCCAGCATGTGCCAGTCCTGGGGCTTGAACTCAGGGTCTGGGCAATGTCCCCTGAGTTTTTTTCTCAAGGCTAGCACTGCCACAGCTCCACTTCTGGCTTTTTGTTAGTTAATTAGAGAAAAGAATCTCATGAACTTTCCTTCCTGGGCTAGCTTCCAACCATGATCATCAGAGCTCAGCCTCCTGACTGGCTAGGATTATAGTGACAGGTGCCCAGCTGGGACCTAAGTTTTATTTGTACCAACCTCCTAAGTGCTGCTGTGTTTTGATTTTCAATAATGATTTTTAAGTATGAAATTTAAGAAATTACCTGTTAAAAACTAAACCAAAAATAAAGCCTTTTCAGTTTATTATCTTGTAAAATATTTAAGAGTTATCTGTTAACCATGTGCAGAGAAAGCTTTTTATCCCTCTACTATACAAAAGTGAGGGCCAAGCATGGAGGTACATGTTTGTAATCCCAGCTACTTAGGAAGTGGAGATAGGAGGATGGTGATCTGAGGCTGTCACAGGTAAATGATAAGAGCCTATTTGAAAAACAAACTGAAAGCAAAAGAAGGACTGTATGTAGCTTGAGTGGTAGAGGACTTAGCAAGAGCAAGACCTTGAATTTAATCTCCAATACCATAACCAATAATTAACAATATAGTTATAGTGTATGTAATAATATAATAATTATTATGTATGCTATAAATATACATTGTTATATTCTATAATTGTTAATTATATATTATATAATTATAGGTAGTTATTACATTAATAATAACTATGGGGGGCTGGGGAGGTGGCTCAGTGGTAGAGCGCTTGCCTTGCATGCCTGAGGCCCTGGGTTCGATTCCTCAGCACCACATAAGCAAAAAAAAAAACAAAACAAAAAACCTATGATGATGATGATAGTAGGAGGTTCTGACCACTAATACTACCAAAATGATTAGCATGCAGTTTGACAGTAGGGTGATTATTGGGGCATATCAAGTTTGATATGCAATTTTTAACTAAAGGAATTTTTTATTTGTAGAGACATGACTCACTGTCCAGTATACCTAGTAGTTCTTCTTCAAGAAAAAACTCTCAAGGCAGTAACAGAAGCCTAGGTAAGAAATCAATAATCCCATTTTTATAATAAGAGAATTATTTCTACTCAGTAGTAATTAAAAAATTTATTATGTAAAAAGTGATATAAATTACACAATTATATCTATATTGGTGGTATTAACAGCACGTGCATAGTCTGTTTAGATTATCCATTTCTCAGTGTTCAGACATGAGTGACTCTTTTTAAAAAATGAAGCATTAAATATCCTTTGTTTATTTTAAAGTATATGAATGAACTTCCAGAATCATGTGGTTTTAAGGCCTTATAAATGTTATTTGGGAAGCTTTTTTAGAGTTTTAACTTAAATTCTTCACCCTACATCTGCTTATATTTTTAAGCCATGTACCTTGTATACTGTATTTTATCCATGTCACTTCAATAAAAACATAGAAATGTGTTTTTGTTTATTAAATTGAGAACTTTAAAAAATAATTGTTACATTTTTTCAACAGTGCTCTTAAAATTGGGTTGTATCAAAGGTTAATTGGGTCAAGGGATTGATTATTGAAATCTTTGTCTTTTCACATTCAGATACAATTACTCTATCAGGAGATGAAAGAGATGTTGGGAGATTGAATGTGAGATTGTTTTATAATTCTTCAGTAGATCAGATCTGGATCACAGTTCTCCAGGTAAATTGGAATAGTTAACACCAACCCTTATTGCAAAATTGAGTCTTTACTCCTGTAAATAGCTCTTGTTGCCCTCTTTTGGGGAAAGAGCCCTTCCCCAGAAGAACTGACATCAAAATTTAAGAAGGTAGTTGCATCTAAGAAAACAAATCTGTGGTATGGGTGATGTTTTAACTTTAAGAAGGAAATTGAGTAAATCTATAATGCTTGATGTCAAAAATATTTCAATGTAGATGAAGTACATGAATGTACATGAACTCTTACAATTAAAATAGCTAAAAGTTAGTTTGAAAACTTGCCTAATGTCTTTAACTCAAATCAAATATTAGTATTTGCCAGTGTCTTTTGTAAAATTTAAACTTTACTTTAAAATTTTCAGTGTAGGGATTTATGCTGGCCTGCTAGTTATGGAGATGCTCCCACCATCTGTGTAAAAGGAGTTCTAACATTGTCCAAGCCAGTGCATTTCAAGTCCTTGGCTAAGGAGGCTTCCAATGTAAGTGGCTGTTTGTATTTGAGTTTCTTTTCTGCTTTCCTCATGTATTGGATTTATCTGTGTAAAGCATAAAAGTGAAAAAAAAAAGGTTTTATTTAGGGAAACTAAAAATGATGTACTTTTGCTTTTATGCAGTTCTTGCTTTTTTTAAAATTTTTTTATTGTAAAGATACTGTACAGAGGGTTACAGTTACATGAGCAAGGTAATGAGTACACTTCCTATTGAGCATTGTTACCCCCTCCATTGTTTTCCCCCTACCATCCCTTCTCTCCCTACCAGTTCTTGCTTTTTAAAGATAATTTTGCAACCTCCCTCCAAATTTAATATTTTATTGTTTACTATTAAGGTGTATTTAAAATTTTGAATCACTAGAACATATATAAAGAATATTACCAGTAACTAAGAAGCCTATTATTCTTGTATAAAAAGAAAAAAAATGGCTGGATGCCATTCCAGTGGCATCTCCTAGCTACTCAGGAGACTGAGATCTGAGGATCACAGTTCAAAGCCAGCCCAGGCAGGAAGGTCCATGAGACTCTCATCTCCAATTAACCACCAAAAAGTGGAACTTTGGTTCAAGTGGTAGAGCTCTAACCCTGAGCACAAAAGCTCAGGGACAGTGCCCAGGCCCTGAGCTCAAGCCCCAAGACTGGCACAAAAAGGAAAAGAAAAAAAGTCTGCATTTTCATCTTCTCTTGCCCCTAATGCACTTGGGCTTTAAAAATAATTATACACTTGAAATTAATCTCTTTTAAGTTCTTCCAGTTATTATAATTGGAGGACTTAAAATCCTGAGTTTTATTTTATCCATTCTTGTTTTCACATAAATTTAAATAGATGTTTATTGTTGCCCTTTGGTATGTGCAAATAAAAAGGTATGTTGTAAAAGAACATATTGTTTTAAAATGAACAAATTTTTTTTTTTGGTGGTAAGGTGGGGGGGGGGGGGGAAGCTCTGGTCAGGGGGCCTGAACTCTGAGCCTGGGCGCTGTCCCTCAGCTCTTCAGCTCAAGGCTAGCACTCTACCACTTGAGCCACAGCGCCACTTCCGGCTTTTTTCTTTTTGCTTATGTGGTGCTGAGGAATCGAACCCAGAGCCTCAGGCATGCAAGGCAAGCGCTCTACCACTGAGCCACCTTCCCAGCCCAAAATGAACAGATTTGAATAATAAACATGAAAAAATTGCTCTCACTTTAACATAGAAACACAAGTTCAGATTACATAAGGTACTTTCTCTTCTTTTCCATGTTAGAATTAGGAAATATTTTATAAATATAGAGCTTACAAGTTTCTGGAAAATTTTTTGATATACACATCAAACCCATAAAATACTTTTTGTTGCTGTTACTTTTTTTTGCTGGTCCAGGGGCTTGAACTCTGGGCCTGAGCTTCTTTTGCTCAGGGCTAGCATTCTACCACTTGAACCATAGCGCCACTTCTGGCTTTTTCTGAATAGTTTATTGGAGATAAGAGTCTCACAGACTTTCCTGCAGAGGCTGGCTTCAAACTGCAATTGTCAGATCTCAGCATCCTGAGTAGCTAGGACTATAGACATGAGCCACTGCCACCCAGCTTAATATTTGTTGGTTTTTAAATTTTATTATTTTTATACTATGTGAAAACATAGTAATTCTACTTGGATTCTGCTCCATGGAAATAATCTAGAATGCAAATAGGAACATATATAAAATATTCTTGGTAGTTTTGTTCACAATGGAAAAGTTGAAAACAATTTAACCTCTCACAGAGGACTGATTGGGAGATCTGATGGTGTATATATATGTATTCATTTGCTAGAGTTCCTGTAAAAATAGAACTATACTTTTTTTTTCAAACAAAGAAATTTTGGGCTGAGGTTGTAGCTCAGTGATATGGTACTTACCTATCATCTGTGAACCCCTGGTTTTAATTCCCATACTAGAAGAAGAGGAAAGGACAGAAATACATCTTTCACAGTTTCAGAAGTCTAAAATTGAGGTGTTAACAGTGTTGGTTCCATGCCTGTCTCCTGTGTTTATGACAACCAATAATTCTTGGCACTCCTCATTTCTTGGCTTGTATAAACCTAACTCTAGTCTCTTCTTCCATCTTTCCATGGCCTTCTTCCTAGTCTTTTCTCTTCACATAGTCATCTTCTTACAAAGACACTAATAAGAGATCTGCCCTGTTCCAGTATTAACTTGGGCACCCTTATCCTCAGTGATCCTGTTTCCAAGGGAGCTCACATTCTGAGGAGTTAGAAGCTAAGACTTCAGCATGTCTTTTTGGAAATATGACTCTATGTGATGGAACACTAAGCAGCTATGAATTCTTCCTATTTAGGGAGAACTTTTAAGGAATTGGAAAAATGCTGTTAATAAATGGAAAACGGTAAAAAAATCAAAATTGTGTATCAGAATCTTGCTTTATGAAAATACATATCATAGAAAGACTAGGTAGAATTAAATTTTAACTCTGGTTAAAATCTGAACACTCAAGTATAAACACTTTGTGAATTTAAGCATTTTTACTTTTTGATTTTCAAATAAAACTAAGGTAACAGGGAAAGTTAGGAATAAATGTTATTAATGTTAAAACCTGTTAAAAATTCTTTTTATTTTTCAAACAAATGTGAAAAATCTGCAGTAAAGTACATTTGCTTAATCTATAAGATTTTAACATGTTTATGTGTTGTACTGGTATGGTCATATAATCTTCAGGGTTTAAAAGAAAAAGCTTACTGTATGGGAGACAATTGTGACTGTGCAGACATGAGCATTTATAAGAGTGAAAATTTAGGCCCAGTAGCCAAAATAATTGGCCATTTACATTTTCTTTTCAGAAAGAGGCACTAAAGTTTGAAAGAAAGAAGTACATAGCAGAGTCTAGTATTCTTTATAATGAAAGAAATAATTCTAGGCTTTTTGTGTGACTGTTAGATGCTAGATACCAAGTGCTCCGCATTTGAAATTAGCACACATTATTCTCATCAAGTATTCTCATTAACTGTTGAAAAATCATGGTGAATAACAGGAAAGATAACTTAGAACCAAAATGAAAAAGTAGACTTATTTTCAAAAAGAGAAAACATTCTGATAAGCCTGGTGTTGAGATTAATCTGAATTCCTAAATAATTGTAAGATTAAATTGTGATGTTAAAGAAGGTAGTATTCAGGATAACTATGGAAAAAGAAGTAATAGACATTGTTTTTATTTACATTAAAAATATATTTGTTGTTTTTGTGAAAAAGACTAGGTATTCTTTTCCTGAATTAAAAAATACTATTTTATAATGGCAAACATACATTTTATGTTTTCTTGTTTCTTTTTAAGGTTATTGAATTTATGGAAACTTTTGTATTTTCTATTAAACTACAAAATTTGCAAACTGTGAGACTGGTATTTAAGATTCAAACCCAGACTCCCAGAAAGAAAACCATTGGAGAATGTTCCCTATCACTCAGAACTCTTAGTACACAGGAAATGGATTACTGTTTGGATATTATACCACCTTCAAAGATTTCTGTAAGTGATAATAGTCTGCAGTGTCATAACTACTTCCTATTTAAGAATGGTTTAATATATAGATTCTTGTTTGTTGGAAAATAACTGGAAAATTATGGACTATTAGAGGATTAGAAAAGTGCCTGGCTAGAATGGAAGTTTTTACAGCTAATGTTTTTAGTGAAAAATATAAATTAATATATATATATATATGTTGTGTGTGTTCTATATGGTTTTTTTGTTTTGTTTTGCCAGTCATGGGGCTTGAACTTGGGGCCTGAGCACGGTCCATGTCAAGGCTAGTGCTCTACTACTTTGAACCACAGCACTACTTATGGTTTTCTGGTAGTCAGTTGGAGATAATCTCATGGACTTTCTTGTCCAGGCTGACTTTGAACCCTGATCCTCAGATCTCAGCTTCCTGAGTAACTAAGATTACAAGCATAAGCCACTGGCACCCAGCTAAATTGAATTTTGTTCTATATATTTCATTATTTTTTGATACCTGATACTTGCTTCTTTCAGCTAACCAGCCAAGCATTGTTATTAAAGTATTTAGAGGGCTGGGAAGGTGGCTCAGTGGTAGACCGCTTGCCTTGCATGCATGAGGCCCTGAGTTCGATTCCTCAGCACCACATAAGCAAAAAGAAAAAAAGCTGGAAGTGGCGCTGTAGCTCAAGTGGTAGAGTGCTAGCCTTGAGCTGAAGAGCTGAGGGACAGCACCCAGGCCCAGAGTTCAGGCCCCACAACTGGACCCAAAAAATAAAAAAATAAAATATTTAGAAATCCCTAATGGTTGATAACATGTGTCATGATGACATTTATAGATGTCAATTACAATTTTTATATGATCAAACATAAATGTGCTTTTTGAATTATATAGGATTCATTATACCTCTTCCAGTAATATTTAGGATGACTTGAAATGCTCTTAACCCTGGGGATCACCTGGGAACCCAACCCAATAAAATTAAGATTTCTTGTAATTTCTTGTAGTTTTCAAAAGCTTTTCAGATGATTCTAATGTGTAATCTAGTTTAAGAACCACCAAATTGGTGGAGAAATTGGAGACTTAAAAACAAAAACAAAAAAAAACACTAAAAATTACTATATCTGGTCAGAAGAGTTGAACTTTGTGTGTGTGTATATATTTGGTTTTTTGCCAGATGAAGGGCTTGAACTCAAGGCCTGAGCTGTCCCTGAGCTTTTGCTCAAGGCTAGCTCTGTACTACCTGAGCCACAGTTTCATTTCCAACTTTTTAGTAGTTAATTGGAGATGAGAGTCTCAAAGACTTTCCTGAATTCAGCAGAAGTGAAGATATTTTCTGAGAAATGGAAACATAAATGGAGACTTTACATGAGTGATTATAGCCAGATTTCATCTGACATTTTAATCTGTCAGAAGTCTTATAAGCAACCTGTATATCTACTGAATGCCAGTTATGAGGGATACAAGATTGATATCTTGAAAGAAGAACATTTGGACTTTTCTGAACCAGTGAATATATGTTACTAAATGTTGATGTTTTATATTATTGGCTAAGGCATATGCATTGTTTCATGTGAGAAAGTAGATATTCTAATTGAAGGAACATTGAAGTAACTACACTTATATACCCATCAACAGTGACAGCTGTTCACCGTGAATATTGATTTAGAGCTAATACTTTTTCTCAATAGAATTCTTGACTCGACCAATAGTGATGTGTTTGCTTCAGAGCTTAAATTTTTGCGTTGAATGATATGAAAGAGGCCAAGTTTGCCTGAAGAAATAGCTGACCTTTATAAGGATTTACCTAATGGCTGACTCATTGCTAAGTGACTTAAGTCTGTGCTCTGTCATCCCTGATATGGAGCACTTGTCTGAGTCCTTCCAGCTTGTCGTTAAAGAGTCACATCTGTCTCTAGGGTCAGCTCTCTGAACTCTGCCGTGCAGTATCACCCTAAAGAGAGCCTCTCAAGCACGACCAGATGATGTTTTTCTTTAATTACGCTTCATATTTCTCTCCCTTCTCTCTTTCTCCCTCCCTTCTCTCTCTTCTCTCCTCTCTTCTTTCTCTCTTTTCTCTCCTTTCTCCTCTCTTCTCTCAGATCTCTGCCTTTTAAGTAGCTAGGATTATAGATGTAGGCCACCAATGCCTGGCAAAATATTTCATTTTTAATAATCCTCGGAAAGCTAATGAAGTTTTCTTCCCAAAATGAGGCATGATTCAGGAGCAGAAATCATATCTTCTGCCTTCCTCACTTTTGTGCTCATTAAATGCAGTAAATATATATTTGCCCTTTGGAATTTTTAAGTTTTAAGTGATTATGAAATTAAAACTGGGTATATGTGTTGGTACATGCCTGTACTCCCAGCACTTAGAGGTTAATGTAAGAGGACTGTGGGTTCAAGGTTGGCTTGCATTACATAGGAAGACCCTGTCTTAGAAAACAAAACGAGGGGCTAGAAGCTTGGCTCAATAGTAGAGCACCTGTCCTAGTAAGTACAAGGCCCTGTGTTCAAACCTTAGTACAAAATTATTTTTTTTAAAGATACAAAGCCAGGTGCCAGTGGCTCATGCCTATAATCCTAGCTACTCAGGAGGCTGAGATATGAAGATTCTGGTTCAAAGCCAGCCTGGGCAGGAAAGTCCATGAGACTCTTATCTCTAATTTAAAGAAACAAAAACAAAAACTAGAAAACTGACAGTGGCACTGTGGCTCAAGTGGTAGAGCGCTCACCTTGAGCTGAAGAGTGCAGTGACAGCACCCAAGCCCAGAGTTCAGGCCCCACAACCGACAAATAAATAAGTAAAAATAAAAAAGATACAGTGTGATGACACACAGCTATGGTCTCAGCTACTTAGGAGAGAAATAGGAAGATTACAGTATGAGGCCAACCAATACAAAGTGAGCAAGACCCTACCTGAAAAACAAATTAAAAACCCTATTACTGCCAAAAAGAGAAAAGAAACCTACTTCGAGTAGTTTTTAATTATTTGAATTAATGTCCTGGAACATAAAGTAGATTTGTAAAATAATTTTGGAAAGTAGAAAGATGGTGGCAAACCATTACCAAAGGTTGCTTTGTTTTGTAAGAGTGAACCGTACCAATTATTAACAATAAGGAAAATTTGCCATTGTTAGGTCTTTTTATAAGTGTTTAAGCATGGGTATAAAATAATAGCAAAAAACCATAAAGCTATGGTTTTAACTGTGTTTTGTACAAAATAAATATCTTTTTTAATATCTCGATTTAAATGCCAAAGGCTTTGTTGCCTAAGCTGGCCTCAAATTCTCAAGCTTCCTACCCACACAGAAAATTTTCCTTTTTTTGGTGAGCAAAGATTTTACTTTATATATGGCTATCAAATAGTTGATAAGTAAAGTTACTCATCCACTCTAATTTAGATTAAGCATCAACTCACTTACTAGAAGTCAGCCTTTCTTTTATCATCATTTTATACTTTTCCAAGAAGGCATCAACCCAACAGTTCAGATTTACATATTAATCCATTTTTCATTATCTATCTTTTGATTTTTGTCTTTATAATTTATAGGTTTTATTATCTTTAAGTAGTGGTACAAAGGGGTTTCAACTCAACATATGAATTTATTCATCCAATGCACCTTGATCAATGTCTTTCCTCTCATCATCCCCCCTTTTCTGGATTTCTTGCAGTATGTCAGTGTTAAAAGAGAATCATGTTTTAAGAAAATTCCCAGGCTTCAATGGCACATATACAGAAAAGTTTGTTTTGTTTGCTTTGTGGTTGTTTACCAATAAACCAATTATTGCAGAATACAGGACAATTATCAAATACAGAATAAACCTTTTTGTAAAATGTCAATAAGCTAGCTATTCTTTAACTTAATTGGAATCAGTACTAGCAAAAACTTTGGGGTCTATCTGTGCCAATTCCTGGGAAGAGTTGTAATGTTATGTCCTTGTTTTATTCCCATTCTTACTCCTTAGTGTATGAACAATAATGTTTTTGTTTTTGGACAGTTTTTGTTCTCTTGTTTTTACTCCAAGGATCTTAAAATCCACTTAAGTAGGATTCTTTGTGTTGTATTTCACAAACATCATCAGTTTTATTTTGCTGTTGATAAGTAATACTAAATAGTATGTTTTAATGTTTTCCCTTGCCTCCTTCATTTTTCTGTTTGCCTCAGGTTTTCTTTGACACTTTCCTCATTATTTACTGCCTACTCACCTTGACAAGCCTCCCTCTTGCCAGCTTTCTTTGGCTTGTTTCCATTTAGAAGAGTAACTCAACTCAATCCACAATTGTGCTTATGTAATAATACTCTTTGTCTTCTAACTTTGGTAGAATCTTCCCTAATTTCTAAAATTATAAAATATAACTCCTATCTATAGCTCTTTTGACATGTTTTGTGTTGTTAAAAATAAATGAGCTGAGTGCCAGTGGCTCATTCTTGTAATCCTAACTACTCAGGAGGCTAAGATCTAGAGGGAGGTTCAAAGCCAGATAAACAAGAAAACCCATGAGATTCTTATCTCCAGTTAACTACCCAAAAGCTGGAAACGGTGCTGTGGCTCAAGGTGGTAGAGCTTTAGCCTTGAACACAAAAGCCTTAGGGACAGTGCCCAGGCCCTGAGTTCAAGCCTCAGTACTGGTGTGTGTGTGTGTGCGCTCATGCGTGCGCGCGCACACACACACACACACACACACACACACACACAGAGTAATTGAGTAAAGTGCTAATGGCTCACACGTACTACTCAGGAGGCTGAGATCTTAGGATGACAGTTCAGTCAGCCCACACTTAGAACAGAAAAGTTCATGAAACTCTTATTTTCAATTAACCACCAAATAGCCACAAGTGGAGCCGTGGCTCAAGTGGTGGATCCTCACTGTGAACAGAAAAGCTAAGGAACAGTATCCAGGCCCTGAGTTTAAGCCCCAGTACCAGCAACAATAAAAAGAAGTGGTCTAGAGTCATGGCTCAAGTTGTAGAGCATCTGTAGAGCAAGTATGAAGCCATAAATTCAGTACCCAGTACTGTAATAATATGATGATTCAATTTTTTATCAACAATTAATCCTTTTGAAAGTTTGTTGGTTTTTTGGGGGGAAATGGACCATTTCTTCAGTAATACTGCTTAGAAATTTAATTTTTTTCAGTTGTCTTTCGTTGTCATCGATTTTGAAGTTCAATATATTAAGTATTTTCAAAATCTACACAATTGAATTTATTTGTAGAATCTGTTATTTATATTTATAACCTTTACATAGATGTACAGCTTTCAGTGTCAACAGAAATAGCAATACTTTGAAATTTTTTAACTGTTGTCCTTTATCTTTGAATTTTTGAAATATACTTAAACTTTATTATGAAGTACCGAATGATACTTTTTTATGAGTTGCAGGTGTGCCATGCGGAACTTGAATTGGGAACTTGTTTTCAGGCAATAAACAGTAGGATTCAGCTACAAATTCTTGAGGCGCAGTACCTTCCAAGCTCATCAACACCTCTGACTTTGAGTAAGTATATCTATCAGTCATTCAAATCTCATGTAGTGAGGTACAATTGGAAAAGAGTCAAGAGACCAGTGGATTAAGGTCTGTGCCTTTAACAGAAGTAAATCAGGGATTGGGATACTTCGGCTGACTAGGCCTGATTCACTTGGCCACTCTTAGAGGTGAAGTCTGAGGTTCTACTCAAGGCCTAAGAGGGAATAAAATGTGCTCCTTTTTCTCATGTTGGCACTTTTTAGTGTACATCTTAGGTTTAAAGTATTTTTCTCATTACCAATTATTTTTTATTCTGTCGCTAATAGTGGGGAAGAATATCCATCTCTACCAAAGTTACAATGATTTAGGAAGGTTTCCAAGGAATTGCTTATTAAACAATTATTAACTGTTTGGAAACCACAAAAAATGAAAATGGCTCCATTTTCCTACCAAAAGAAAGAAACTGTCTGAAAGCAGGCAAACACGGTGATGTCCACTATACCTGGAAAGATTAGCATTCAACTCAAGAAGTTGAACAACAAACACAAGGAAAGTAAAAGTCAAGTTTTAAAGAGAAAGTAGAGATTGATAAATGTGGAGACAAGACCAAAGATATAATAAAATCAAAAGCTTTTTTTCTATGAAAGGACCATTAAAATAGATATGTAACATACACCTTTTGTGTATTTCATTGTAAATGAAATTTTACAAATCAAAATACTTTGTTTTACAGGTTTTTTTGTGAAGGTGGGAATGTTTAGCTCAGGAGAATTGATTTATAAGAAGAAGACACGCTTGCTGAAGGCATCCAGTGGGAGAGTGAAGTGGGGAGAAAGTATGATTTTCCCACTCATACAGACTGAAAAAGAAATTGTTTTTCTCATTAAGCTTTATAGTCGAAGCTCTGTAAGAAGAAAACATTTTGTAGGCCAGGTTAGTAGTGGGGGGATTATCTTTATTTTCTGCTTGTAGTTTTTTTTTATGCATGTAAGCAGTTGGTTAAGTAAAAAGGAATACAATATAAAACTATTAAATAAAGTAAGATTCTTCAGCCTCACATAAAATTCAGTGCAAAAATTCTTGTCAGGTATTTTTTGTTTTAGCTTTTGTATGAGTAGTTTAAGTTTCTGAGCTACCAGGCTGATTTTTAAACCTGTGTGTTCAACTTTACCAACCAAGATAAGTTTTTTTCTGCAGGCACTGTCTCATTCTTTGTGGAAGGAGGAACATTGTATATTTAAATCTAATTTCACATTTACTTGATTCTGTTTCACCTTCCACTTAATGCTTACCACGAGCACTTTTTATGTGTCATTGAGTGACTTATATTAAATCCCTAGAAAACATCAGTTTTTCATAGTGATTTAATAGTCTCTAGATAGTTACTACTGTGGTCTATATTGGTTGATTTAAAAGGTTGGTGGGTTTTGTTTTTGCTTGTACTGGGGTTGGAACTCGGTGTGTCACATTCACTCAGTTTGCTTGCTCAGCTTTTGCCCTACCAGGTGAGCCACACCTTCAGCTCAGCTTTTTGCTGGTTATTTTGGAGATAGAGTCTTACAAGCTTTTTTGCTCAGGGTGGCTTTGCATCTCAACCCTCCAGATCTCAGCCTCCTGAGTTGCTAAGGTTACAGTAATGAGAAATGAGCCACTGTTGTCCAGCATTTTTTTTTGGTCAGTTGTGAGACTTGAACTCAGGACCTAGACGCTGTCCCTGAGCTTTTTTGCACAAGGTTAGTAGTGTCCTACCACTTTAAGCCACAGAGCCACTTCCAGTTTTCTGGTGATTAATTGGAGGTAAGAGTCTCATGGACTTTCTTGCCTGATCTGGCTTTGAACCATGATCCCCAGATCTTAACCTCCAGAGCAGCTAGAATTATAGGTGTGAGCCACTAGCACCCAACTTTGCCAAGCACCTTTTTATCTTCATCTTAAATTACAATTATTTGTGCCACATTTTAATCACATGTATTCTATTGGTATAAAAGTCCTACCTAAGCAAGATGTAACAGTCTATATGAAGCATCAAATTATGTGTATGAATTCTCAAAAATTGAGCCAAGTGCTAGTGGCTCATGCCTGTAATCCTAGCTACTCAAGAGGTTGAGATCTGAGGATTGTGGTTCAAAGCCAGCACAGGCAGGAAAGTTTCTGAGACTCATATCTCTAGTAAACTACCAGAAAACTGGAAGTGGCACCATGGCTGAAATGGTAGAGCACTAGCCTTGAGCTGAAGAGCTGAGGGTAGCACACAGACCCAGGTTCAAGCCCCAGTACCGACAAAAAAAAAAAAAGATCAATTCTGACTTCTTTATATAATTTATCAAAAATATTCAATCTTACAATTTTGTTTCTTCATTAATTTGTATTTGGAAAAGAGTTTGAATTCAAGAATTCAAGTAACATTCTAGACAGCTATGAGGCCTATGAAGTCAATTTAATTAAAGTTGTCTGTATTATCAACTATCATGTACAAAGAGTAGGAAATTTACTTTGAGAATTTTTTTGTTTTGTTTTTGTTTTTGGGTACGGTCGTGGGGCCTGAACTCTGGGCCTAGGCGCTGTCCCTCAGCTCTTCAGCTCAAGGCTAGCACTCTACCACTTGAGTCACAGCGCCACTTCCGGCTTTTTTCTTTTTTGCTTATGTGGTGCTGAGGAATCAAACCCAGGGCCTCAAGCATGCAAGGCAAGTGCTCTACCACTGAGCCACCTTCCCAGCCCTACTTTGAGAATTTTTAGGATAACAGTTGTAAAAAGTTCTTTCTGATCACCTGCTCACTATAGCTTCTATAGTCTCAGGTGTCACCATGATGGCAAATCATATGTGGACTTAAGTTGTCCCCCTCTACCAACTAAAACACTTAACATTACCTAATGTTTTATATATTGTACGATATTATTTAAGGAAAGTTTCTTTATGAAAGTTAAAAATGCTTTAATACCAATGATCTACTCCAATTGTTTGACTTGGAATAATTAGAAACTGAGTCGCAGAAAAGTTAATTCCAAGGTAACAGCATTGTTACGCTAGAGCCAGGGTGAGGATGAAGTTTTTTTTATCCTTGTCCACCTTGTGTGCATGATATACAGCCATTGTGACAGCTTGCATTGGCATCACACTTAGTTTTCCCAAGTTCATTTACATTATATAAAGTTACTTAAGTGATAGACACACTATGAGCTGGGCCAATAGTCAAGCCAATATGCCCAGCTTCTTCTGTTAAAAAAAAACAAAACATCTTGACTTTTCTGCCCAGGAATGATCCGGATCTGTATTTCAGATGCAGCCTCCTATGAAGCTTGGCTGACTGGTTGAAAAGGGGTCTTGTGAACTTTTATGCCCAGCCTGGCCTCAAGCCACAATCCTTCCATTCTCAGCTTCCCAAGTAGTACTCCAGAGTAACTCACTAGTGCCCAGTTCTCAATTTGAATTCCTTTTTTATTTTTATTATTTTAATTTTTGGCAGTACTGGTAGAACTCAGGACCTCATGTTTAGATTCTTAAAAGGTAGTTAGATCATATAAAAGTTATCAGAATGACTAAATAGGCTGAATGTTTTAACATTTCAATGTCAAAGGAAATTATACCAATTTTTAGAAAACTAGAAAAACATTTAAAATTACATAAACCAAACTTTACAATATCTTTTATCAGTAATTAACTGTTTGAATGTAGTTATCATGATTATGCCACATGAAATGATGATACTATTCCTTTTCAGATCTGGATAAGTGAAGACAGTAACAACATGGAAGCAGTGAAACAATGGAAAGAAACAATTACAAATCCAGAAAAGGTTGTTGTCAAGTGGCACAAATTAAATCCGTCTTGAAGACTTCACACATTAATTTGGTGAAGAAGCAACTTCATATTCATTTAGAAGATTTATGATTTCCATTTTGCTAGAATTCATAATTAATTTGATCAGATATCCAAGGAGAGGAAATGCTTTAAAATGGTGCCAACATAGACAATAAAATGAGAAGGTAGTATCAGTAGGATATTAAACATTTTATGAAGTCATGAAAATATCCACAATGGATAGGTATTTCTAGATGGTTTTTGCTTTGTTTCTTTTGCTTAAATTTTCAAAATGTAGTATATCAAATCCCTATCAGTGCCATTAAGCATTTAGAAAACTTCACCACTATTTTTTTTTGCTAGGCACATTGACTGGATTTTGGTTCCACTGTTGACATCTTCCTGCAAAATGAACCATTTTAACCATTTTTTTATATTTGGGGAAAGTTTGTACCCTGTGTTTATAACTTCTTTCTCATAAGATATATACTTTAGTTTTATATACACTGCTTCAAGAAATTTCAGACAATTTTTAGAAACTTTAACATTTTTTACAAGAATAATGGAAGTGTATTTAGACCCAGAATATGTACATTTTCTTGATTCCCTCCTTCAGTTATGATACAGTTCATCCTAGTTGGTAATTTAAATTGAAATTTTAACATTGTATGAATTTTTTTTTTTTTTTTTTGTCTGTTGTAGGGCTTGAACTCTGGGCCTGGGCGCTGTCCCTCAGCTCTTCAGTTCAAGGCTAGTGCTCTACCACTTGAGCCACAATGCCACTTCCGGTTTTCTAGTGGTTTATTGGAGATAAGGCTCATGGACTTTTCTGCCCTGGCTGGCTTTGAACCGTGATTCTCAGATCTCATCCTCCTGAGTAGCTAGGATTACAGGCATGAGCCACTAGCACCCAGATTATGAAAATTGTTTTTAAAATATACATTAATTGTCCTTTAATCCATGTTAGAATGTTTTTCCAATTTTCTTTTTTTTTTTTTTTTTTGGTCGGTCGTGGGGCTTGAACTCTGGGCCTGGCCGCTGTCCCTCAGCTCTTCAGCTCAAGGCAAGCGCTCTACCACTTGAGCTACAGCGCCACTTCCAGTTTTCTGGTGGTTTATTGGAGATAGGAGTCTCACGGTTTCCCTGCCCGGGCTGGCTTTGAACTGCGATCCTCAGATCTCAGCCTCCTGAGTAGCTAGGATTACAGGCGTGAGCCACCAGCGCCCAGCTTATGTTTTTCCAATTTTCATAACTACATGTTAATGAAAATAAATATTTTTGATTGCAGGTTTCTTTCAGTTACTTATTAGAACTCAGACTGTGAGGATAAATGCAGCTGTGTTGGCCATAAAACAGCTTTAAGGAAAAACAAAACCCATTATTTACAATCTTGGAATATTTGACTTTATTTTTGCTGAAAAGTAGAACATATTCTCTGGGGGCTCTTTTAGGGGGGGTTGTTTGTTTTTGGTGGTGGTTGTGTTACTGGAGTTTGAATTTAAGGCCTTGTACATGTTAGCAGTCTAGCACTTGACACATATCTTCTGTTTTTCACAGTTTGTACAGGGTGGGGAGGGTTTGTTTGTTGTTATTGTTTGTGGGGCTTGAACTCTGGGCCTGGGCACTGTCCCTCAGCTCTTCAGCTCAAGGCTAGCCCTCTACCATCTGAGCCACAGTGCCACTTCCAGCTTCCTGTGGTTAATTGGAGATAAGGGTCTCATAGACTTTTCTGCCCGCACTGGCTTTGAACCATGATCCTCAGATCTCACCCCCTGTCTTCCTGTTGGGATCACAGGTGCAAACCACTCCATCAAACTTTCCTCCATGTAGATGAGGTCTCTTAGACTTCTGCACAGGCATGCCTTGAGAATTAGGAGGTCCCATTCCAGCCTCCCATGTAGCTAGGATTATAAGGTGGAAGCCACCAGCATCTGGCTTTATATTTCTTTCTTTGCCGTTTTATCCCATTCCAAGAGATGTATGGTGATATTTACCTTGCTGTATCCTAAGCATTTCTTTTTCATCCTAGTCCCCATGTTCACTGTATTTCATTAAAATCTTTCTGAAACAATACTTGGTTCTTTAGCTATTATTTTTTTCAAGCTACAAAATGTACATATTTTACATCCCATTTATTTCTACTGCCTAGATTTTATGGTACTGGTACTGGTACTGTTGATAAGTATTCTCTGCCTCTGTATTTTGAAATAGTTAGGTCAGTAATCGTGACACTGGAATGGAATTCCTATACATCCCCCATAAGCACAGCTTCCTGCACTGTCTGCATCCTGCCCAGAATAGCATGCTTGTTGCAATCCATGAACTTATACTGGCAGGTAATCATTACTCAAAGTCTATAATTTACCTTAGAATTTATTCTTGTTGTTTTGGATCCTATGAATTTGACCTGTAACTACCATCTTAACAGCTCTCAGTACTTTCATTGTCCTCAAATCCTCTACAAATTCAGTTATTTTAATAGCTATAAAAGAAGTTTGTATACTTATTTTTTAGATACTAAACATACTTTACCATTTCTAAAAACTAATTTTAACAATTCCTGTATTCTGTTAGAACTTTTGATTTCTAAATTTAACGTCATATATTTACTCAATTTTTAATTTTTTAATATTTTTTGATTTTTTTGTTTTTGTTTTTTTTTTGCTTATGTGGTGCTGAGGAATTGAACCTAGGACTTCATGCATGAGAGGCAAGCACTTTACCACTGAGCCAACTTCCCAGCCCTTAATTTCTTAATATTAAAAAATATATAAAGAATACATCATTTAAGCCATGCCCTTTTATTTCTTAGAATCCTAGGTAAATCAATAAAACAAATCTTTTATTTAAAATACCTTCCAGGTACATAAATATTGAGAGAAATAAGACCTCAAAATCCTTTTTCTGGTAAAGATCGCTGACTATAACTAATATGTATGGTCATTGTTTCCTTGAAGCTTTTATGTGGAAATATAATTGTAAATATTTCTGTTAGTAGGCACTCACTGTAAGAAAAGAAATAGGAGCTGTTAAAATCTGAGACACTATGCAAAAATCATTTCCTTCCATATGTGGCTTAGGCTTTTCTTGACCTTTCCCTACCTGAATCTGGGAAAGGAGAACAAAATGCCCCTAAGGTGACAAAAGGTAACCCTGGGGAGTTTCATATTCACAGCTTATAGTTTGCCTAGTGGTGTTCTCTAAAATTGTATAACTTACAAGCTTTCACATTAATATAATTAATTAGCTAGAACCCATGTCAAAAACTTCTGTCACTTTTGGCTTTTATAATTTTCATGATTTTTAAAAAGCAGAAACTATAAAGAAATAACTACTCTTTAACAGACTGTTGACAAGAAACAAGCAAGATTTAAACATAATTGTCTAAAAATAACCTGAACTAAAGTTCTATTTGAATCTGATTATGTGAGTTTCTCTGATGATAATGTATGTACTCAGCAGCCAGGTGGACAAGATGTTTCCCAGCAAAACTTTCCATTGTTTGTATAATCAAATACTTGCTGATGTGTGAAGGATTTCAAAAATTTGCAATAAAATTTAACTATTTTTATGAGGTAATGGATATTTCAAAACTACATCTCTTTCCAGCATTTGGAAGTTTATTTAGTGTTTCTTTGGGGTATACTGAGAAAAGTGCCAGGTAAAATGTGTTGGTGATGGTTATGAGGATGCTTTTCTAATATTTCTTTTGATGAGTATATTGTAATAGTTATTCAGAATTAAAGTTCACATACTTGTGTTTTTAGATGAATGCAGAGTGGAAAGAATTTTGAAAGTGGGCCCATGAAGTATTGCGTCCATTTTCAAATACAGATTTAAGCTTTTAAAAGATACTAAGAGAATAATCCTATAAAACTGGATTTTTATTAAATTGTCTAAAGATGAATGTTCTCTATATTTTTTACTAATTTCCTGGTAGAATTTTTTTAACTTGATCTTGTTTTTTAAAATATTTTTCATCTGTGAAAAAAACTTATCCTTAAAAACTGGTTGCAGTCAACAACTTGTACATTAAACTAGTAGGATTCTACTAATGGCAGAAAATAGAAAGCTATTTTCTTTTTTTTTTTTTTAATTTTTAAAATACCATACAGAGGAGTTGCAATTGCATGGACAAGATAATGAGTACATTTCTTGTGGCTGGGAAGGTGGCTCAGTGGTAGAGTGCTTGCCTTGCATGTATGAAGCCCTGAGTTCGATTCCTCAGCACCACATAAGCAAAAAGAAAAAAGCCGGAAGTGGCACTGTGGCTCAAGTGGTAGAGCACTAGCCTTGAGCTGAAAAGCTGAGGGACAGCGCCCAGGCCCAAAGATCAGGTCCCATGACCGGACCCAAAAAGCAAAACAAAAAAAAAAATAATAATGAGTACATTTCTTATCAAACATTGTTGCCTCCTCGTTTGTTTCCCCTTCCCATCCCTTCTGATCTCCCCCCCCCCTCACTCCCTCTCCGTATCCTCCCCCCCAACCCCCGCTCCTAGAAAGCTATTTTCTTAGTGATGACCCATGCTGAGCTATATCACTGCGTAAAGTGTCTTTTTCTTTTTCTTTTTCTTTCTTTCTGTTGTTGTTATGCTGCTGGTCCTGGGGTTTGAACTCAGGGCCTGAGCTCTGTCCCTGAGATTTTATGGTCAAGACTAGCACTCTACCACTTGAGCCACAGCTCCACTTCAGGCTTTTTGGTAGTAGAGATAAGGAGTTTCACAGACTGTCCTGCCTGGGCTGGGTTTGAACCACAATCCTCAGATCTCAGCCTCCTGAGTAGTTAGGATAACAGACACAAGCCACAGACATCCTGCAATAAGATGCCTTTCAAATGAGAGTGATGTTTTTATTCAGTATGCTTGTCATATCTTCATGCTGATGACTTTGTTTCTGGGTCAACCTTTAGTTTCTGAGGCAGGAGGTTAATAAAAATATCTGCTCTATGTGTTAGAACTGGATTCATTTTAGCTGAAGTAAATTTAAAATTTAGCTGTGGCTCTCAGTTGGCTGTCAGTTTCATTTCTAGTTTTTCATCTTTTTTGATTATATAATATATGTAGTCATGATCATAAAACAACTAGTTTTAAATGAGTCACCTTGTATGGTTAATAACTAAATGCAATAAGCTGCCATTGTTTATACTGAGATTTTATTTTTTGTTAAGGAAATAAAACCATATAAAGCAGAAATATAGTAAAAAGCAGAATTTGAAGTATGGACAAAATGCTTTGGAAGTTTAAATAAAGAAGAAATTAAATGCAGTAGCTGAAAGGGTTAGGGAAGTTTCTGTAGATCCAGGCCTGAAATTCAATAAACAAATTGGTAGCATTATCCATGAGAACTAACTTTGCCTGTCCCCCAATCTTACTTTTTTTCTTTTGTCAGCTAATTCAATGATAAACAATTCATACTTCCACTTCCTCCAAACCTTTAACCCACCTGCTCTTTGCTTTACTCTGAGTACAAGATTTTATTTCCCAATCACAAAGAAAACAGTGCCACATTCCTTCATATGCCTACCATAGTAACCACAAGCTTATTTTCACCCATATCTGTTCTCTCCTTTTGTTGGAAAGCCAGTCCTTCCTTATAGTCCTCTTGACCTTTTCTGGGCTTTCATTTAATTTGTGAGGGCCATTTTCTCCTATTTGTTGAGCCTTTCCTATTTCTCTTTGTATCATCACTCAGACTTTCTTGGTATACAGCATCTCAAAGTTGGTTCCTATCATGTGTTTGATAGGAAAATGGTGATGTGTTTGATTTTAAAAAATCCTACAGACATAATTTTAGGGGTTGGGTTTCTATATTGACAAAGGAACCGTGGAAATTGCACTAGGATGACTGTTCATGTCCCCTCCCTAATAATACATATGTTGAAATTCTGCTCCCCACAATGATGGTATTAGGAGGTGGGCCTTTGGAGGTGCTTAGGTCATTAGGTTGGGCCCTTCACATATGGGATTAGTGCCCTTCTAAA
The DNA here is from genome assembly GCF_024711535.1 of Dipodomys merriami. Taxonomy (NCBI): domain Eukaryota; kingdom Metazoa; phylum Chordata; class Mammalia; order Rodentia; family Heteromyidae; genus Dipodomys; species Dipodomys merriami. The sequence continues at coordinate 328,030 of NW_027203359.1, forward strand.
GGAAACACACAAGTGGTCCCTTACCCTTTCTGCCACTGAAAGTTACAGAAGAAGATGGCTGCCCATGAGGAAGTATATGCCCTCAACAGAAACCCAGCTGCTAATGCTTTGGTGTTGGACTTAATAGCCTCCAAAACATCAGTAGAAGTTTATTGGCTTCCTGGTTTATGCTACTTTTTTGTGTCAGCTCAAATGGGTTAAGACAGAAACAAAACATGAATTAGATGCCAGCAGTATGCACCTTGCAGAGGTGTGTCCTCCAGGTTCCCTAGGATGTGCTTGAGAGATGAGTCTGCAAGTCACCAGGGGAGATTTCTCCCAGCACCAGAAGCTCTTTTTCAATTCTCACCAAATTATTTATTTTTATTTTTATTTTTGCTGGTTGTGGGGCCTGAACTCTGGGTCTGGGCACTGTCCCTCAGGTCTTCAGCTCAAGGCTAGCGCCCTACCACTTGAGCCACAGCACCACTTCTGGCTTTTTCTGCTTATGTGGTGCTGAGGAATCAAACCCAAGGCCTCATGCATGCAAGGCAAGCATTCTACCACTGAGCCACCTTCCCAGCCCCCAAATTATTTTTTCTTTCCCCTCTACCTGATAATTCCTAAACATGGCTTTTGTGTCCACTTGGTAAAAAAAGTCTGAGTAACTACTAAGAATTCATGTGTAACTATGAATAGGTGGATTACTTTCCCAGCTCAGCATCTGTTATGTCCCTTATCTGTTCAGGCCTCTCTGAAGTCTATTTCCTTTCTGTAAAAACTTCCTTGTTCTCTTACCCTGCTACAGCTTCTAAGGGCTCAGTCCTTCGCTTGTTCCCTTCAGTGTTTCTTCCTGGTCACTCCACTGAAACCCATGAATTCTTAAATGCCTTCTGGCTATTTTTCCTTATTACTCATCAACCTCCTGAATAAATTATCTCTCCTGCCTTGAAGCGATCTTTTCCTTTAGCTCTGCTTATTTTTCCTAGCCCTTTAAACCCATCCTTTTCTACTGATTCATTGTTGTGAGTCTGACTTTCAAGGATTTAGTGCTAGGCCATCTTTTCATTCCACTTTGTTTCTCTGGGCCATCTCTTTCCATAGTTTCTATGGTGGTTAACAGCTGTCAAACTTCTATCTCTACCCAAATCTTGCCATGAGTTCCACTATTGCATAGCTAATGTAGAGGTCTTTTGTTCAATATGCTGTAAACCAAACTTCAGTTCCCATTTTTCAGAAATCCAGACTTCACCCTCATCTAAATAAGAAACCTAGGATATACTTTGTAAAAGGAAAACTTTTTCTATTCCCAACACTGTGACACCAAAGGTGTAGATTTTCTACATCCAGTAAGTTCTTCAGTTTTCTGTGGATACCAATTGGGTATCCTAAAATTTAACTCAATTCTGACATTATCCCTAAATCAACACAGATCCCGCAAGTTGCAAGTCTTAGTTCCTGTCCCTGGCTTCCTGTGCTGAGCACCAGTGGTAGGGTCAGAAATTACAGCATCTTTCTGAAATTACACAAATTATAGCTTCCCATGACCCCTCTTCAGTTCCAGCAATTTGTCAGAATCGTTCACAGAACCCAGACAAAGATTTTACTCACATACCAGTTTATTATAAAGGATATGATTCAGAAACAATCTGATGAGAGATGCATAGGAGAAAGTTTAGGAAAAAATGTGGAACCATCAGATTCTCATCACCTGACAGTGTTCATCAACCCAGAAGATTTTCTGAAACATTTACCTTGGGCTTTTATGAAGGCATATTAACTCTAATGGAATTGATAGAAGGTAAGTGTTACTCCAGTTACATCTGTTCTTACAAATTCATCTTGATGTAAAGTTTCTACCTCTGGTGGTAAGAGCCACTCCTCTTCCCCAGTGCGCCATGATGGTGGTGGTGGTAATGATAGTGCTGGTGGTAAGAAACATTTCTACAAAGGGTAATTTTCCCATTGTTTCTTAGGCAGATAAGGGGAAGGCAATTCTTTCTACATCTGTTGATTTTCAGTTACCTCCAGTTCAAAACAATTCTTAAGCCAAAACGGTACGCTGCATGGTGGTATATCCTGATCCCATTCAGCCTCTGTTTTGAAGGAATTATTACACTATCTAAAATATCTTTTATGATTAATTAGAAGACATGGAATAGTCCCTAGAGAAACATTTAAAATGAAAAATGTACTATATTCACAGGTCTTATATGGAAGAAATCCCTGGGATCATGCTCATCAAAGCAGGTAAGACACAAGAGGGGAGAGGAAGACTGCTGGACAAGTACCTTTATTAAGAGTCAGGATGGAGCAAACAAACCCAATGGCATTTTCATGTTGCATTTGCCTGTCTCTAGATTATAGCCAGAATGTCATAAAAGGAGACTTATGACAAGGGCTAGCTTTATCACCCTGGTGACACAGTAAGGCTGTTCACAGAGTCTTGAACACTCTTGAAGGGAGTTGAGGTATTAGGAAAACAAGAAATTTTAAATACTTATACTATCTATGCATAATCTGAGCTGTGCTTTCTTTTTTCTCTTTATCTTAAAGTATTCTTTTTAGTCCCTCAGCTTTCAGGACACAATACAACCTACTTAGAATTTTCATGCATACTGTTTATCAATCTGAAATATTTCCCTTTTCACTCTTTGCTGAATCCTACTTGTTTTAGGTGCTAATTTAGGTGCCTGTTCTTCAGAAAGTCTTTTTTTTTTTTTTTTTACGTTTCAAGTACTATTTGGTCTTGTTTTCTTTATAGCTATTATCATACTTATGGTTAAAGAATTACTTGCAAAAGTTTTGTATCCTTCTGTATTGCCTTTCCTTGAAAGCAGTGTCTTGTTTATTATTGAATTCACTACAGTTCCTGGCTCATAAGAGGCACATAGTCAATATTCATTCATTTAACTGATAATGTTTGGGGTGGTAGGGATATAACAATGAACAAACAAAAAAGATAAGTGAAAACATTGAGTCAGATTTTATACCTCAGTAAGTAAGCAAAGGTTAGTATCTTTTTGAAATAGACAATTCTGAATTATACACTATCATGACCAACTACTTTAAAATTTTCTTGATCTGTTTTTTTTTCCTTTTTGTTTTGTGTATGTGCATGCCAGTACTGGGCCTAGGTACTGTCCCTAAACATTTTGCTCAAGTCTGGCACACTACCACAGCTTACTTCCAGCTTTTTGGTAGTTAATTGGAGGTAATAGTCTCATGGACTTTGCTACCTGGGCTAGCTTCAAACCTCAGTCCTCAATTTCAGTCTCCTGAGTCACTAGGATTACAGGCATGAGCCACTGGTACCTGGTTTCAATCCATGTCATAATTATACAGAAGAGAATGATGACAACCACAGATCTCTTTAAGTGAAAATATTAAAGCTTAGAAAAAAGGTTTTAAAATTTTGAAGTTTTTATATCACAATACTAAATTTAGTAGATTACTGACATCCTCAGATTTTACCTATTATTACATGCTAGCAGTTTACTACTATCAGTACCAAGCACAAAAGTTTTATTAATTTATTTAAAGCATTTATCTTTTGCAGGAAATACTTAAATTTGGTTCCTGTAGAAATAGAATATATACTTCGATTTTGTATAGCTTTGAAAATTTTCTTTAAGATATCGATAATCTAAGAAGACCTGAATAAACAAATAGCTATCATTTACTAACCTAAATTGTACTCACAAAATTTCTGTGGGAAGGTAGATGAATAAACTTCTGATGAGATTATAGTTCTTCTGGGGAGACAGGATGCAAACTTTGGAGATCTTTTCTAATATAACCGAAGAAAAGATGGGCAAGAGGCCATAAGATCAGCAGGCCTAACCCCATGCACATCTCAATACTAAGGATAATTTTTCTTTCTTATCTAAGAGGGCAGATGCTCACCTGGAGATGAGGAAGTAGAAAGGATTGAGTAATGTTGTCTTAACTCATAATGAAAAATGAACTCTTCAGAACAGCTTGACAGCCAGAAAGAGGCATATGAGGAAGAACAGTATGGACAAGAGTTAAGGATTGAAGGTTAGGAAGATAAGGTAGTGAACTTACCTACTTTTTTTTTTTTTTATAGCTTTCCTACTTCTTAACACCAGGCTTTGAACTTAAGGCCTCATGCTTGCTCTGCTGGTGCCACTTCAGCCATGTGTCAAGTCAGCTTTTTGCTGGTTAATTAGAAATAGAATCTTGTAGATTTTTCTTCCTAGACTGGCTTTAAACTGTGATCCTCTAAATCTCAGCCTTCTGAGCAGTAGGATTACAGCCATGTACCTGCCTTAATACTATATATTTTTTACCTAAGGCCAACCTTATTGCATTATAACACTTTGTCATAATTCAGATTTTATTCAAAATATTTGCAAAATTCTTAGATTCTCTCTTCTTTTTTTCCTTTCTCTCCATTTTTCTTCCTTCCCTTCTTTTTCCTATCTCCCTTTTTGCCAAAACCTCTTGCTCTCTTTTTCCTTCCTTAATTGTAAATCTGAAAACTAATTGATCTGTGATAATAAAATCATAGACTCATGCTTGGAAAATATCTTGAGTCCTCCTATACATGTCTAGCTAACTAAAACATCAGTATATTTTATTCAACAAGTATCTACTGAGTAGCCTGGTGCCAATCATTTCAGGTTCCAGGAATAAAGAACAAAACAAAATAGACCATTAAAAAAAACCCTGCCCTGGTAGAGTTATATTTTGGTGAAGATATTAGAACACACATTTCCAAATAAAACTGATAGGTTTCATGCAATGAATGAGCATCTAGAAGACAAGAAAATTTGTACCTGGTCTTTTCTTCTGTATGACTAATATGCTGATCTTCACCATTTAATATCTCTTGATTTTACTTCAAATGTTGTGCCAATCATATACCAATGAGTTATGCCTAGGCATTTCTTTTTCACACACACAAAAAAACATATATTAAGAGATACTAGAAGCCGGGAGGGCACTATTACAGGAGTGCCTGTAATGCTAGCTCCTCAGGAGACTGAGATTGAGGATCAAAAATTAAAGCCAGCCCTGGCAGGAATGTCCCTGAAACTCTGTCTCCAATTAACCACTAAAATGCTGAAAGCAGAGCTGTGGCTCAAGTGGTAGAGTGCTACTCCTGAGCAAAAAAGTTCAGGGAGGGTGACCAGGCCCTGAGTTCAAGCCCCAGGATCAACACACACACACACACACACACACACACACACACACACACACACACACACACACACACATACACACACACACACACACACACACACACACACACACACACACACACACACACACACACACACACACACACACACACACACACACACACACACACACACACACACACACGGTAGTATACAATATTAGTTCTCAGAAGGCTGAGACCGGAGGATCCAGAGTTCTAGACCATCCAGGGGTATAAGAAAGACCCTGTCTTAAAAAAGAAGGAAGGGGAGGAGATAAATATATGTATTATTTAAACTAACATGTGAAATACATGCATAGTAAAGGACGGTTTGATTACAGAACCACTTCTAAATTCTTAACTTAGGTATGTATTGTGGTTATTTTAAGAATAACCTTTGAGTTACATAATATTTGGGTTGTACTGGCTTTAAAAGAGATAAGTTGGTTTTTTAATGTTATTTTGTTCTTATAGACCTGGAAAAAGAAAAAAATAGAGCCATGAATATCTTTGGATTGGAGAGGGCCAAAGAAAAAAATATGTTCACTCTTCTGCATTTACCTGTGTGTGTGTACACACTTGGTACTGAACCCACACCCTTTATCTTGTGGAATTCGAAAATAACATCTGTTTTCTAGAAAGTGAAAGGAATAAATGATTAGCAGGATTGGAGAATGATGGAAACATTATGAAAGTTGTAATCACAGTCAAGTTCGTTATTTTTCCCAGACTAGAAAAATTTAAGTTTGAGAAATATCAAAAGGGATTTTTTTCTTTTCCCAGTCCAGGAGAAAGTAAGTTGCAGAAACAACAACATGGTAAAATGTTTGGAATGATGCCTTTGGTTTTTGGCTTATATTAAATTCAGTCCAAGAGTCCAGGATCTGCTCATTATGTCTTGTCTTCTCTTTCTGCTATGTAGATAATAAATAATATATGCTCTAGGGGTATCTATTCTTGGTTCTTTCTGGAAAGCTGAGGTTTTATAGAATATTTTTTCCTAATAGTTTTACCTGGGCACATAAATAAAATAGCAGTTCTTTGCCTTTTTCTCTCTCAATATGGAAACTTGTGGGTATGAAACATTTGTATCACTAAGTTATTTGAAGTGTTTTTCTCTTTAGGTAATTTACATATTAAAATACAATTTATTACTGTGAATTTTTATCACTTTTTTCTTACTAATAGTATTGCCTCAGCACTTTTAACATTCCCAGGAATGAAGGAAATTAACTAGATATATTTGCTTTTAAAATCAAAATGTTGGAAGCTGTGAATCTTTTGATTTTTGGTCCACATTTGGAAAACATTGCTCAATAATCCAGACTTTTCCTCTGTAAAGCAGAAGGTTGTCTGTAAAGCTGTTGGTTGTCTCATGACAGGAGGTAAAGCTGATTTTTTTGAGAAGGGAGGTGGGAATAACATGGGGAGACCAAAGCCCTTTGCCACACTTCACCTTTCTGCAGTCTCTCAGTGAAGAGTATGGGTCCAGTTTAACAAGGCCTGAATTTTAATTTCATCAGGAGATGGTCATAAATTAGAAGAAAAATTGGCTGGACTAACAAAACTTTCCAAAGTCTGAACAAGTCTGTACAAACTACAATACCAGTTTACTAATTTATAAAGTGAAGACAATCCTTGCCAGTGGCTGAAATATTTATGTCTGCTTTCACTATGCTCTGTTTTATGTCAGGCCATGGATCTGAATTTTAGAAACCAGGTCAGTGAAGAGCATGGACTCAAAAGGCTAAAACCTCGGTTTCATTCAGGCAATGAAACCTCCAGTTTAACTTCCTGCCCCAAGCAGGGGCTTGTGAAAAATTTTTGTTTCCCATTGAATGCCCATATTTAGGGTCTCTCCTGGAGAATGCAGTCCACACTCGTCCATTTGATCTTCCCCCTTGATATATTTTATTCTACCATCCCATCTGTTTATAGCCTTTGTCAGACTGGTTTATCATTTAAGTGTTGGGATTTCAGCTTGCTAAGTTATAATCACAGTTTATGCTATCTCCCAGGCTTTATATCAGGTCATAAATGAAGTTTTAGGAGTCCTCTCTACTCTTTGCTTATAAATATATGTCTAGGGTCTCTAGATTTGCAATTTGTGTGTGCATGTGTACATGCATGTGACAGTCCTCTGGCTTGAACCCAGGGCTTGGGCAATTTTCCTGAGTGTTTTTTTGCTCAAAGCTAACCCTCTACTACTTAGCCCATACCTCCATTTTTGTGGTTAACTGGAGATAAGAGTCTCATGGATTTTTCCTGCCCAAGATGGCTTCGAACTGTGATACTCAGATCTCAGCCTCTTGAGTAGCTAGGATTACAGATGTTAACTACCAGTGCCTCGCTAGATTTGAAGTTTTTTTTTTTTTTTTAAATTGTATTTTATTTTATTTGAGAACATACTGTACAGAGGGGCTACAATTACATGGGCAGGATAATGCATACATTTCTTACCAAGCATTGCAGCCTCCTCCTTTGTTTACCCTTCACTTCCCTTCCCCGCCTCCCCCCTCCCCCCTAGATTTGAAGTTTTTATCAGTAATATTTGAAGAATTGATTCAGTAGATACTCCCTAAATACTTTTCTTCACTTTTGAGAAAAGTGTGTGTGTGTGTGTGTGTGTGTGAGTGCACGTGTGCGTGCGTGTGCGTGTGCGCGTGTGCGCATGCATGCGCTTGGGCAGAGATGGTCATAGTGGCTGTTCTTTTATTACTGTAATGACTGGGTTGAAAATTTCAATATTGTCATTCAAAGGGTAAGAAAGCTACTCAGGGCTTTAATTGTTGGTTGACAGGCTTTATACCATGAGAAGGTAAAAAGAATGTGTTTAGTCTCTGGCTTGCCAAAGAAAATCTCAAGTTATTATCCTAGTCCTATGAATCTGTATCCCAAGAATAGGCCAGTTTGGAGTTCGGAAGACTGTTTCAAAAAATACAGTAGTGGCCGGGCGCTGGTGGCTCACGCCTGTAATCCTAGCTACTCAGGAGGCTGAGATCTGAGGATCGCGGTTCAAAGCCAGCCCGGGCAGGAAAGACCGTGAGACTCCTATCTCCAATAAACCACCAGAAAACCGGAAGTGGCGCTGTAGCTCAAGTGGTAGAGCGCTCGCCTTGAGCTGAAGAGCTAAGGGACAGCGCCCAGGCCCAGAGTTCAAGCCCCACAACCGACCAAAAAAAAAAAAAAATACAGTAGTAATGTGTTTTTCAATGATGGGGGCATAAAATATCTATTTCTATCTTTATATTCTCCACACATTCTAACAAGAATCCTACTTTTATTGCAGGGTCATTTGGAAGTGCTAAAAGTGTATTTTTGATACAATTTAGCATCTTAATTTTCTTCTCTGAAACTGTTTTATCATTGTTCTGCCTTAGAAAAAAAAAGATGAGAAAACTTTCTGTCCAAGAATGGTTTATGGCTTTTTGAAAAGAAAGGCGGTCTTCTTTCTACTAGGATTACTGTATATTCAAAAGATTATCTGATAGTCTTTGCATTGTCACAGTATTTTCTTTCAGAGTTTCCTCATTGAGAGATTTATAGTGCTCCTACAATTTAAGGGAACAGATTTGTCCACTCAATGCTGTCTTCCTTCTTATTTTGTGATAAGAAAACTAAAAAGTTAATGAAAAGCAACTTGTCATCAACATTTTTTTGTTTTTGTTTTTGCCAGTCTGAGAACTTGAACTCAGGGCCTGGAGGCTGTCCCTGAGCCTCTTTGTGCTCAATGCTAGAACTCTATCACTTGAGCCACAGCCCCACTTCCAGCTTTTTCTGATTAGTTTATTGAAGACTCTCGCTACTTTTCTGCCTGGGCTGGCTTTAAACCGCAATCCTCAGATCTCAGCCTCCTGAGTAGCTAGGATTACAGGCGTGAGTCACCAGCACCAGGGTCATCATCAACATTTTTAATCAAAGTGACAGAATGATTATCAACTTAGCATATTGCAGTAGAGTTTGCTAGAGAAAGTTACACAATCTTAGAGCTAAAGCTATTCAGGAGTTACCTGCTGTCTCTAGGTTATGGGTCACAGTGCCAGAACTCACTGATAATGGGATTTTGGAAGGTGGGGAGAGATTTCGTAGTATAATTATTTAACAACAACAAAGAAAGCACCTAACACTAGAACTAGACATAGTGTCACATGCCTGAAATCACAGCCCTAGACAGGCGGGGACAAGGGGAACATGAGTTCAAGGCCAGCTAGGGTATACAACCTGCCTTGAGAGAGAGACAGAGACAGAGAGAGAGAGACAGAGACAGAAACAGAGAGAGACAGAGGGAGAGAGACAAAGAGAGGGAGAGTTGAGAGAGAGAGAGAGAGAGAGAGAGAGAGAGAGAGAGAGAGGCTGGAAATTTTTATTTATTTGGAAAGTCTATTGAGATTCCAAGTAATTCTGCCTAGAGGTAGCAGTAATAATGAAGATAAATACAGGCAAAGATCAGGTCAAGTTTCCAGGAACAAAGAAAGAAAGAAAGAAAAAAAAAACAAGAGTAAAACATTTACCATCACCAAGCCAAGTGACTATAAGTAAAATCATATCCACTTGAGGGGCTGGGAAGGTGGCTCAGTGGTAGAGTGCTTGCCTTGCATGCATGAGGCCCTGGGTTCGATTCCTCAGCACCACAAAAGTGGAAAAAGCCGGAAGTGGCACTGTGGCTCTAGTTGTAGAGCACTAGCCTTGAGCTGAAGAGCTAAGGGACAGAACCCAGGCCCAGAGTTCAGACCTCATGACTGACCAAAACAAAACAACAACAACAACATATCCACTTGTAAAAGTTAATATCTATAACCAAAGAAAATAAGCTTATGAGAAACAGTTCATCTTACTTGGATTAGATGTGGCTTATATGTCTTTCAAATCAAACAATATATTACCTATGGAATCCAGAAAAGACTGAATTTTTAAAAATTATTTCTGTTTTGTAAGTCTATTATTCAGTTGACATCCATTGTCAACCTTGTGTTGACAAGCTGTGCCAGTCATTTAAAATGTTTAATTCCTGTTTACTCAACATATATTTATATATTGTCTCACATGCAAGTCCATGAGAAAATGGTGGGAAAATGTTCCTGGCCAATCTTGTGTGTGTGTGTTTTGTGTGTATATGTGTGTAACTAGATGACCATTAATGGTTGGAAATCTTCCAAACTGAATCAAGTTAAGGGGCAATAGTTATCTTTAGCTAAGAGAGATTAATTACATGCTAGAAATTTCTGGAAACAAACTGTCCTGAGAAAGAGGTAATTTGATGAGATGTAAATCCATGTTGTTTCAGAATGCTTGTTTCTTGTATTCTCAGGACATAAGAGCTGGAATTTGATAGGCTTTCAATACTTGAAAGTACTGGCCTTGAAATTTATATAGGGCTGGTTCATATGTAGTCTTAGTCTTTAGGAGCTATGTTAAAGTTGTTTTCCTTTATCTAAAACACTTTTGTTAATTCTTTTCCTCTCTTTTATCAATTACTTTAACCATTGGGTTGATGTTAAAACTATAAGAATTTTAGAGCACAAATGGGCATTTATTACAACACACACACAAAGATCGGGGCCAAAAAATGGTTTGTGTAGAATTTATTAGGTAATTAATGACAGAGCTGAGTCAAAGATTTATGTTTCCTGATGTCTAATTTTGTAGTCATGGCTTCAACAGATATAGGAAATCTGTTATATGCAATGTTTTGGGTGATAGCATTTTAGATGGTGTGACACCTTTGGAATATAAGTCGTTGTCAATGTCAGTAAGTACAAGGGAAATATTGAAATTCCAAATGTTACCTAGGTAAGAGGCCTAAGCTTTCATAAAATTCAAATTTTTATGATAATTTTTGCTATCTTTGGCTTAGTTTTATTTGCAAAATTCTTAAAGCTCAGTGTAGGGGATGTTTGCCTTGCTTTTAGAGGTTGGCCATTCCTTTAATAAGAAAAATAAAAATAATAAAAAAATGACTGAGATAACATTTGTTTAACCACTACTCAGCCAGTTTGGAAATCTAATTACTTTAATTATATTCATTTCCTTCCTTGTGCTTTTGAGTAATGAGAAGAGGTTATTTTGATAGAACCAGAAAGGAAACATAACATTATGAGGATGGGCTTTGCCTTGATGTTTTCTTGTTTCTAAATTTAGGGAAAAAAATGCCCAACAGTGAAGAAAAGGGAAAATTAATCTTGTTTTAAAGTTTATCATGTTTTAAATACCACAAGGGGCCCAAAAATAACTTTCATTTGAATCGGTGCCTTTATTTGCACCCCCCCAACTTTAAGAATTTTACTTAGATAATAGTAGGAAATTTGGAGTCGAATCTCAGTGAATGTTCTACTCTCCTGAATAATTTGCCATGAGATGCAAAGCCTAATAATGTAGGTTTTAAAATGTTGAATGTAGGTTAAAAAACTGTTCAAACATTTTTCATTTAATAGCCATAAGCACTATGTGAATTAGCTTAAAATGTGTGCTTTCTTAGTGACTAAAACTTTGACTACTGGAAACAAATACCAGGCTTTGAAACCTGGTTTATAAAAAAGTCTAATTTTGCATTTCTGTAAAACATGATTCACTTTAACAATTGATAGCATATATTCAAGGCACTTTCTGGAAGAACTTGTGGTAGGTTGTTTCTAGGTCCTTCTCCTAATGAGCCAGTCTACCAAGATTACCAGCAGTGGAGAATGTGACTTTCCTTAACTGTTTCCTGATGAGCAAGGTTTGGATAAAGAGCAGGGTGCACCCTCAGCTTAGCCTGTGTTCCAGATGAAAACTTTATGCTGGTCTTACCTATTGTCCTGCTCAAGAGGCAACAGCATGCCTTTCAAAGTGTTAAGTACCTCAGATACACATTTCCAAGTAATGTCAAAGCTGAAAGAGATTTCATTATGCAAGCCTACTTCAAAAAATCTTAAGTTTGTTCTCAAATCACTTTCAGAGAAATAAACAAAATCTAGGAAGGAATCTTTTCCTTTTAGCCAGCCTACTGTGTTCACTGGAACAAAGTACCTTTCTGATAATAAAATAAAAAGGCTTTTATTCCTGGAGTTTCCTGTTGGAAGGATAGAGTTTTGTGAGCAATTTTGTAACACTAGCTAGTTATGCAATAGGAAGGATTTTACTGCCAGGTCTTTGTTTAAAAAGGGCGTGAGCAGGTTTGTCCAACAGGAATGTGAAGTAAACGTATGACGTATGACGTCCTCTTCCCACCTGTCACATGAATAACCCTAATTCGTAAGCAAATATGTTTTACATTTAAATGTTTCCACTGACGTATAAGCTAGCTATAAAACTCGTTTCTCTTATTCCTTCCTGTATAAGATTTGGGGAAACCTTTTCTTTTTCCCTCAAGGAAAACTTATTCTCCAAAGTTGTCTACCAAAGTTGGTGGCACATAAGGGAAGATTGTTCAGTGATTGCACAGCAAAGGAGTGGATCTGATGCACATTCATAGCATCTTATTTATCTTTTGTGTATATGCCAGTACCAAAGTTTGAACTCAGGTCTGGGTTCTGTCCCTGAGCTTTCTCCCTCAACGCTTGGCTCTACCACTTGAGCCACAGGTCCACTTCCAGCTTTTTGGTAATAAGAGTCTCACAGATTTTTTTTTTCCTTGTGCTGGCTTCAAACCTCAATCCTCAGGTCTCAGCCCCCTGAGTAGCTAGATTTAGAGATGTGAACTACCAGCACCTGTCCCTACTTAAGTCTTAATGTATAGACAGGAGTATTCTTTAGCCTATGTCAAACTAATTAGATTCAGGCTCCGGCTCTCCCCTCTATCTCTAGTTCTTTGATGCTTAATTCTCCCATGTAATATTTTTTAAGACCTGTCTAGAAAAAAGCTCTTCTAGATCTTATAATAGAAAAGTGTCTATCGTCTGTGATAGTTTTAGGAATATGTTTAAAGATTCTGTTATAAATAACATGTTGCCTGTTTTGAATAATCTGAATCAACAGGAATGTCTTAAATTATTATCTAATCTAATTATCTCTGTAAGTCACGGTTTCTCAGCCCTGGCACTATTGACATTTTGGTCTGGGAAATTATTTGCTGTTGTCAAGGAGCAGCAGGCCTATGTATTCTGGGGTTTGGTTTTTTTCCTCCATCTCTGGCCTCTACTTACTAGATGCCAGTAGGCCCCTGCCTCTGATTATGATTGCCAGAGATGTATCTAAACCTTGTTAAATGTTCTCTAGGGGGCAAAATGATCCTCATTTTAGAACCACTACACTACAAAAGCATTGGGTGAGCTGGGTGCCGGTGGCTCATGCCTGTACTCTTAGCTACTTGGGAGGCTGAGAGTCCATGAGATTCTTATCTCCAATTAGCCACCAGAAAACTGTAAGTGGTGCTGTGGCTCAAGTGGTAGAGCACTAGCCTTGAGCTGAAGAGCTCAGGGACAGATTCCAGGCCCAGAGTTCAAGCCCCATGACCAAAAAAAAAAAAAAAAAAAAGCAATGGATTCAGAGAAAAGACCTTAATAATTATCTCTTTTATTTCCTCCTTTTTCAGATGGCTGTGATTTACTTAAGCTCTCATAGTTCTTAAGTTACAGAGATTGCCACTCAGGTTTCCTGATTTCCCAGATATGTTTTTCCTACTATATCATGCTTTAGTTGAGTGTAACATCCTCTAACTGTCTTGTCTAAGTTCCTGAGTTCTGTTGTGGCATAGTCACCCATTTCATTATTAGTTATTCAGTTACTTATTCCATACTATAAATAAATCTGCAATTTTCCTTAAATATCCACTTGTACTTATTGTCTTAGGTTATTTTCCCCAGAAGCAACTCTGAGGTGAGAAATCTTGAAATGGAAAATATATACATATATATATATATGTATATAAATATATACATATATATATGTATATATAAAACTAGGAAATATTCTCAGGAAAAGTCAGAAAGTAGAGAAGCTGACAAGTAGGAAAAGGAAAACAAACAAGGGTACAATGTTAGACATCCAAAAGGTTTTCACTCAGTCCCATAAGAGAGTTCTGGAGACAGTGTAGATCACTCTCGTGTAAATTCCCCATAAGTCTGTGTTTAAGGGGAGTCTCTTTCATATATAAATATATATATATATATATATATATATAACACATATACACACAAATATTTAAGTAATTGTACAAAGGAGTTGTCACTCAACAAAACAGTTTATGAATACACTGTGTCTTGATCAATATCACCATATTCAGAATTCTCACCCATCCCTCCCAACCCACCCCTTCTCTTACTTTTCTTAATTCTGTAGTAAATACACTGAATTGTTTTACTGCATTCTCTCACTTTCCTCTTTTCATCCACCTACTCTCTAACAAAAAGTCTCTTAACCTCTATACTGTCAACATTTGGGGCGAGATTCCTTGTTCGTGATTGTGAGAGTCTGTCCTATGCATTGTAGAATGTTTAGCAGCATCCCTTCCTTCTACCTACTATGCACCAATAATATCCCAACTCCCTTTCCCTTACTATGATGACCAAAATTATCTCCCTTCATTTTGACTGATGGAAATCAATTATCTGGTGTTGCTAATCATTGGTGTTAGTGCTATCCTGGGGAGACATTGTCAGGGACTTCAGGTTCAGACAAAATAGTCTTTATCAGCCTAAGAGTAGCTCAGTAGATGGTGGTTCCTGAGAGAGGTTGATACACTCAAATTTTCTTTTCTTTCACTAATATTTTTCTTATAAATCCAGCCCTCTGGATTATGGAATATGTTTTTAAAAATATGTAATACATGCCATACTGATGTTGTGTGCTTTGGTTGATTAAAGTCACCTAAAAGGAAAAGGCCTGTGTGAGAAAGTGACACTTGAGCTGAGATCTAAGCACTGAGGAAATCATGTAAAGACTTAGGAGAGCCTTCTGGACAGGAAGAGTATGAAAAAATCCCTATGGTAAAAAAGTGCTCAGTGTGTTTCAGAATTGAAAGAAGTGGTTTGGGTGCTGGAACACAGAAATCGAGAAAGGTGAGAATGAAGGGGGATGAGAGAAGTTCAAAACGCAAAAGGGCTAGATTATAATACCTGGCCTCAGTGATCAAAGTTAGGAATTCTTATTTTATTCTTAGGGAAATGGGGAACCGTTGAGCAAACTTCCAAGTTTCTAATTCTGATTTAGATTTTTCAAAGAGAACTATTGTGCAGGTGTGAGCCATCATTTAGAATTGGAATAGAGACATCAAGAAATTGGTCTATTGAAGAAATGGTGATAGTTTGATTAAGGTAGAAACATTGTAAGAGGAAAGAAGTAAAGTGTAATAAATTTTAGAACCACAGTCAACAAATTGGCTGATAAGATGGAGGAATGAGGAAGAAGAGAATCAAAGGTGGTTCCCAAGTTTCTGTCTTCACTCTAGTAGGTAGATGATGTGAAGGAATGCTGGGGAAGAGAAGATTTATCATAGGAAATGGACAAGATGAGGATCTCTATAATGATCATGTTAGATTTGGAATGAGACATACAAATAGGCTCAAGAGGACAGCCCCATATATCTAAGTTCTAAGTTCACACACAGGTCTTGGCTGGAGCTATGATTTGTATGCTGAAAGCTTGATCCCCAGTATGGAGACCAGTATTTGCAGGTTGTAGAACCTTTGAAAGGTATGGTATAAAAATAGCTTGGACCTGCACGCCTAGGTGCACACATGTGCATGTGCACGCATGGGCACGTGCGCGCTCACACACACACACACACACACACACACACACACACACACACACACACACACACACACACACACACACACACACACACACACACACACACACACACCTAAAATCCCAAAAGGGAGGCTAAGGCAGGAGGGTCATAAATTCAAGGCCAACCTGGGTTACACCATGAGACCCTGTCTTAGAAAATTAAAAAGAGGCAAGTCCTGGTGTGAGATTATTAGGTTTTAAAGGGATTCGTGTGAGTATATTTTTACTCTCTGAGAAAGTCCTACCAAAGCAGATTGTTATTAAAAGGATGAGCCTAGCCCTTTCCCAGTCTGTTGCTTCCTTGTTCACACATAAGCCACTCCTGGCATTCTGTAATGCAGTCAGAAGGTCCTCTTGCAGATGTTGGTGCCATGCCCTTTGGACTTCAGGACTGTGAGATAAATATACCTTTTGACTATTGTAAGTTACTCCAAGGTGTTTTTTATTTTCTTTCAATAAGTGAGAAGGGACCTAGACAATAGTTTGCCCATGTAATTTCTTTCAATATTACTTTTCCGTGTTGAAGTAGCAACAATGCCAGCTCCCACCTCCAGCTTTTCTCAATTTCTATTCATTTCTGGGGTGTTACACCAACACATCTTCCTGCTCTTCAGTTTCCTGCCATACCTGCTTTTAACAATGGTGTCCTCTACTTCACCTTTTAAAACAAAAACTTGGTTTTTCATAGCCATATTTATACAGTCTCCTACTTGCCTAATTTCAACTTATTGCTTTGCTTGATGTTGTGGTACTTGTTAAGCTTACCTCTGGCCAGTGCTTCTCATTCCATTTCACTCTCTCCATACTGGCTGCCAATTTCCAGGTACATATCTGAGACTACAATCTCCTGTGAGTCTCTGAGAGCTGTATTTATTTGAAGACCTCAAGGATGGGGACTCAGTTAAGCTGAGCACTGACTGATGATGGAATAATCAGCTGTCACTTGGCTGATATGACAGCTGGTCCCACAGATAGTTTACCCATACCTTGCTTAGATGTATAATCTTTTGTTTGGAATAAACCAACTATGTTGCCCTAGAACTTCTCTCCTCCCTGATGTCTGCCTGGGACTTGTTATTTTCACAGGGCCATTAGCTGTGAGTTTTCTTCTAAGACATTTTGCTTGAATTAGGTCTCAGATTCTACTCACTATATACTCACTATATATTTATAATCTTAATGTGTATTTGGGAGGGGTGATTGGGTGTGTGTGTGTAAATTAGTACTAGGGCTTGAACTCAGGGCCTGGGCTCTGTCCCTGAGTTACAGCTCCACTTCTGGCTTGTGTGTGTGTGTGTGTGGTTTAGTGGAAATACAAGTATTCATGGGCTTTCCTTTCCTGCTGTGCTGGCTTAGAGCCACAGTCCCCAGATCGCCTCCTGAGTAGCTAGGATTACAGGTGTGAGCCATCAGCACCTGGCTACTCCTAGCCTTTTTATTGAAGGCTAGCACTCTACCACTTGAGCCATCCCTCCACATCTAGTTTTTTGGTGTTTAATTGGAGATAAGATTCTTAGAGACTTTTCTTCCTGGACTGGCTTCGAACTGTAACCCTCAGATCTTAGCCTCTTGAATAGCTAGCTAGAAGACATAAAGCTCTAGTGCCCAGCTTAATCTTATTTAAAAGATCTTAAGTAAAACATTCTGCACTGTAATGATTATGCCCCGTTGGTTTTAATGTTTTTATTACACTTGTCTGCATTTTTTTTCTAAATTACTCTCTATGATAGACATTTCTCACATATGTTGTATTGCACAGAACCCCATATCCTTGCTTGAAAAGTTCCCACCATAGAAGTCTTGGTGTGAAGAATGTAAAAATGTCACACAGCTGTTACTTCAGCTTTCTTGCTTGGCCTAAGCATGTGAGCCAGGTTGGAGCAGTAAGCTGTACCTACACAGTCCCTCAGTTTGTGATGATAGAAGCAGGAGCAGTGGATGCTCAGTCTCATCTGGTTTCTAGAGGTGGCGTCCAACATTCGGTTCCAGAGGAAGATGTGTGGTAAACTGTGGTGATCAATGGCTCTGAGTACAAGCACCACCAGTGTGTTATGGATGGGTCTACAGTGGCTTATATGGCTGTGGTCTTGTGCCTATATTCCTGTGCATTTTCTGAGCCTTTCTGGAAATTTCAAGAATTAACCAGTTGTCTTGCTGGGTGCCAGTGGCTCATGTCCATTGTAATCTTAGCTACTCAGGAGGCTGAGATCTGAGAATCCTAGTTTGAAGCCAACCCAGGCAGGAAAGTCTGTGAGATTATTATCTCCAATTAACCACCAGAAAACTGGAAGTGGTGCTGTGGGTCAAGTTGGTAAAGTGCTAGCCTTGAGCAAAAAAACTCAGGGACAGTGCACTGGTGGGGCATGCCTATAATCCTAGCTACTCAGGAGGCTGAGATCTGAGGGTCACAGTTTGAAACCAAAAGTATGAGACTTTTATCTCCAATAAACTACTCAGAAAAAGCCAGGTTTAGGGCTGTGGCTCAAGTTGGTAGTGCTAGCCTTAAGACAGGGAGGTTCAGGGATAATGCCCCTGAGTTCAAGCCCTAGGACAGGCAAAAAAAAAAAAAAGTAAAAAATAAGTAATCAAAAAGAGATTAGTATGCCATTTCCAGCTTGTTTCTCAAGATTGCTTTGGCTATTAAACATATTCTATATGAATTTTAAGTATTGGTTTTGTTGTTATTTAATCCTTAGATCATTTTGTATAACATAATTTTAATCATACTAATTTTCCAGTCCATGAACATAGGATATCTTAACACTTATTTGTGTCTTCTTTGATTTCTTCCATCAGTGTTTCATAGTTTTCAATGTTCAGATCTTAAAGGTCTTGGTTTAAATTTTTATAGTTGCTGTAAGTTTCATTGCTTTCTAATTTCTTTATCAGATCATTTCTTTTTTATCTATAGAAACACTATTTGATTTTTAAATGATTTTATTTTATTGTTATTAAGGTATTTTTTAAGTGCTGAGGATCAAACCTAAGGCTTTGGGTATGCTAGGAAAGTATGCAAACAATTGAGCTACATCCTCAACCCCTCTATTGACTTATATGTATCATGTGTCTTCACTATATTTCTTTATTCTGTTTTTTTTGTATATATTCTCAATTCATCTGCCATCAAAAAACAATGTAATTTATTCCTTTCTGATTTGGATGCCTTTTGTTTCTCTCTAGCCTAATTGCTCTAGTTCTAGCACTTGTAGTACTATCATGGGTAAAATTGATGGCCTGAGAAATCCTTGTCTGTCTGTTTCAAAATCTCTTACAAAACTACAGCAATAACAACAGTACATAAGACAGAAAACAGACAGAGAGACAATGGAGCAGAGTAGAGAACCCAGAATAAACTCAGGCATTTGTGGATTTTTGACAAAGAAGCCAAAGCACACTGAGGAAACGGGTTGAATTTTAGGAGAAATGCATAGAGATGTCTTCAAGAAACAATACATAAAAAAAGATAACTGCATGCAAAAGAATGAAATTAGACCCTTGTTTCAGCCCATGTCCAAAAATATCAACTAAAAATAGATTAAATACTTAAATTTAAGATCTGAAACCATGAAATTTTTAGGAGAAAACCCCATGACCTTTGTTTAGGCAATGATTTTCTTTTAAGATATGACTTTGGGGCTGGGAAGGTGGCTCAGTGGTAGAGTGCTTGCCTTGCATGCATGAGGCACTGGGTTCGATTCCTAAGCACCACAAGTGAAAGAGTGCTATCCTTGAGCTGAAGAGCTGAGGGACAGCGCCCAGGCCCAGATTTTAGGCCCCACAACCTACAAAAAAAAAAAAAAAAAGATTTGACTTCCAAAGTCATATAAAAGAAAAGCAAAAATGGATAACTTGGATTATACCAAACAAAAAGGCTTCTGCACATTAAAGGAAACAATAAAGGAACAATTAACAGAGTGAAGAGTTGAAGAGTCAGCATTTGCCCATCAATGGTACCTCCAACCAATGAGCAGGCACTAACTCCCGCCTTGGGTCTCTGAAACCTGTGAATTCTGTATCTAAGGAGCTTATGCAGATGCTTCCCCTTTTGTCTTTAGAGGCTTCTACATCCTGACCATCCTTGAATATGTCCACCTCCATAGGTCACAAGTACATGCCCAGTGCAATGCTCTGCTAGTTCAAATCTGCTAGTTCAAGTCTCTGATTGCTACTTTAGCTGGCAATAGCAACAAATTCACAAGCTCTATGTACATTACAGTAACTATAATTAAAACTATATTACATACTTGAAATTTGCCAAATAGACTTTTTTTGTCAGTCATAGGGCCTGAACTCTAGACCTGGGCACTGTCCCTAAACTCCTCCACTCAAGGCTAGTGTTCTACCACTTGAGCCGCAGCACTACTTCTGGCTTTTTCTGCTTATGTGGTGCTGAGGAATTGAACCCAGGGCCTCATGCATACAAGGCAAGCACTCTACCAACTGAGCCACCTTTCCAGCCCTGATACACATTTTTTAGAGGAGACTAAACCAAAATCTATGGACTCCAGGAATCAACTGAAAGTAGGATAATACAGCAAAGTTACTGAAGAAAACAAAACAAAAAAAAAGAAGTAAAGCCTAATATATTCAAACAAGCCATTAAAAGAGGTGAGAGGAGAGATGAACCCGATGGAGAATGTGAAACTAGATGAAAAGACTTGGTATCAAACAGACAGATACCACATAAAGTACATAAACCCACATAAAATACCATGAAGAGAACAGAAATGAGACTTAAAAAGCTTTGCCACATTTGATAAGGAAAAAACCCAGGGCTGGGAAGGTGGCTCAGTGGTAGAGTGCTTGCCTTGCATGCATGAGGCCCTGAGTTCAATTCCTCAGCACCACATAAGCAGAAAAAGTCAGAAGTGGCACTGTGGCTCAAATGATAGAGTGTTAGCCTTGAGCTGAAAAGCTGAGGGACTGCACCCAGGCCCAGAGTTCAGGCCCCACAACCAACCAAAAAAAGAGCTTATTTGCGTTTGTGTTTGGAACCAGAAAAGCTGGTTCTTAAAAACTTATTCTATGGTAACAACAATAACAAGGTTCTGGCACATGAGTAGATCAACAATGCAAAAGAACAAGCTAGAAAATCCATGAACAGGTCCAAATTTACACAGCAATTAAGGTTTTATTGTAAGGAAGTAGAAATCAGAAGAAAATAGGTTATTTAGTAAATGGTATTGGGACAACTGAGGAGCCTTTTGAAGAAAAAAAAAGCTGGATCTCTGCTTCAAAGATTATCCAAAATGATTTCCAGATGAATAAAAAAAGTCACATTAAAAAATAAAGCCATAAATTACCAGAAAATAAAAGAAAATCCATTTACTTAACTACAAAAAGAATCATGTCACTATAAAAAAAGTCAGAAGACAAAAGACAGATGGAGAAAATATTTTGTAATTCACCTCACAGGCAGAGGGCTAATTTTCTTCCAAATAAAAGCATTTACACATCATTTAAAAAAAAGATCAAAAAATGGACAAAACCTAGACACAAACAACATTTCAGAATAAGGCCAGGAAATGCAACATGAGCCTTCATCTCAGCTACTTAGGAGGATGAAGCAGGAAAGGTACAAGTTCAAGGCCAGTTTAGTCAACATAGCAAGATCCTATATTGTCTTTAAAAAGCAAACAGTTCAGAAGGGAGGTGTTAATATAGCAAATGCAAATTCAGAGATGATACAGTAATTTTTTTAAAAACACAACAGCACTTGGTGAAGTTGTGGAGAAAATGGCATTGTCACATTGATTATGGCGTATAAACTTTTACAAAATCAATGAAGGGCTATTTGTTATTATCAACATGTTTGGAGTATAACTCTGTTGTCCCCGCAGTTTCATTCCTAGAAATTTATCTTTTTGTTTTTGTTGGTACTGGGTCTCAGGGCCTTACACTTGCCAGAGAGGCCCTCTACCACTCAAACCACACATCCAGCTAGAAATTCATATTACAATTACACATGTAAAATAACATGAACTAGAATATTCTCTCTAATAGCAAAAGGCTAAGAAAATGACAAGTATTTGTTAACATATAGCCAGTCATAAACTATGACACACTCAGTGGAATAATAGACACTAAGAAGAGTGCAAAGTTGTAGAAGAAAGATATCCAAAATACGCTGTTAAATTCAAAACCATGCTACATGCTGATATGTTGGTGCATACCTGTAATCTAAGCTACTCAAGAGGTAGAGTTAGGAGGATTGTCTGGGCAAAAGTTAAGAAAACCTATTTGCAAAAAAAAAAAAATGGAAAAGAAAAGAAAAAAAGATGAGGGTATGAAAGCATAGCTCAATTGGTAGAGTGTCTGCTTAGCAAGTGAGGATTAAGGTTTGAATCCAGTCCAGGCAGAAAAGTCCACAAGATTTTATCTGAAGAACAATCTACAAAAAGCAGAATTTCAGATATGGCTCAGGTGGTAGACTGCCAAATGAACAAGCAAGCCAATCAACTGCTGAAACAAACCGTAGTACCAGCAAAGAAGAGCAGGAGGGAGGAAGAAGGAAGAAAGTCAGACTCAGAAAGACCAACTATCCATGTTTTCAGTCATTTATGGAATCTAAGGAAAAACAAAGACAAAAAAGAGGAACATTGCTGGGAAGGTGGCTCTGTGGTAGAGTGCTTGCCTTGCATGCATGAGGCCCTGAGTTCAATTCCTCAGTACCATATAAGCAGAAAAAGCTGGAAGTGGTGCTGTGGCTCAAGTGGTAGAGCACTAGCCTTAAGAAGAGCTGAGGGTCAGCGCCCAGGCCCAGAGTTCAAGCCCCATAACCGACAAAAAAGAGGAATGGGATGTGTGAAAATGGAGAGTGACATAACTGAAGTACATTACACACATGTATGAAAACATCACAACGAAATCTATTGCTTTGTGCAATTAATATATAGGCAAAACTGGGTGCCAGTGGCTCATTCCTATAATCCTAGCTATTCAGGAGGCTGAGATCTAAAGTTCATAGTTTGAAGGCATGAAAGTCTGTGAGGTTCTTACCTCCACTTAACTACCAAAAGAACTGAAAATGGGGCTGTGGCTCAAGTGGTAGATGGCTAGCCTTGAGCAGAAGACATTTAGAGACAGTCCCCAGGCACTGAGTTCAATGCCAATAAAATTATATATATATATTTACAACACATATATAATTTTATTACCATGTAGACACACAATTTTATTAGCATATGTATATGTATAATATATAATTGGCATATATGCTAATAAAAATTGTCAAATTTGCAGATGAGTTACACATTGCCTTTACCAAACGACAAGTGTTCTTCATTTCCTGACCTTTCCTATAATGAAAACCAGCTCATAAGTGGTTTTCCACTTTTTAAAAAAATCCAAAAGAAAAAAAAGTATTTACTCAGTTCATTAAGAAGACAAAACGTTAAGTGATTGAAAAAAGATACTGCATTTGAAAACTCAAGCTATAGATTAAACATTGTTTTTTTTTTTAAAGTGTTGGCAGAACTGCATTTTGTGTGGTCTGCTTCACTGTTTTAGTTGCTCCGCAAAAGCTTTTTAATGTGATGCAATCCCAGTTGTCTATTTTTGCTTTTGTTGCCTGTGCTTTTGGAATCATATACCAAAGACCATTGCCCAGATCAGGGCTGTGGAAATTTCCCCGCTTCTGTTAGTAGTTTTACAGTTTCAGGTCTTAGAGCTAAGCCTTTAATCCATTTGGGGTTATTTTTGTATGTGGGGAGAATTAAAAATCAAATTTTGTTCCTTTGCATGTGCTACTCAGTTTTTCCTGTACAGTTTATTGAAGAGATGACCATTTTTTTCTTCTGTGTGTTCTTGACCATTTTATCAAAAATCAATTGACATATTTTTTTAATTTTTATTGTAAAGGTGATGTACAGGGGTTACAGTTACATAAGTAAGACAATGTGTACATTTCCTTTTGAACCAATTGACATATTTTCTAGATTCTCAATTCCACTAGGCAACCAACCACTAGGGTTGGTTTTGTTTGTTTTTGGTACCAGTACCAGTATAGCTTTGTAGTATATTTGAAATCCAATAGTGTGATGCCTCCAGCTTTGTTCTTTGGGTTCAAGATTGCTTTAGCTGTTTGCAGTCTTTTCTCTTTCCATACAAATTTTAAGGACTGTTTTTCCTATCCTTTAAAAATTGTCATGGGAGGGGCTGGGAAGGTGCTCGTGGTAGAATGCTTGCCTTGCATGCATAAGGCCCTGGGTTCGATTCCTCAGCACCACATAAGCAAAAAGAAAAAAGCCGGAAGTGGTGCTGTGGCTCAAGTGGTAGAGCACTAGCCTTGAGCTGAAGAGCTGAGGGACAGCACCCAGGCCCAGAGTTCAGGCCCCATGACGGGACCAAAAAAATAAAATAAATAAAAATAAAAATTGTCATGGGAGCCAGGCTCATGCTTGTCATCCTAGCTATTGAGGAGGCTGAGATCTGAGGATCATAGTGCAAAGCCAGCCCAGGCAGGAAAGTTCGTGAAATTCTTATGTCCAATTAGCCACCAGAAAACTGGAAGTAGTGCTGTGGCTCAAAGCATATAGCGACTAGGCCCAGAGTTCAAGCCCCACAACCAACACACACACAAAATGTCATGGGAACTA